>NC_089763.1:11951990-12279490 GCF_040412425.1 Macrobrachium rosenbergii | reverse complement strand
TCTCTGAGCTTGACATTGGCTCGACTCCGCCACACTCTGTTTATGTCTTTTAATTTCGCTTTTAATAGCAGGTCTGTCACTGAGGCAAACTGAAGAGACCAAGGACCCTTTCTTGGGACCGACGGGATGCTGATGGATTTTTGAGGAATCTCTTGGTGAGAGATGCTATCTCTTTCCTCTTGGAAGGCGGAAGGGACAGCGTGTGAGAGAGGACAGATCCCACTGGAGACCCAACCACTGAAACCGGGACTCCGGAGTCAGGCGGGACTTCTCTCTGTTCAGTTGAAAACCTAGCGACTCCAGGAAATTGATGACTATGGACGTAGCTTTCTGACACTCCGGAACTGTTGGTGCCCAAATTATCCAATCGCCTAAATATGCTGCTAGGGATATCCCTTGAGACCGGAGTTGTTGTACTACCGTGTCCGCCAGCTTTGTGAATATCCTGGGCGCAATGTTCAGACCGAAGGGCATGACCCTGAAGGAGTAGGCTTGATTCCCGAGTCTGAAACCGAGGAACTGAGAGAAGTTCCGGCGCAACTGGGACGTGATAATAAGCGTCTGAAAGATCGATAGAGGTGGTGACGGCTCCACGCGGAAGTAGAGTCCGTGCCTGAGCTACCGTAAGCATGCGAAATTTGTCGCATTTTATGTAGAGATTTAGACGCGACAGATCCAGGATCACTCTTTGCTGATCGGAGTCTTTTTTGGGAACAGTGAATAACCTGCCTTGAAACTTTAGGTGCCTTACTTTCTTTATTGCCCGTTTGTTGAGCAATTCTGTCACGTAATCCTTTAGGATTGACGTGGGTGGCTGGTAAAACCTGGTTAGAGGAGGAGGGTCTTTGATCCAGCTCCATCCTAGTCCTTTGGACACAATGCTGTGTGCCCAAGGGCTGAAGGTCCATTGGTCCCTGAACCAAAACAGGCGACCGCCTACCTGTGTTCTCTCAGTGGGAGGGAGCGGGTTTATTCCCCCTACCACGTCCAGGTCTTCCCCTTGGGGTGGTGTTGGGCTTCCCTCTATGGGGGGCTTTGCCTCTTCCTCCCCTTGCAACCCTATTAAGGCCGTGAAAGTAACCACGGCCTTCATATGTGGGGGTTGTATAACGGTGAGGCCACATAGGAGGGTGCAGCTGGTTGGACCAGCACATACTGTTTGGGGTGAGCCTTGGAAGTAGAAGGCTGTGCCACTGCCGAGACCGGGACGGCTTGGACTACCGCCTGATGGTAGGGCCTCTTATGCCTCCTGAAGCGTTTACCCCCTCTCGATTGGGGGCGGCCGATTCTGGGGTCTTACGTTTATAGGCCGAAATGCCCCAGCGAGAGCGAAGACTCTGGTTGGCCCGTGTAGCCTCGGCCATAACATTCGTGACCTCCTCTTCAGGGAAGAGGTTAGGTCCCCAGATCGAGCTTTTCACGAGCTTGTTAGGCTCGTGGCGGATAGTCGCATCGGCAAAGATGAACTTCCGACATTCCAGTCTGGCCATAATAAACTCAAATAAGTCAGACTGGAAGCCTGCCAGCAAGGATTTAGCCAATACCTGAAAGAAAGGTTCGTCCGAGCAGGAGACGGCAGTAGCTTCAGTAAGGCATACGGAGTTCAAGGATCGGGCTAACTTAACCCGAGCATCAAACTCCGCTTTCAAAAGAGCTTCCGGCAGCTTGGGGAGCTGCTCACTAAACTGCGTGGAAGCGCAGAAGGGGTCCAGCTTCCCGACCGTGAAAGTGGACGGGGCTTCCAGCCAGAACTCATTACTTCCTGGGAATACCAGGGAAGTAGGGTCTGTCTCCCTTAGCTGTGGTAAGGGATTACCATCAAAGCACGCTCGGGCCGTAGCCAGAGCGACTTTGTTCAAGCAAGGGGTGGGAAGGTTGTCTCCCAGGGCAAACATAGTGAAGTTGCCCTTGAAAGGAGTCAATTTTGTGTTGTCTGCCTGCCACTCCGTCCAGAGTGCGCAGAAGAGCCGACTGAGCTTGGTCCCTAGGGACGATGACAGTCTCCTAGGAACCTTGTCTGACCGAATCCAAGCTTCCTCCGTAAGCCTCACGAAGCCTGGGTAAGGGGGCAAGAGATCGGGGGAAGAACTCCAATTCCTCCAACCGTCTCGTGCCAAGACCATCAAGTGTCAGTTTGCCATCATGTTGGATGGCCCGGAGTGCAAAACGCCAAGGGTTACCGACATCGAACGCGGAGGTCCGCAGTGTCGGGGATAACATACTGTGGTTCGGCTGGGGTGGGTGAGCCATTCCCGCCAGTATGTTATCATGACTGGCCAACTTTTCGGAGATTTTGTTAAATCTCGAATCCAAGTCCTCCGTGAAAACTTTTGTAAAGCTGATTAGCAAAGGCCTCTGCGTCGAAAGCAGGTTGGCGAGGAGGGCTTGATTTTGCAGCCCTCTTACTCGCGCCTTTGCTGGAGGAACCAGACTTGCTCCCGGAGGCTACAGGCCCTGAGACCTTAGCCTTCGACGGGGAAGGGCGATGCCTTCTTGGAGGTCGAGGACTTGTAGCCCTTCGCCTTCCATGAAGTCTTCAACTTCAACTTGGGGATAGCAGACGGAGCTCTATCACCCAAGGAGGAAGACTTTACAAAACCTGCAAATGAAGAAATTGATGAAGCAGGGGAGTCAAATAAAGGGGGGCCCGCCCCAACAACCTCACTTACCTCACCACTTACCACCTGGTCCTGCTCTACGTTCATGGGTTCCAGATTGAGATCCATGGCGGCTACGTCCTCCGAGACCTCAGCGTAGAGGATATCCACTTGGGGTGGCTGGGTCTCATCCCGGATCTGCTGGATGATAGGGGTGGCAAGGTCTTCAGGCACTGCGGCCGCCACCCGTGCGCCGGGGTAGAGCAAGTCCCTCAACCTGGCGTCGAGGACGTAGGGCTTCCCCGACGGAACGTTCCTACCAAACCCAGCCACCCAGGCTCGGAGGGATTCCAAGGCAGACTTCTTGGAAGCTTCATCCGCCTGTAAGAAAGCCAACAATTAGCTAAGAACGAAAACCATTCCGGGACTCATAAACAATATACCACATATAATATGAGGAGCATAAGGCAGGAGTAATGTAAAGACTGTTACTTACCGACTCATCCTGGACAGTTGTGCAGAGAGCGAAGCAAACCTCACAACCATCAGGGTGCCAGACAACCAGGTCATCCAGTCGGACCGCACAACCAGCGTGGGTCCGGCAAACTACGTGACCGTAAGGTTGTTGGAGGGAGGCGGTGCACCCCGGCTCCTCACAGCGAACAGTCTGTAAGTAAAACAGTACATGAACCTCCCACTCTAAGCAAGCTAAAGCTGACGAGGCCGGAAACTCAACTGCAACCGGAATACTCCGGCGGAGAAGAACTCCTAATCATAAACTGGGCCAATAAGCTCTAAATTACACAGAGTGGAAGGTAAAAGGTTTTCAGACCCCGGAGTACTCCGGGGAATGAAGGAAAGAGAGACCAGGAACCAACCCTAAGGGCTGCCAGTAAAATAACGGCGGAGCCCCCGGGTATAGGACCGGACTCACTTATATAACATATATAATGAATTAAGGAAAATATTCCTGTAGATAAACAGACTTATCTAAAACAAAAACAAAAACAAAAACAGTAATAAGTGATGATAAGAACTCAAGAGGACGGAAGGATCCGCTCCTCTCCAAATGAACAACCTTCCGCCCTTACTTCCCCGCCGGAGAAACAAGACAGGTAAAATGCTCGTATGTTTCATAACATAGGCTGAAGCAATATGTTACCGTATCAGCGTAACCCGACGGGGAGAATAATGGATAGGGAACAAACGTCGAGTAAACAAACCACCAACCCCAATACAGCGATGCTAGGGACGATATGGGAGGGAGCGAATCTCTCAACCAATAGGAGAAGTCCCTGAACTCGGAGAAAACGCCATCTAGCGTCACCCGCACGAGTAGAGCAAGGCTGGAGAGAGGAGGAGGGGGGGGGGGGAAGGAGGGGGAGGAGTAGGCTACCAGGAAGGAACAGGAGACGGGGAGAAGCTCACCCGCTCAACTGCACCATACCTCCCAGACGATGAATCTTGGAAGGGTGGAATGCTGGAAGCAACACAACCCGAAGCCCGACTCTACCTAGGCGAAGCCTAATATGGACCTAACCTTAACATAGGCTAGGAAAATGGGGGAGGGCAGAAGGGAGGAGGAAGCAACAGGGAGAGAAATTTTGTGCTGAGAACCAACCAGGATCGAGAATGGCGGGCAAGGCGACTAGCCTAGAGGAAACACAACCAAAGAACTCGATTCCCCCCAAAATGGAGGAAGAGGACTAAGGGGCTCACTCTGCCCACCAAAAACGATCCCGGAGGAAACAGCAACAAAACTCCCTCAACCTGAACTCCTCACCCAGGGCAAGGGGATGGATGCAAACAGCCTACTCCACAAAATAACCATCACTATAAAAACTAAAATGTGCTCAACAGAGAGCGTAGCCTACCCCGGGAAGCGGTTAGATCTGAGGCTGCCGCCAGCACCGAGGTAAACAAACAACAAAATAATAATAAAAATAAAACTAAAAGAGAGAGCACCATCTTCAAGCAAAATAATTAGCCTAGTGAGACCAAAAATAACAGGAACCCAACCTGGGGAACCTAGGACGGGCATCACTCTCACCAAGGCCCGTAGGCCAATGAAATAATTCATAAGGGGGAGCCACGCAAGGGAACCACCAGGAAGGGGACCAAAGGGGCAAATTTTATCTATAACGACGAGGAGACAACTCCAACTGAAAAGAACAGAAGGAGTCGCCTCGCGGTCGACATGGCTGGCAGGGGACGCCGTGGCGACATAATAAGATCTCAATATTTATGAAAATACGAGACCTTAACAGCCAAAATTCAGAACAAAACCCCACAAGAAGATGGTACTTAACTTGAAATGGTAAAGCTGCTCGATGCCATCTCAGAAAGCAGAAAAATCCAAAATAATGGAGACGAGCACACAAAAAAACAGAGATTTCACGTGCTAGAAAATGGAATGAGGTAGGTGGCGCTGGGTGTCGCCGTCCTGGCGGGTGTTTGGTGTGGGAGCTGTAACGGCTCACCGCGCTGTTCGGGGTTTTGACAGGGAGAGATCTTTCGAGTAGGTTTCCGTGGTAGTGGTATTCACTCACCCCTCCTTATACCGACGTCTTCCTAGAAGACGCTCGACTGGGGGTAGTAACCCCAGCTTTCCTGAAAGCTCTTTTTCTCTGGTATATCTAGCAAGGTTATACCTAGAAATTCGTGCTGTAATGGAATTTCACCGGCTGACACGGGACTGGACTCAGAAATGCAGTTTACATTGTTTTCAATGCACCTAAAGCATTAAAAGTAGGTTTTCTTTGGATTTTTGACGATTTTTCGGTTTATGACGCAGCATAAGAACGGAACCCCCATCATAGAAATGCAAAATTCACGGAAATGCAACAATCCCTTCTAAAAATGCTTATAACTAACTTATAACTGACAAATACCTTGTACCCCTTAAGGTAAAATGCTTATAGCTGGCTACTTTAACATTTCACTGCATAATTTGATAGTCCAAACAAAAACATACCTTATTTTATCATACTAAAACAATTTAATATTTCAAACAGAAATACATCCCATATCATCATCCCAAAACACCCAAAGTAACCTTACATTGCAGTACTCTCCTACTGCTGTTACTCTTAAGTAGGCTATATACACCCCTAAAACGCTTATAACTGCCCATTTTAACAATTCATCGCCAAACTTGACAGTTCAAACAAAAATACTTCAGACTATCATCCCAGACCACCCTAATATCATTTCAAAGTCATGTTGCAAAATTAAGTTCAAGTCTACAACTGTTACTCTTATGTGTCCCCTATCATTAAGGCACGCACGTTTTCTTTGGCCTATGTAACTTTGCACATTATTCTGCTCATATTAAATGTAATGCACTGGGCATATATTTTTCATATATTTTCCTGTGTTGTAAGATGATTTTGAAATGATATCTACTGCGCAGGTATGTATTTTAGGACAGTACTACTGTATAGGGCATATCTAAAATACTTGAGTAGTTTAGATCAACCGGATTCATACACACCTCCAAACAGAATGCTAGGTTTGTTAATTACATCATGTTAGTATTTTCATGATTACATACAAATACATTTATGATAAAAAATTATTTACTACAGTAAGTTAGTAAGTTATTAATCTTTGAAATGATATTGTTAATATCATTTCAAAATCATCTTAAACATTTCATATATACATAAAAATATATACATAGAGAGAGAGAGAGAGACCAGAGAGAGAGAGAGAGAGAGAGAATTTTTCAGTATTACTCGTAGATATTTTATTTAACCATCAAATGGGGAACATAATACTACTAACAATAATAATAATAATAATAATAAAAATTAGTAGTAGAACTAATAGGGATACAAACAAAAACAACACCATCACAGCCATCCCAACACAAACCAAAACAGCAACTGCCTTGGAAAAGGCACCTGGAAAAACAAATCATGGCGATGAGATCTGACTTGAGTAAACTGAAAGAGCAGGCAAAAAGAGGCTAAGAAGTGAGAAAAGAGAGGATCTGAATGAGAAACACAAAGTATAGGAGAAGGGACTAAACAACAAAATATTGTAGAAGATATAAAACAGAGGCTTAAAAGCCATAGCACATAAGATCCAACAGTGCATGAATAGGAATAAAGGATACCAACAGAACAAACTAGTTCCTCGTTGGACGAGTCGGTAGAGTTCTCGGCTAGCACTCTGCTAGGCCCGAGTTCGAGTCTCCAGCCGGCCAATGAAGAATTAGAGGAATTTATTTCTGGTGATGGAAATTCATTTCTCGGTATAATGTGGTTCGGATTCCACAATAAGCTGTAGGTCCCGTTGCTAGGTAACTAATTGGTTCTTAGCCATGTAAAATAAGTCTAATCCTTCAGGCCAGCCCTAGGAGAGCTGTTAATCAGCTCATTGGTCTGGTTAAACTAAGGTATACTTAACTTTAACAAAACAAACTCTTCGGAACCAACCAGAAAAGGATATATAGCCAACTAAGCGGGGAAGACAACCTCCAAGAAATTCCTGAAGCCAAATCAAGTAAGAGGCTCTGGGAAAACATGGAGCAATCCAGTATCACACAGCAAGCATGCAACATGGCTCCAAGAAGTCAAGGCAGAAGAAATGGGGAGAACAAAACAAAGATTCACCAAGATCACAACAGACACAGTCAGACACCAACTAAAGAAAATGCCCAACTAGAAAGCCCCAGGTAGCAATGAAGTCCATGGATACTGGCTCAAAAACTTCAAGGCCCTACATCCATGAATAGCAGAACAACTCCAGCATTGTATCACAAACCACCATGCACCCAAATGGATGACCACAGGGAAAACATCCTTGGTACAGAAAAACAAGAACAAGGGAAATATAGCAAGTAACTACAGGCCTCATCTGCCTACCAATAATGTGGAAGTTACTAACAGGTATCATCAGTGAAAGGCTATACAACTACCTAGAGGATACAAACATCATCCCCCACCAACAGAAAGGCTGCAGAAGGAAGTGTAAGGGCACAAAAGACCAGCTCCTGATAGACAAAATGGTAATGAAGAATAGTAAGAGAAGGAAAACCAACCTAAGCATGGCATGGATTGACTACAAGAAAGCCTTCAATATGATACCGCACATGGTTAAAAGAATGCCTGAAAATATATGGGGTAGAGGAAAACACCATCAGCTTCCTAAAAATATGATGCGCAACTGGAATACAGTACTTACAAGCTCTGGGATAAGACTAGCAGAGGTTAACATCAGGAGGTGGATCTTTCAAGGTGACTCACTGTCCCCAATACTCTTCATAGTAGCCATGATTCCCATGACAAAAGTACTGCAAAAGATGGCTGCTGGGTACCAACTCAAGAAAGGAGGCAACAGAATTAACCATCTGATGTTCATGGACGACATCAAGCTGTATGGTAAGAGCATCATGGAAATAGATACCATAATCCAAACTGTATGGATTGTATCTGGGGACATCAAGATGGAGTTTGAAATAAAAAAATGCACCTTGGTCGACATACAAAAAGGCAAAGTGACAAGGGCTGAAGGGATAAAGCTACCAGACGGGAATAGCATCAAACACATAGATGAGACAGGATACAAATACCTGGGAATAATAGGAGGGGATATAAAAAACCAAGAGATGAAGGACACAATCAGGAAAGAATATATGCAGAGGCTTAAGGCGATACTCAAGTCAAAACTCAACGCCGGAAACATGACGAAAGCCATAAACACATGGGCAGTACCAGTAATCAGATACAGTGCAGGAGTAGTGGAGTGGACGAAGGCTAAACTCTGCAGCATAGAACAGAAAACTAGGAAACACTTGACAATACAGAAAGCACTACACCCAAGAGCAAAAACAGACAGACTATACATAACACAAAAGGAAGGGGGAGAGGACTACTAAGCATAGAGAACTGCATCAACATCGAGAGCAGAGCACTGGGGAAATATCTGAACACCAGTGAAGATGAGTGGCTAAGGAGTGCATGGGAAGAAGGACTGATAAAAGTAAATGAAGACCCAGAAATATACAGAGACAAGAGAATGAAAAACAGAATGGAGGAATGGCACAACAAACCAATGCACAGACAGTACATGAGAAACACTAAAGAACTGGCCAGCGATGAAACATGGCAATAGTTACAGAGGGGAGAACTCAAGAAGGAAACAGAAGGAATGCTAACTGAGGCACAAGATCAGGCCCTAAGAACCAGCTATGTCTACAGAACAATAGATGGAAATTACATCTCACGCATATGCAGGAAGTGCAATACGAAAGACACGACCATAAACCACATAGCAAGTGAATGTCTGGCAACTGCACAGAACCAGTACAAAAAGAAACACCAGCTATCTTACAGTAATAAGTTGTATGAACACCAACCTGAGGGAGTGATAGAAAACAATCAGGCAAAGATCCTCTGGGACTATGGTATCAGAACAGATAGGGTAATACGTGCCAATAGACCTGACGTGATGCTGACTGACAAAATCAAGAAGAAAGTATCACTCACTGATGTTGCAATACCATGGGACACCAGAGTAGATGAGAAAAATACCATGGGACACCAGAGTAGATGAGAAAAAAAGAGTAAAAACTGATAAGTATGAAGACCTGAAAATGAAAATAAGAAGGGTATAGGATATGTCTCTGGAAATTGTACCCATAATCACAGGAACACTAGGCATGATCCCAAGATCCCTGAAAAGGAATCTGGAAAAATTAGATGCCAAAGTAGCTCCAGAACTCATGCAGAAGAGTGTGCTACTAGAAACAGTGCACATAGTGAAAAAAGTGATGGCCTCCTAAGAAAGTGATGGACTCCTAAGGAGGCAGGATGCAACCCGGAACCCCACACTATAAAAACCATCCAGTCGAATAGGATGACTGATAGACCAAAAAAAAAAAAAATAGTAATAATAATAAAATGTAATTTAAAAATTCATGCATTTCTATAGTAAATTATGTGGAATTTTAAACAAAAAAATACATATTCCCAATCTTTTCCAAAGCTTCTAGTGATGGGGGAAAGTTGGACCTGTCATAGCCTATATGTCAAATATCTGACTGCAGGGTCACAATCAGATATTTGACATATAAGACAGGTCCAACCTCCCCACCCAAAGTCAGAATTTTGGAAAAGATTGGGAATATGTATTTGTTTTTTTTAAATTTAACATACTTTATTAGAGAAATGAATTATTTTTTTAATTACAGTATATTATTATTATTATTATTATTTAATCTTTTTAATCTTATTCATATTTGACAATTAGTACAGTAATTATTATTAGATAAATAATTTATCAAAATGTGGTTAGTCCTCACCATCTCCCATAAATTTATTAAAAAATTCTTTTGCCATTGTATTCTCTCTCTCAGTATACAGTATATATATATATATATATATATATATATATATATATATATATATATATATATATATATATATATATATATATATATATATATATATATATATATATATATATATATATATATATATATATATATATATATATAAATATATATATATATATATATATATATATATATATATATATATATATATATATATATATATATATATATATATATATATATACATACACATATATACTGGCAGTCCCCGGTTTACAACAGGTCTGGAGTGAAACACGGCGTTGTGAGGTTACAACACTTTTCAAATATATTCATCAGAAATTATTTCCCAGTTTAAAACGTTCGGGGTTCTGAGGGCGTTGTGCGCCGATCCGACGGAAGAAATATGGCTCCAAAACGGGAGAATAATAAAAATTTGGAGGCTTTTTTGTTGAAAACTTGATAAAAATGCAGTTTACATCATTTTCAATACACCCAAAGCATTATAAGTAAGGTTTTCTTAGGATTTTTGCCGATTTTTCAGTTTCTGACCAGCGTAAAAATGGAACCCCGTTAATGAGGGGACTGCCTTATATATATATATATATATATATATATATATATATATATATATATATAATATATATATATATATATATGGATATATATATATATATATATATATATATATATATAATTTTAATGAAAAAAATATGGTAATTAGTGAATACAGTGTTGCTCTATGAGAAAAAAAGCGAATTAGTGATAATTTCAGAAAAAGTATATCTTGGTTTAACCAGACCACTGAGCTGGTTAACAGCTCTCCTAGGGCTGGCCCGAAGGATTAGATTTATTTTACGTGGCTAAGAACTAACTGGTTACCTAGCAACGGGACCTACAGCTTATTGTGGAATCGAACCACATTATGGCAGAAATGAATTTCTATCACCAGAAATAAATTCCTCTAATTCTTCATCGTATTCTTGAGAGTGAGAGTCGAAATACAGCCCAAAGAAAATTCTGCAAATTACTGAAATTTCTCCCTGGACAATTGAATGATGTGTTCCATAAAATTCTACTACAAAATGAAACGAGAAAATGTGAAACGCGTAAAAATGGGGGGGGGGCCCACTGTGTGTGTGTGTGTGTGTGTGTGTATATACAGTAGTACCTCAATTCACAAACACAATTCAATCCTAAACTTTGTTCGTGTTCCAATATGTTCACGACCTAGAGTTAATTTTCCCGTAAGGTTTAATGGGAATATGATTAATTTGTTCATGACTCCAACGAACTGCTATAAATTATGCGTTTTATGTTTTATTTTACACAGATAATATTAAACAAAGTGTAAAAAACCTTAATATATCTAATAATATAGTTTAAAATAAACTAAAACTAACTAAAACAACATATAAAAAAGCGAACACTTATGTTAGCTGACACGACTTCTGGCTTGACAGACGAGAGAAGAGGAGAGTGGATGGGGAGGAGGTTATTGCTTGGAGGAAGAGCCCCCTGTATCTAGGTTGGGTAGATCTCATTCCATAGATTCATCTCTTCTGGTTTTTTTTATGTACTTTTAATCACAAACTTATCCGATGTCTGTTGCCTTTTCCTTCCTTGCATAACTCTTCTAAAATGATTCATTATATTTTCACTGACCATGTTCATAACAATTTTGTTTGGATGGTACAACTCAAGGAAACTCTACACATCACTCCACTTTTCCATTGTGGATTTAATCAATTCACTCCTGGCATCTGTAACTTCCTCCCTGTCCTCCTCGTCAAATTCACACAAGAACCACCAAGTTTGAAGAGAATGAACACACACCTACCCAAAACGAAAATAAAAAAACAGACTGAGCATGGGTGGAGGTGCATGGGAGGTTCATGGGAGATGTACAGTACCCTACAATAACAAGATGGCGGCCCCTACAGAGGCACCTATGTGAGATGAGCAATTGATGCATTTTTTAAATTTTGGCCATCAGACCATGTTCCTGTTGCAAACAGAATTTTTACATATATTTTTGTTCGTGAATCAATTTGTTTGTGGGTTAATGTGCAAGTGAATCAAGGTCCTACTGTGTACTGTGCATTATATATATATATATATATATATATATATATATATATATATATATATATTACACACACACACACATATAATACAGTATATATATATATATATATATATATATATATATATATATATATATATATATATATATATATATATATATATATATATATATGGTACACACATATAATATATATAATATATATATATATATATATATATATATATATATATATATATATATATATATATATATATATATATATGCTTTATGTATGTATGTATATATGTATGTATGTCATACATACATACATATATACAGTATATAAACAGGTAGTCCCTGGTTATAAACAGGCTCGGTTATTGGCAATCCCATTTTACAGCACTTGTCTAGCAAGGAAAATCGGTGATTTTCGGTGTTGATAATCACCGATTTCCGCTTACCGACGCTGATAATCGAGTACTGGCACCAATACATACCTAACAGAGGCGCCGGTCTCCGGTTACTGGCACCAATAAGCGTGGAAAATAGCGATTTTTGCCAATAACCAAGGAGTGCCTGTATATATATGTGTATATATATATATATATATATATATATATATATATATATATATATATATATATATATATATTGTATATATATATATATATATATATATATATATATATATATATATATATATATATGTATATATATATATATATATTATATATATATATATATATATATATATATATATATATATATATATATATATATATATATATATATATATATATATATATATATATATATATATATATATATATATATATATATATATATATATATATATATATATATATGTATATGTATATATATATATATATATTTCTGAGTCCAGTCCCGTGTCAGCGGTGAAATTCCATTACAGCACGAATTTCTAGGTATAACCTTGCTAGATATACCAGAGAAAAAGAGCTTTCAGGAAAGCTGGGGTTACTACCCCCAGTCGAGCGTCTTCTAGGAAGGCGTCGGTATAAGAAGGGGTGAGTGAATAACCACTACCACGGAAAACTACTCGAAAGATCTCTCCTTATCAAAATCCCCGGAACAGAGCGGTGAGCCGTTACAGCCCCCACACCAAACACCCGCCAGGACGGCGACACCAGCGCCACCTACCTCATTCCATTTTCTAGCACGTGAATCTTCGGTTTATTTTGTGTGCTCTTCCATCATTTTGGATTTTTTCTGCTTCTACGATGGCATCGAGCAGCTTTACCATTTCCAAGTTAAGTACCATCTTCTTGTGGGGTTTTGTTCTTTTTTTTTGGCTGTTATAGTCTCGTATTTTCATAAATATCGAGATCTTATTATGTCGCCACGGCGTCCCCAGCCAGCCATGTCGACCGCGAGGCGTCTCCTTCTGTTCTTTTCAGTTGGTGTCGTCTCCTCGTCGTTATAGATATTTTGCCCCCATTGGTTCCCTTCCTGGGGGTTCCTTGCGGTGGCTCCCCCCTCTTATAAATTACGATCATTGGCCTACTGGCCTTTGTGGGAGTGATGCCCCGTCTAGGTCCCCCCCCAAGTTGGGTTCCTATTGTTTTGGTCTTACTAGGCTAATTATTTTCTTGAAGATGGTGCTCTCTTGTAGTTTTATTTTTAATTTTATTGTTTTTATTATTTTATTGAGTGGTTTACCTCGGGTGCTGGCGGCAGCCTCAGATCTAACCGCCTCCCCGTGGTAGGCTACGCTCTCTGTTGAGCACATTTTAGTTTTTATGAGTGTTGGTTATCTGGTGGAGTAGGCTTGTTAACTTCCTTCCCTTTGCCCTGGGTGGGGAGCTCAGGTTGAGGAGTTTTGTTGCTGTTTTCCTCCGGGATCGTTTTTCGGTGGGCAGAGTGAGCCCTTGGTTCTCTTCCTCCAATTGGGGGGGAATCGAGTTCTTAGGATGTGTTTCCTCTAGGCTAGTCGCCCCCCTTGCCTGCCATTCTCGATCCCGGCTGGTTCTCGGCTCAAAATTTCTCTCCCAGTTGCTTCCCCCTTCCCTTTTCACTCCTCGTCCTAGCCTATACTAAGGTTAGGTCCATATTAGGCTTCGCCTAGGTAGGAGTCGGGCTTCGGGTTGGTTGCTTCCAGTCATATTGCCCCTCCAAGATTCATGGTCTGGGAGGTAGGGTGCAGTTGAGCGGGTGAGCTTCTCCCCGTCTCCTGTTCCTTCCTGGTAGCCTACTCCTCCTACCTACCTCCCCCTCCTCCTCTCCAGCCTTGCTCTACTCGTGCGGGTGACGCTAGATGGCGTTTTCTCCGAGTTCAGGGACTTCTCTTGTTGGTTGAGGGATTCGCTCCCTCCCATATTGTTCCTAGCATCGCTGTATTGGGGTTGGTGGTTTGTTACTCGAACGTGTTCGAGTCACTGTTCGTCTCCTCGTCGGTTTACGTTGACACGGTATATATATTGCTTCACCTATGTTATGAACATTGAGCATTTTACCCGTCTTCGTTCTCCGGCGGGAAGTTAGGGCGGAAGGTTTTTTCATATAGGGGAACGGATCCTCCGTCCTCTTCAGTTCTTACCATCACTTGTTATTGTTTTTTTATTTTTAGATAAGTCTGTTATCTACAGGAAGTACTCTCCTTCATTATATATATAAATTCGTGAGTCCGGTCCTATACCAGGGTCTTCGCCGTTATTTTACTGGCAGCCCTTATGGTCAGTTCCTGGTCTCTCTCCCATTCATTCCCGGAGTACTCGGGGTCTGGAATCCTACCTTCCACTCTGTGTAATTTGAGCTTTTGGCCCAGTTTTTGATAGGGAGTTCTTCTCCGCCGGAGTATTCCGGTTGCAGTTGAATTTCCCGGCCTCGCCAGCTTTAGTTTGCTTAGGGTGGGAGGTTCATGTACGTTTCTACTTACAGACTGTTCGCTGTGAGGAGCCGGGGTGCACCGCCTCCCTCCAACAACCTTACGGTCACGTAGTTTGTCGGACCCACGCTGGTTGTGCGGTCCGCCTGGATGACCTGATTGTTTGGCACCCTGATGGTTGTGAGGTTTGCTTTGCTCTCTGCACAACTGTCCAGGATGAGTTGGTAAGTGACAGTCTTTACATTACTCTTGCTTATGCTCCTCATATTGTATATTATACATTGTCTGTGAGGTTCCCGGAAGGGTTTTCGTCCTTAGCTAATTGTTGGCTTTCTTACAGGCGGACGAAACTTCCAAGAAGTCTGCCTTGGAATCCCTCCGGGCCTGGGTGGCTGGGTTTGGAAGGAACGTTCCGTCGGGGAAGCCCTCGTCCTCGGCCTAGGTTGAGGACTTACTCTACCCGCGCGCGGGTGGCGGCAGCAGTGCCTGAAGATCTGGCCACCCCTATCATCCAGCAGATCCGGGATGAGACCCAGCCACCCCAAGCGGATATCCCTACGCTGAGGTCTCGGAGGATGTTGCCGCCATTAATCTGGACCTAGAACCAATGGCTGTAGAGCAGGACCAGGTGGTAAGTGGTGAGGTAGGTGAGGTTGTTGGGGCGGGCCCCTTTATTTGACTCCCCTGCTTCATCTGTTTCTTCCTTTTTCAGGCTTTGTGAAGTCTTCCTCCTTGGGTGATAGAGCTCCATCTGCTATCCCCAAGTTGAAGTTGAAGACTTCATGGAAGGCGAAGGGCTTCAAGTCCTCGTCTTCCAAGAAGGCATTGCCCTTCCCCCCGTCGAAGGCTAAGGTCTCAGGACCTGTAGCCTCCGGGAGCAAGTCTGGTTCCTCCAGCAAAGGCGCGAGTAAGAGGGCTGCAAAACCAAGCCCTCCTCGCCAACCTGCTTTCGATGCAGAGGCCTTTGCTAACCAACTTTATAAACGTTTTACGGAGGACCTGGATTCGAGATTCAGTGAAATTTCGGAGAAGCTGGCCAGTCATGATAACATACTGGCGGGAATGGCTCACCCACCCCCAGCCGAGCCACAGTATGCTATCCCCGACACTGCGGACCTCCCGCCGTTCGATGTCGGAAACCCTTGGCGGTTCGCTCTCCGGGCCATCCAACATGATGGCAAACTGACTCTTGATGGTCTTGGCACGAGGCGGTTGGAGGGTGGAGTTCTTCCCCCGATCTCCTGCCCCCTTACCCAGGCTTCGTGAGACTCACGGAGGAAGCCTGGATTAGGTCAGACAAGGTTCCTAGGGAGACTGTCATCGTCCCTAGGGACCAAGCTCAGTCGGCTCTCCTGCGCACTCTGACGGAGTGGCAGGCAGATAACACGAAGTTGACTCCTTTCAAGGGGAACTTCACCATGTTCACCCTGGGAGTCGACCTTCCCACTCCTTGCTTGGACAAAGTCGCTCTGGCTACGGCCCGAGCGTGCTTTGAGGGCATTCCGGTACCTCAGCTAAGGGAGACAGACCCTACTTCCCTGGTATTCCCAGGAAGTAACGAGTTCTGGACAGACGCCCCGTCCACTTTCACGGTCGGGAAGCTGGACCCCTTCTGCGCCTCCACGCAATTTAGCGAGCAGCTCCCCAAGCTGCCGGAAGCTCTTTTGAAAGCGGAGTTTGATGCTCGGGTTAAGTTAGCCCGGTCGTTGAACTCCGTATGCCTTACTGAAGCTACTGCCGTCTCCTGCTCGGACGAGCCCTTCTTTCAGGTTTTGGCGAAGTCCTTGCTGGCAGGTTTCCAGTCTGACTTATCTGAATTCATCATGGCCAGACTGGAATGTAGGAAGTTCATCTTCGCCGATGCAACTATCCGTCACGAGCCCAACAAGCTCGTGAAAAGCTCGATCTGGGGACCTAACCTCTTCCCGGAAGAGGAGGTCACAAGTGTTATGGCCGAGGCTACACGGGCCAACCAAAGTCTTCGTTCTCGCTGGGGTATTTCAGCCTACAAGCGTAAGACCCCAGAATCGGCCGGGCCCCAATCGAGAGGAGGTAAACGCTTCAGGAGGCATAAGAGGCCTCACCACCAGGCGGTAGTCCAAGCCGTCCCGGTCTCGGCAGTGGCACAGCCTTCCACTTCAAAGGCTCACCCCCAACAGTACGTGCTGGTCCAACCAGCTGCACCCTCATATGTGGCCTCACCGGCATACAACCCCACATATGAAGGCCGTGGTTATTTTCACGGCCTTAACAGGGTTGCAAGGGGAGGAAGGGGCAAAACCCCTCATAGAGGAAAGCCCAATACCACCCCAAGGGGAAGACCTGGACGTGGTAGGGGGAATAAACCCGCTCCCTCCCACTGAGAGAACACAGGTAGGCGGTCGCCTGTTTTGGTTCAGGGACCAATGGACCTTCAGCCCTTGGGCACACAGCATTGTGTCCAAAGGCCTAGGATGGAGCTGGATCAAAAACCCTCCTCCTCTAACCAGGTTTTACCAGCCACCTACACCAATCCTAAAGGATTATGTGACAGAATTGCTCAACAAACGAGCAATAAAGAAAGTAAGGCACCTAAAGTTTCAAGGCAGGTTATTCACTGTTCCCAAAAAAGACTCCGATCAGCAAAGAGTGATCCTGGATCTGTCGCGTCTAAATCTCTACATAAAATGCGACAAGTTTCGCATGCTTACGGTAGCTCAGGTGCGGACTCTACTTCGCGTGGAGCCGTCACCACCTCTATCGATCTTTCAGACGCTTATTATCACGTCCCCAGTTGCGCGGAACTTCTCTCAGTTCCTCGGTTTCAGACTCGGGAATCAAGCCTACTCCTTCAGGGTCATGCCATTCGGTCTGAACATTGCGCCCAGGATATTCACAAAGCTGGCGGACACGGTAGTACAGCAACTCCGGTCTCAAGGGATATCCCTAGCAGCATATTTGGACGATTGGATAATTTGGGCACCAACAGTTCGGAGTGTCAGAAAGCCACGTCCATAGTCATCAGTTTCCTGGAGTCGCTGGGTTTCCAACTGAACAGAGAAGTCCCGCCTGACTCCGAGTCCCGGTTTCAGTGGTTGGGTCTCCAATGGGATCTGTCATCTCACACGCTGTCCCTTCCGCCTCCCAAGAGGAAAGAGATAGCATCTCTCACCAGGAGATTCCTCAAAATCCATCAGCATCCCGCCGGTCCCAAGAAAGGGTCCTTGGATCTCTTCAGTTTGCCTCAGTGACAAACCTGCTATTAAAAGCGAAGTTAAAGACATAAACAGAGTGTGGCGGAGTCGAGCCAATGTCAAGCTCAGAGACAAGGTCTCCTCTATCCCTCAAATCTTAAAGACAAGGTTGCGGACCGTGGGCCTCGGTCAAAGGCTTGTCCAATACAGTTCCGCTTCAATTTCCCCCTCCGGCACTAGTAGTTCACACAGACGCTTCCTTAAAGCGGCTGGGGGATATTCACCAAAACAAAAGTACAAGGAACGTGGTCCACAATGTTTCAGCAGTTCCATATAAACACCCTGGAAGCTATGGCGGTATTTCTAACTCTGAAGAAAATCCGCCCCCCAACCGGATTCATATCAGGTTGGTATTGGACAGCGCAGTGGTAGTTCATTGCATCAACAGGGGCGGCTCCAAATCAGGTCGAGTAAACCAAGTAATGGTTGCTATCTTCTCCCTGGCGAACAAGCACGGCTGGCACCTGTCAGCCACCCACCTAGCGGGTGCGGAACGTGGTGGCGGATTCCCTGTCCAGGAATGCTCCGTTGGAGCGGAGTGGTCCCTGGACGTGGAATCTTTCAAGTGGATTTGCCGCCGGGTTCCGGGCCTCCAAGTGGATCTGTTCGCAACGGAGAGCAACTTCAAACTCCCCTGTTATGTGGCTCCCAACCTGGACCCTCAGGCGTTCGCCATAGACGCAATGACAGTAGATTGGAACAATTGGGAGAAGATTTATCTTTTCCCCCAATAAATTTACTGCTGAAAGTTTTACACAAACTCAGGACATTCAAAGGTCAATTAGCCCTAGTAGCCCCTATTGGCCGAAGAGCAATTGGTTCCCTCTTCTTCAGGAACTGGGATTACTTGAGTCACGGATCCCCAAGCCCATTCTGACTCAGACAGTACAAACCAAGGCTGTGTCAGCTTCCTCAAGAATTCAGAATGCCCTAGTTTTATGGACTTTATAAAATTCGCAGCTCAAAAGGAGCGAACATTGACCCTGTCAACACTCTGTTTTTAGAATCAGATAAAAGAGATTCTACTATTAGACAATATGATTCAGCAGTCAAAAAAATTAGCCTCCTTCCTAAAAAGCATCTGAAGCCAAAATCATGACAGCTAATTTAGGAGTTTCCTTCTTTAGATCATTGTTTGAGAAAGGCCTAGCTCCGGCCACTATTACCACAATCAAGTCAGCGTTAAAGAAAGTATTTCTTTACGGCTTTAAAATCGACCTCACAGATTCCTACTTTTCATCTATCCCCAGAGCATGCGCTCGTCTGAGACCAGTATCACGCCCACAGTCTGTTACGTGGTTTCTCAATGACGTCCTTAAGTTAGCATCAGAGATGGATAACTTTCATTGCTCTTATCAGGATCTGTTAAGGAAGACTTTATTCTTGATTAGCTTGGCTTCAGGTGCTAGAATCTCAGAGCTATCGGCTCTCACTAGAGGTGATAATTATGTGAACTTCCTCCCATCTGGAGAAGTCCTCCTTTCCCCTGACCCTAGATTTTTAGCTAAGAACGAAGACCCACAGGACAGGTGGTCTCCTTGGAAGGTGGTGCCCCTTCCTCAAGACCAGTCTTTATGTCCAGTCTATACACTTAAATCTTACCTTTTAAGAACTCCACAGAGTAAGTCGGGTCCTCTTTTTATCAGGGAGAAAGGTGGTACTCTTTCGCTAAATGCTATAAGACAACAAATTTTATATTTCATTAAACAGGCCAACCCAGATTCAATCCCCAAGGTTCATGATATTCGAGCAGTTGCCACTTCCATTAATTACTTTCATAATATGGACTTTTGGAGTTATCTAAATTTACGGGTTGAAATCACCTCTAGTGTTTAAACGCCACTATTTAAAAATCGCTCGAAGCCCTGAAATTTTCTACCATAGCTGTGGGAAGTGTCATCTCCCCACCTTAATTAATCATATCCTTGTCCTTTCCTTTCCCCCCCCGCCCGCCTGCCTCATTTACTTTTCTGCTTATTCTCCTGGTTGATTATACCTCACTGCCTGGCTCCTCATATTGTTGTTTCTTGTACCTGTTGATGGAAAAAGCGTAATCTGAAATGCCATGATTGTTTCTCTTGTGGGGTACTGGACAGTTTTTATTTGGCTCCATGTACCCCAGGTGAATGTATATATTAATGTTGATTGCTTTTGTCTCTTACGTGTTTAGCCTAAAGTTTACGGGTATAGTATTAAGGTTATATTTGCAGTTATTTTGTGCGCTTTTCATGTTTCACTTTACTTTAAGTAATTTTAAGGTTTTTGGGGCTTTTTCTCCGTCGTGCGGGAACCTGCCCATGTTTCATAGTATTAAGTTCTTTAATGTGCCTTAGATTTAATATGCCTTAGTCTTAGTGTTCTTGCTACACGGAAGAGATTGCTTAATTAAAATTATTCTGGTAAAACTTTTGCCTTTTCTTCAGATTATCCCTCCATTTCTTTTTCCTAGTAGTTGCAGCCTTGGCATGATTCTCTATCACGATTTCACCGGCTGACACGGGACTGGACTCAGAAAAGGGATTTTGACAGAGGAAAAATCTATTTCTGAGGAAGGTCCCGTGTCATGGTGACCTCCCTGAATTACCTAGTACTCTCCCTCCCTCTTGCACATGCCAAGTCTGGGGTTAGTGCTAGCATGGAATGAGGTAGGTGGCGCTGGTGTCGCCGTCCTGGCGGGTGTTTGGTGTGGGGGCTGTAACGGCTCACCGCTCTGTTCCGGGGATTTTGATAAGGAGAGATCTTTCGAGTAGTTTTCCGTGGTAGTGGTTATTCACTCACCCCTTCTTATACCGACGCCTTCTAGAAGACGCTCGACTGGGGGTAGTAACCCCAGCTTTCCTGAAAGCTCTTTTTCTCTGGTATATCTAGCAAGGTTATACCTAGAAATTCGTGCTGTAATGGAATTTCACCGGGTGACACGGGACCTTCCTCAGAAATAGATTTTTCCTCTGTCAAAATCCTTATATATATATATATATATATATATATATATATATATATATATATATATATATATATATATATATATATATATATATATATATATATATATATATATATATGTGTATATATATATATATATATATATATATATATATATATATATATATATATATATATATATATATATATATACATACATACATACAGTAAAACCCGTATTCACGATTTGCAGATTTCTCTGTGGGAACGTATCTACCCATCATTCAGAAAATTCGCCCTTCTGTGGTGTTATTCCACAGAGAAATATTCACTAATTACTGTATTTTCATATCATTTTCATGACTAAATGCACTTTTTGTGATAAAACTATTAAAATACTCAGGTATAAGCATTTTTTGAGGATTTTTCTTGCTAAACTATCAAAATAAGCAGTTCTAAGTGTTTTTAGAGGGGTTTTAAGTATTCGTGAATTTTAGCTATTCGCGGGGGTGTGTGGTACACATCCCCGTGAATCTGAGGAGTTTACTGTGTTTATATATATATATATATATTATATATAAATATATATATATATATATATATATATATATATATATATATATATATATATATATATATATATATATATTATATATATATATATATATATATATATATATATATATATATATATATATATATATATATATATATATATATATATATATATATATATATATATATATATATATATATACACATATATGGGTTGTCTGAGAACACTACTATTTGTCTTTTACCTGATATTCATATTGCTCTAAGTTCCTTCTGACCATAAGAATTTGGGATTACATGTGTAACATAAATATTTCAGTCCCATTTAAACTACCAAAATTTCTATCTTTCATAACTGATCCCCAGACCATCACTGGGGCATCTAAAGGACTGGGTCCTTCTTCCCATGAGAGATTAAACTAACACTGAATATGATGGAGACTACCTGATGACACCGGTTCAGGTAAAGGAAAGAACTCAAGCCTGATTCTTGCTAAGTCAAAAAACTCCCCCTAAATCATATGACCTTCAGGAGAAGACCACTGCTTCACTAAAAACTCCTATAACGGCTGAAAACCTCTTTGAGGCAAGCAGTAGGGATAGACACCAAAAACAACATTATACGGAATAAAGGCAAAATTGTTTCTCCATAGGAAAACCCCTAAGTGTGAGAATCTCATTTCCAAATTCAAAAAACTGCGCCAGGACTAGTCCTTCCCCAGTGCTACCTCCAGACATGGGAGGAGACCCCTAGAACGCGAGGTAGTTCCCTTTTTATAATATACGAAGGCAAGAATAGCAAGACATTCTTAAAAGGGGCTACAGTATATGGAGGTAAGAATAGTGAAACATCTTACAGGAGGCTTCCTTTCCATGAGCTGCAATAAAGCCTTGAACATACCCAAGACAATCATTCAGCTTATCCTTACACAAAGCAGGTAACCTCTTCAAAAAAAGAAATCATGACCATTTCTTTGTCTGGTTCTACACCAGACACCTGATTCATCAGTCAACAGAAGCAAAAGCAACTTGCCCTCCTGCCAAAGAAGAGAAAGAAGTGAAGCTTAGGCCAAGTGAACATAAAATATGACTCAATCCTATCAAATCTAATGCCCTGAATCAATGGGAAGCTTAGCTGAAGTAACACATCAAAGAGAAGCAGCAGAGGACCTACCAGCTACTAAAAGGGGAAGCAAACAAAACATGCATCTTTAACTAAAAACTTATGAGACCTATTCTTTTGTCTTTAGTTGTTTCTACAAACAAACAAGCTCTCTTCATCCGAGATCAATTTCTGCATTATCTCATTAGACTACGATTCACATCAGTTATTCCAGTCATAATCCTTACCCAGCAACATACATGCCTAATGAGGGTTAATAAAACTGAAATAAAGCCTATTACAGCAACTATTACCTTACAGGTTCTTGCTGATCCAACATACAAAATAAAATGAATGAAAACCGAAAAATCCACCAATTTCGTTGAACAGAAAACCAAGTGTATTTAACAATCTGTCTATCTCATATCAAGACTGGCAACAGAAGTAGACTGACCAGTTGCCAGTGTCTGTACCTATTGGCATCCCCTGGTAGGGGGTAGGGGAAATAGATAGACAGAAAAGATATTCATAGAAAACTGACTGTTCTCATTTTTCTTTTACAATCTGTTGAACGCACCATGGCACCGAAGTAAAAGCTATATAATGGCAAGGTAACATTCGTTTCAAAAACAGATATTCATAAAAAACTGATTGTTCTCATTTTTCTTTTACAATCTGTTGAACTCCCCCTGGCACCAAAGTAAAAGCTATATAATGGCAGGGTAACATTCATTTCAAAACCAATCTTACTGTAATACTTTCATCTAACTATAAATTAATAATATGGTAGGTTTTCACATAAATTCCTTTACCACATTAATTCACTGATTTACAGAGATAAAATGTAAAATTAGAAGACTGTACATTTGCCGAAATACCTGTATTACAATGCTTCACTTGTTACCAGAAAGCTGAATTCTTAAAACAAATTACTGATATGTTTATTTGAGGAGCTACTAAATTAAGAAAGTAACAACTGAGAATTATGGGATGACAAATGAGCCAAGAAAATTAAAAATGGTAAGGATCTGGGATCACCAGGAGCAACATATATTTGTGAAAAGCAGCAAGAACTAATCACACTTGAAATGACTAGAATATATGGAACACCATTATGGAACTACAATACCAACACACTGTACACCAAACAAGGTGATTTACTAAATGACATAAATTTAAGAATGGTAGAAATTCTGGAGAACACCATGAAAACAAGGGAACAGGTGCTGGAAGAAAGGTGAATGTTGTAATTAACATACAAATGTTTTATGTTAGCAAAATTGCCAAGTGATCTCTATAATTAAGCAATTAGAATCATCTCTCTATACTTTAAATACTATAATGCAGTACCTATCCTGTAGATATTATTATATGCTTGACTGCCAAGGTTGCTAGAGCTAAGGTCCAGTTCATCTGTTGAACTAATAATTGCCTGGTGCTTTAACTTTTACTGCTTTGCTTTCTTACCTATGTCCTACATACCCTGGCAGTGGAGTTCAACACTATTTGTCAGAAGAATGAAATGCTAACATAAAAATATTTCCAATCCTTTGCAAATGGTATTTCATGAAATGCCAATAAAGCCACCAACCTGATGTAGAGAGATTCTGCACATCGTAAGGCAAAACTTTACTAACAGAAACTACTGAAACGATGCCTTCCTCAATGCTCGTATCACAGTATGGCCCAGCTGGGGATAAAGCAGGTTCCTGAAAAAAAAAAAAAAAAAAAAAGAGTACATAAAGTTACCTTCTTATTATTTAATATCAAAGATAACCTCACCATTTACAATCAACATATATTTTCAAATACTTCAACAAATTTAAGGATACACAAAATTAGTATGTAACATGGAGAAAATGTAACAAAGCAAGCTATCATTTGAAAAAATATATATGCAGTTTAGCCATCCCTTATTCTGTCAAAAAGCTATACTGTATAATGCTCACAAACACACATCATGAGTAATGTTGATCAGGTCATCTGGAAAATATTTGTAAAACATTTTTGATAAATACTGATACAAAAAAATAAGAGCTTGAATACTGTATACCATAATGACCTACCAACAGTGGTTTAAATCAATGCATACAATGCTTTAAGTAATACAAACTACTCCAGATAACAAGCAGCTTTAAAATAATTACGTTTAATTTTCACAGGACAACACCAATTTGCAAAGGCTTTTGAATTATTCCTAAAATGCTACAATGTAAAGTTTAAGAAATTTATCTCATCAATGAAATGTTTATGGTATTCAAGTCATCAATGAAAATTTTATGGCATATACCTCATCAATGAAAACTTTACATTTATCTCACACATCATAAATATTTCAGCAAAAAGTACTGTGCCATCAACCAAATTCTTGATATCCTGCAATGCATTACAGTAAACCCCCTGTATTCACGAGGGATGCGTACTACAACCCCCCACCGAATAACTAATATCCGTGAATACTTAAAACCCTTCTAAAAACACTTACAACTGCCTATTTTGATAGTTCAAACATAAAAAAAACCTCTAAAAAATGCTTATACAGGTATTATCCTACTTACGATGGGGTGAGGTTCCAAAAAACCGATCATTTGTTGGAAAAAACGTATCTCGAATATAGCCTAGCCTACACTAGGGTATTCAGTACCATTTATACCTATATGGTAGCCAAGTCTACCCTACAAAGTATACTCTGTACATATACGGTATAAAAATTATTAATATCGGCCAAATCTGGAGGTTCATGCAGACTGACTGATGGTAATTCAAAACAAAGAGAAATTGAATAACAAACAAGAATTAGCTTAGCCTACACTATGGTATACTGTATACATATCAGGTAGCCTAGCCTACATTATACTGTACTCTATATTCACACATTAATATCGTATTATACAAACATCAACATAACGAATATGCATCTTTTCCGTGGATTTTTTAAAACGTTATGCTTTACGTGACTGTATCCAATAACATTGTATATATATATTATAAATTGAAATCATAGCGATCAATGTTTTGGTTTGGAAATAGATTACACGTTAAGTTTATTTCACCATATTTAACTCAGAGAGCTTTTCTTGCTTCTAGTTAGTGTAAATGAATCTATAGATTCTTTATTTATATGGGGCAAGGTTATTTTTGTTAGACGAAGTGTTTTTAAGTTGAAATATAACTTAAATACGTCTCGTTGTGAAATTAATTTCGTTATTTTTTTGTTAATAGATGACGTTGGTTGTTTAGGGTCTTGTTTATTTTGTGTAAAAAAAAATCAAGATTCCATTCGTTATTTTCACTTGATTTCATCATAATATGAGCTTTACGTACTTATCTTTTATCAGCGAGAAAACAGCAGTAATATGTGTTCTTTCATGCCCAGAAGTTTTGATTAAAATACTTTCTCTCCAATTTTATTTACCATTCATCCATGTTGCCGATGCACGATAATTTACAGTCATTAGCAGCTTTTGAACATTGTTTTCTCAGCTTCAGCTACAACTTGCAGATTAAATTTAGCAGTATATTTCCTTGCCGATTTTTTATCATACCGAATAAGGGTATAATGTAAAATTACATCAGCCCTATTCTACATAACGTTATTTGTAACATAACTATGGTAATTGTTTATTACCGTGCGATAGTTGAAATACAAGCAAAACAGCTGTTTCTATCCGATTCAGTTATAAGCAAAACAACAGTTTCTCATTCGGTTATTTATGGCTATATGCATTTACGCATTTACTTTTTTAACTAGAAAATGGGATAAAGAGATGGAGGAAAAGAAGTTGGTCTATTGTGATTTGGTCTCTCTCGCTGTCTGATTGTAAGCTGCTGCCTGTACCCATGTGAAATTTTAAAATATTTTTTAAATATTGTTGTATCGGTATTAACTGCTTACCCCATCGCAAAATCGAATTATCATAAGGCAAATTATCGTAGAGCACTATCTGGGTACCTGAGTATTTTAATAGCTTTATCACAAAAAGTGCGTTTAGTCATGAAAATTATATGAAAATACAGTAATTAGTGAATATTTCTCAGTGAAAAACACTGCGAATGGCCGAATTTTCTGTGAATGTGTATATATGTTCCATAGAGCAATCCGCGAATCATGAGAACGCAAATACAGGGGGTTTACTGTATTTAACTATTCATCTAACATGGCTTGTTGAGTCTTTGTTTTTATTTTAATTTGTTTCAACAGTGGCGGTCTTACCTTAAAAATGTGTAAACTGCACTAACTCTACAATTAAAAAGTTTGAATTTATGCACTATCGCTTCTAATTTCACAACTGTGTGCAGTACCATCTCTAAACAACATTTCTATGAGGTGGCATCTTTAGTTATCTTCACGGACACTTGTAATATTTCGAAAATAAATAGTTAGTTATACTGTATAACTTTCAATCAGAGTTTCAGAACAACAATATTGTAAAAACTGAAAATTTTTCCACCTTTCCTTCTTATATTTGAAGCTAAGTTTTAAGTACATAACATCTATCTGTTTAATCAGTTCCTTTTCCAGACTTTACTAATATTCTCCTTCAAGACTAAATTTACCAAGCTTGAGGACAAACATTCCACAATCACAATACTGTAAAAAATTCTGTAATTTTACTCTGGCAGAAATTATGGAAAACCTTTCAAATATAAATTTTTGGAGCAATTTGTATTTCCCCTAGGTATACAAACCAGAGCCTTTCATATATGGAGTATCTTTCAACATGAGCTGGAGTGACCATTAAATCTTGGTAATACGTTAGTTAACAAGTGGAGATGGGGGAAGATAGGAGGGGCACCCCTCACTCTCACTGCTTCACTCTTTCCTCTGGCCACAGTGACAAAGTAGGGTGGCTAAGGTGGGTCCAATTTACATGAAAGGCTTTGGTTTAAATAGCTGAGGGAATAAAAACAGCTGCACAAATTTGTTATCTGTCATAGGGGAATGCAACCATCGCCTTTTTATATGGAGACACTCCTTTGAAAGAGGATAGTCCATTACTAGAAAAAAGAAGTTGGATTTAACCCATGCTCCCGGTTGACTATGCAAGCAAGGGATGAAACGACTTCTGTAACTTCCTCTTAGACTGGTGAAAAGTTACCACAGTGGCAGGACCATGGGCCTGAGATCCCTCAAAAACAACGGGAAACTCAAATAAGGAACATATTTCAGAGAACCATGACAACTCCTGTGGGTGGTGTCTAGTTAATGGGCAGCTTTATTCTGGATATTGCCAAGCAATGGGTTCTAAAAAAAGGTTTTACCAAGTCCTTCCTCCACCTTGTGAAAAGAGAAGAGACATAGTGAGATGCATTCTAAGATGCCTGGAACAAGTGCTCATTGAGCACTTATCTTGATTTCATCTGCCTCCAGCACATGCTCTGGCACGGACATGAATCAAGAAGAGGAGGAACCATTCACTCTTCATTCACACTTTCTACAATGACTTGGTGTCCAATAAGGACTTGTTAACTACACAATTTGCTGAGCAGCCACCAATGGTCCCAAGGTGGGGTGCAGATACTTGTGGGTGGCCTAATTACACCAAACAACTGCCCTTATTACCTGAAGCACCAAGTTCTTTTAAATTATTATTATCATTATCTTTTTATTATTATTATTATTATTATTATTATTATTCAGAAGATGGACCCTATTTATATGGAACAAGCCCACAGGGGCCACTGACCTGAAATTCAAGCGTCTAAAGAATATGGTGTTCTTTGAAGGAAGAAACAGAAGGTAACAGGAAATACTGAAAGAGAGGTCAGTTATTAGAAAAAATACCCAATTAATAAATAAATTGATAAAAATGTAAGTAAATGAAAGCACAAGGAGAATTGCTTTAGGGTAGTAATGCACTGCATCTTTGTTCAAACTTTTGAGATTCCAAATGCAAAAACACTTCAGGGAGACTGTTCCACAGTCCAAATGTGTGAAGAACACAGGACATCTGGAGCTGAAAAGTTTGATAGCAAGGCATATTTGCTACATATTGGTGCTGCTGTTCAGTAAATCTGGTTGCTCTCAGATAGAAAAGAGGATCAGGGATCAATTACAAATGTGAAAAATCTCTGTTAAAATACAACTCCTTGAGTGAGAAGGGAGGCCAGACACCCCCAAGAGAGGAATTGTAGGCCCACCTGATAACCTCACAAGCTAGAAGGAAAGGATGTTCCCAAACACCTCCTTCTTGTGCCTACCTGTACTACTGAAGATTCTTCTATACTCGGGCCCCAAGGGGTAGGTCCTTCACAGGTAGCACTTAGAGGCACAGACCAGGTACAATTGCATTTAGCTGCAGCTCCACCAACAAAGTCTCAGAGAGAAGGAATCAAGAAATTCTCACACCTCTCATCTGGAATCTATGGGTTCTAAGTCTTAGCTACAAACTCTGAAAAGAAATAGAGAGGGGTCACCAACCTTCTGAGTTCCAAACAAGATGAGACAGGCCATGCAATTTCCCCAACCTCTTTACCAAGGCTAAAGCCAAAAGACAGTCTTTAGTGTTAGGTCTCTGACCGAGATTGTAGGGAAGTCTTATAAGGCATTGTAATACTAATCATACATCCTACTCCGGGAGCCAAAGCTCCTAGAGAAGGCAAAACTGCTCAAAGTTTCTCATAAGGATGGATAACTCCACCAAGGTGCAGAGTTCCATCACTTTCAGTCTGAAGACCTAAGATAAAGCTGAGTAATAGCCTTTCATTGTAGAAACTAAGAGGTGCTTGTCTTGGTAAAGGCAGATGAGGAAACTTGTGATCTGCTGAACAAGTACTCCAAATATGACACCAATTGCATAAAACAGCCCACTTTCCTTGGTACATTTGTGGAGAAATGACAGAGGTACCCAGACATCTATCTTGTTATCCGCAAGAAAAGCCTCTCTCTTGCAGGATACAATGGATAACCTCTACCCATGAAGGTGGAGAGAATGAACTGACTAGTGGTACCTACAAACATATGGTTGACATAGGAGGGTGGACCACAGGGGCAACTCTCTTGGCACCTCGACCAGGAGTGCCAGCAGATCTGCACACTAGTGTGGCCAACCAGGAGTCACCAGAATCATCTGAAGACCTAGGGTGATGAACACTGCTGATCACCCTGCGGAGAAGGTTGAAAGGTGGAGATGTATATACATCCAGATTGTCCAAAGGAAGTTGGAATGCATTCTCCATCACAGCTCAAAAATCTAGGACTGGGGAATAGAAGGCAGGAAGCTTCCTGTTCAGTGTGGCTGCAAAAAGACCGATCCAGGAAGACCACCATGACTTGACCAACCTCCCTGCTACTAAGAACCACTCAATTCCCACTAACTGATTCTAGCAATTGAGCTGGTCTGCCACAATATCCCATTTGCCTCGAATGTATCTGGCTGACAACTCAACGGCTTGGAGAACTGCCCACTCATGAATTTGTAATGTCAGCTGGTATATGGTTCAAAACGCTGTCCACTCTTTTGTTGATGTACACAACTTTGAGTCATGTTTTCGCTCATCAACACCACCGAGTGCCCTCTCAAACTGTCTTGGAATGCTTGCAACAATAAACAGGCTGATTGCTTTTCCAAGATACTGATGTACAGATGTGTGTGCCCTTTGTCCACACACCTGTATGATCCCCATTCCTTCTTCAAAGTGTTTGTAAATAGAGGCATCTCCAGAGCAGGGAAGCTCAGCAAAACTCCCCTTAAGAGATGCCAGTTGTCTAACCAATGCTATAGGTCCTCTCTCACTTCTTGACTCAGAGGTATGAGTTGAGAAGGAGGATCCTGAGAAGAGGACCAATGCTTCTTCAGTTGCCACTGAAGTGACCAGAGGTGGCTCTGCCCATGAGAAACATGCTTCTCTAATGATGATAAATGACCTAAAACCACTTGCCACAGCCAAGCAGGTTGTTGCAAAAGCATCCCCACATACTTTATCTGCTGCTTGGGGAGTATCAAAGTTCTGCCAGTTCCCTGGAGGAAATCAGGACTAAACAACTGTCCAGGTATCACAAAACATGAATACCCTTCAAATGGGCTACGGCAAATACCCAAGTGAACTCCAAAGGAGCAGCTGCTAGTACAAAGCACAGAGCCTCAAAATACAAGTAATTAAAAGTACTGATCCTGAAGGACTATCAAAATCATGAAGTTCCCCCTAATGAATCCAACACCAAACATGCAGTTTCCATTGTGCACCGAGTCTGTCAAAGATACTCACTCAATACTGAGAGGTCAATAACCAGTCTCCAACTGCAAGTTGCCCTCTCTACAAGGAGAATGTGGCTGTAAAAAGCAAGAGATCAATGATCTACAACTTTAACAGTGCCTTTCGCAATCATCACTTCCACCTCTGCCAATAAGGCCGAGATCTCCACTCATCTGGGGAGTTACTTTTACTTGGGAGCAGTAACAGTCTCATAAAGAGGGGAGGATGGCTTTCCCTGAATGTTAGCCTTTCATTGTATCAAATGACTAATATGACCTAAAGCTCAGCTCCCTGTTGCTGCCACTTGGCCCAATGGTGTGACAGGCAACACCCACCTTTGGTAGCAGGAGAGGAGGATTGCAACTCTCAGTTATCTCCTTCCTCCTTAACCTTTTACCCTCCTTACTTGACTGGCTGGAAAAGGAAGAACGAAAGGGCTGAGAAGGTTCCCCGCCCTTCCTAGAAAAGGAAGAACACTGCTGCTCCTGTTTGGGATTCTCAAGTGATGACTTCCAGGGCTTCAGTGAACCTGAAAGTATAGTAATAGGTGCCTTCAACCCTTACAAGTGTTTGAAGGACACTACACAGCTGCAGAGGAAGTCCCAAGAGTCCTCCCGACAAAGCACAGCTATGGCCACTACTTTCCAGTAAGAAAGCAGAGATGAGTCCAACTATTCCAGTGAGAGGCTACTCTCATGGGACACATGGAGAGAATACTATCTCCCTTGAACAAGTAGGATTGCCCATTGTTAGGATACTTTGTGTGCCAGGCAGGTAAGAGCCCTACCTCCTGACATCAACAGCCTCCTGCATGCCACTCTCTCATCAGAGGATGTAACATCTGTTAAGGCATAGTCTGTGAGTGTGCTCATCCACAAGTCTAACCAAGAGACAGCTTGCAGTGATGCCTGCCTGAAGGAGTCTCTCATAGGGAAGGTAGTTCATCAGTCAACAGGTGGATGCACCCAATGGGAGAGGAGAGGCATCTGCATCCTCAGTGTAAAATCTCCACTTGCATTAAAGAAGCGGGAGTAGGAGTTTGCTCGATCTGCTGAAGGCAACCTGCATATCAAGGGGTTCACTTCCCTAAAAATCACCCTGAGCTAACTGGTGACCAAAGGAACCTGACTGACAGTTTAGCCTTCTAAGTGGTGCCCAAGGATAGCTCCGCAGTCAAAACTGTGGGCAGGTGGGAAACCAGGGTCACCTCCTGGAGATTATTTCACTCATAAAAGAGCAAAATAGCCTCTGAAAAAGGTGCTCTAACTTGGCAGGAAGAGGTTCTGGAGGTCCAAGCTATCTCCCAGAGAAGAGGAGGCTATACAGTGGACACCCACTAGATCATGGTTGAGCAATCGCAGATTCAGCACTATGCGGTTTTTTCTGTGAAAAGTATCTCCAAATATATCATGGGGAAATTCACTAATTGCATATTTTTTCATAAAGCAATATCCATTAATTATTGTACAGTATTTTCATTTTATTTTTGTGACTAAATAAATTTTTTTATGATAAAAAATTTACAAATTTTTAAATATTAATATAAATGTAAACACAGTAAAATATCAATCAAATGATAAAGTAAAATCCCCCAATGTTAATGCTTTCTATGTACTGTTAATAGTGTATGAGTTGTATTTTTGTTCTCTCTCTCTCTCTCTTACTGAGATGGGAGAGAGATCATTTTTATGCATACGTAACATGTATCTTTTTTTTTTAAATAAATAATTTATTTACTAATTTTCAAATAATATTAATGCAAAAACAGCAAAATATCAATCAAATGTTACAGGAAAATCCCTCAATATCGATCTATTAACATGTAATATGTAATGTATAAAAAAACGATGTTCAACAGCCCCCCCTCTCTCTTTTTCCATGACAACATGCTATTGGCTGCAAAGAGTTGGAAGTAGCCAATGAAAAAGCTTGTAGCTTGATGCTTTGGTTTGTACTGTCACTAGTGTGGGAGTTGTATTTTTCTCACTCTCTCTCTTACTGAGATGAGAGAATTTTTATGCATATGTATGTTTATTTGTTTTGTATGATAAATAAATGATTTATTAATTTTCAGATGTTAATATTAATGTAAACATAGCAAAATATCAATTCATTAAAGAAAATACTTTACAGTGAATTAGATAAGATTTTAGCTCAATAAATTTTTTCAAATTTTTTTTGTCTCCAGCTTAGAGGGAGGGATGAAGGCAAAACTGTCAATCATCTTGACGTTGACCGTGAAAGGGTTAGCACCTGGGCAAAGAGTCTCTCTTTATGCCAAAGGATAATCATAGAATGTGAGAGATGGGTAGATATATATATCTATTATCATTGTAATATGTATAAAAACCTATGGTTCCAACATGTTTTATTGTTAAACCAATGTAAACAACTCAGTTAAGCCCTTCTCTCTCTCTCTCTTTTAAGCCAAAGGATACTCATAGAATGTGAGAGATGGCTAGATAGATGAAAAGGGAGCTATTGGCTGGAAGGGTTAGAAGCAGCAATCACACAGAAGGGTATGTTACCTCAATGCTGATTGTCTTGTAAGCTTGTAACAGAGACGCTACTGGCTGGAAGGATTAGAAGAACCAATCACTGAGTAGGATATCAGCTCTGCTAGTTGCTGATTGGCTTATAGCTCCAACGCTCTGTGATGGAGTTTCCCCTTTTTTATTATGATTGATTTAAGTTTAATGTTTACTGATTGCATATTCTTAATTAATCTTTATTTACCTTTGTGTATGTACTGTCAATAGCGTATTAAATATTTTTTTAATGTGCATATGTATTTTCATTCTCTCTGTCTCTTCCTTTATCACCTCTCTCTCTCTCTCTCTCATGAGTAACTTTATGAGTTTCACACATAGCTGTGAGCCATATATTTTTAAGGGTAATACTGCTGTAAGATGACTTTGAAATTATACTAAAGTGTTTTAGGAAAATAGTTTAAGGTATAATTTTGTTTGAACTATTAAAATAAGCAGTTATAAGCATTTTAGTTTAAGGTATACTGTACTCAGTTCACCTCTCTCTCTCTCTCAGGGGTGACTTTATTAGTTTCACACATAACTGTGAGCCACATATTTTTAAGGATAATAATGCTGTAAGATGACTCTGAAATTATATTAAAGTGTTTTAGGATAATAGTTTAAGGTATAATTTTGTCTGAACTATTAAAATAAGCAGTTAAAAGTATTTTAGTTTAAAGTATGCTGTACACAGTTCCACCCCTCTCTCTCTCTCTCTCCATAACAACAGCTATTATCTGCAAGGGTTGGAAGGAGCCAGCCACACAGCAGGGTACCAGCTTTCCTCGATGATGATTGGCTTGAAATAGGTAGTTACATATAAGCGTTTTTAGAGGGGGGGGGTTCCAATATATCATGGATTTTCGGCATTCGCGAGTGGTTGTGGTCCCTAACCCCTGCGAATATGGGAGGTCAACTGTACCAGACTTCTGGTCCCTCTCTCACTCCCACAACCATACAGCACCAGGTGAGCCTCTCAATGGAGAAGGCAGATGGGGACCTACAAGTATGCAGTCCAAACGTAATTCGGACCTTGGCCATTATGTCCCTTGGCTCTGATATTCAGTCACAACCAAGTAAGCAGACTGAGAGGAGCAAGAGGTTTCACTACCTCCCTCCCTCTCCTCATACACATGTGAATAATCATGTCCATGAAGGGTGGAAGAGATGAATGGGGATCTCTCCCTGGAGCAAGCGTGCTCGGATTGTAAGAGCACTGCTTAGCGTGAGCCTGCCAAGTGAGAAGGGGGTGCAGTTCCCTCTACATCCCCCAGAAGGTGGCTGAGAGGGAGAACCCATCCTGTTGCTAACCCACGCACAATCTAGGGACTGTACTCAGTTGCAACCCAAACCTGGTAAGCAGACCCAGGCTGGAAGGAGCATGGGGACTGTGCAACACAATCCTGGTGTGAGCCCAAGAGTACAGGGTAGGAGGGTGAAGGGATGCTGTCCTGATGTTTAAGGGGGCATGTGCCACAGCACTAGATTGGCCTGAAGTACAATGATCACCAAGCAGTGAACTGGCACCTCTGCTCTCCTGCCATAAGTAAAAGCAATCATGAGAAGTCCACTTGACCTTATTCCAAATGACCTTGTACTTCCCTTCCTTTTTCTTCTTATGCCAAGGAAGAGAATTCTGGGATGAGAAGGAGGAAGGAGATGACAGTGACAAGGAGGAAAATGAGAAGCTAGAATTACAGGAATGCTTATCCTTTTCTCTCACTTGTTAGACTTCAAAGTTGTCTTGCACACCGGGGGGTAGTCAAAGTTAGAAAGGGAGAAGCCACAATAACAACTTGCTTAGCTACAGGTATTGTCACAGTCACTGGAGGACCACCTGTAGAAAATGAGGAAGACACAGGAACTGTAGAAACAGCAGCAAATGAATCAGTGGTTAGTTGGTCATTCCTTCTTTCTGCTAGTGAGTACTGTACAAGAAGATGGCAAGAGAGAGACTACCTGAAATATTAAAATGGGCAACATTTTATGGAGCTAGTCAAGAAAAAAATTACCTTGTGGGTTTCCTCATCCTAAGATGGGAATGAATGGGTCTGGTCGTGGGTGAATTAACCCTCGTAGGAGGGCACGAGCCAGGTGTAAAAGGAAGAGGAATTGCAGCTGGTCAAAAAGGTCCCAGAATGATTCAGCAGTGTCACTGAAGGAGTGTTACCCCCAAAAAGGAACCCAGCAAAACCTTCCCATACTTTTTCCTATACTTCCTTTTCCTACAGTCAGTGCAAATTGTGTGTGGGTTTAGCGATTTGGGAGGCATGGAGCTGCCACAATGCTGCCCACAGCCCACACTGGCACCCGTCATGTTTTTTCTCGATAATCAAGAAAAACAAAAACATATGACACAGCAAGATACAAAAAATAAATAGCCAAGGCACAGAGCCTAGGACAAGGCATTAGGGAATTATGGTAACAAGCTGATTTTTCAACAGAAGCATCCTCTCTCGATGACAACCAAAGAAAGATGAGAAGTGGTAACAATGAAGTGAAAGAGAGGTGCAACCCCCTCTCCCACATCTCCACCAATTAACTACTTTGTTACCAAGATTTAAGGGCTGTTCCAGCTCACGCTGAAGGATATACTCCATATATGAGAGGCAATGGTTGTATCCCTGTGGGAAAAAACTTTTTTATTTCAATTCTCTGATTACCTTAACCTTCTCTGCCCTTTTAATGCATTAGTTTTTATTTCTTCTTATACAATAATTTTGATAACCACTATATAAGATAAAAAATATATCTCCTAGTAATACAATAACAGAAGTGCAACAACTTATGATTTAAAAGTCAGGAATGTTGACTCATTCCTTAGATACATCATGGGGTATATCACAAACAAAAAAGATACGGTAATCATTATTTCTAATCTGGGCAGGAAGCTATTCTATTCCTTTAATTATTTCTATATTTCTGATATTTTCCAATAAACTGGATATATTCTTTTCTCACAGGAAGGGCTCTTGATTGCATCTATATTATATCCAGATTTCCTGCATGATCAGATTACCTAATGTCATATGAGCCTTTCAGTCGAGAAACATGCCAAGTGCCATCCTGGGCCAAAGTATTTTTAATTTAATTTATTATATTTTAAAAATGGCACTTGGCATGTTTCTCGACTGAAAAGCTCATATGTTAATGAAAGCTGTCACAATCAAATAAGCAAAGGATGCACATGAATTATAATCATGACGTGCCGAAAAAGCTTTTCAATACTAAGCAGCATGTACAGTTTATTTGCCTCTAACACAGTTAACAGCAACATAATTCCCCTCTACAATAAGTACCCAAAAGTGTATTAGTTCACCACTACCACAGACTTAACACATATAACTCAATTTAAATGGCTAGCTCATCATTTCAGCAGCTTCAGAGCATACCTGGCCAAGTCCTGAACCTAAGGATTGATGTATGTAAAGTAGTTCTTTTTGCATTTGACAATGCTTTCACCTCTCTCGAAACTTATTCCACACAAGCACAATGTCCATTTAGTAGGTGATGCTCCTAACCACATGTACACCCACTCTTTGTTATCTGAATATGCTGCAAACATGCATTAGTGGCATTTTGTATAAGATGAAGTTATTTCTCTATGCACAGTAGCACTCTTGAGTGACCTAACATCCCCTTCTTTCTCTCATGCACACTTGCCCTATCTGGAAAGTATCACTGCCTTTAAAGTGCAACTTGTCTGGAGTTTTCTAAACATGTTTATGAGATCACAATACATAATAGGAAGTATGTCTGTTAAGTATGGATGTTTTACATCTAAGTAACAGCAACCAGCATTGCTGATCTTATTAAACTTTATGAAATGAATGAATAATCAATAAGAATAATTAGTACAGACCATACACAGATTGCAGAAGCTACAAGTTTAGGTGACTTACAAAAAGAAAGTTCTAGATTTAAAGTTCTTAATAATGTACCACCAAGTATATACCCCGCTATCAGCTCAAATTTCCTGCACTATGGCTGGGAATAAAGTAATGGCAAAGGTTGTGAATTGTTATGCTTTATCTACCTCATTTTTTACCTCCTGGTCTGATTTTTACTACAGTACAACAGAACTTTCAATATGCTGAATACAGTATAGAGTAGAGTATAGTGTTTAATGCAAAATACAGTATATCAAATGACCTGATAGAGCTAAGAATCATAACATTTAATTTTTTATCCTAGCCTGAGTTTTACTACAGTATAACAGAAATGTCAGTATGCTGAATACAATATAGAGTAGAGTATAGTATTTAATACAATATAAAGTACTGTATATCAAATGACTTGATACAGCTAAGAATCATAACATTCAAGGTCAGTAAACATTCTAGCCAACATATCGGACTTCCTAGTCTAAGGATGGCAGAGTCCTTTTCAGCTACCATTAAGTTGTTTTTTCCTACTGCTATCTTAAGTGCACATGTACTATGCTGTTGTTTGTTTTTATATCAACTGTAGCAAATTTTACAGAAAAAACAATGATAGAAAGGAAAACAAAGTCTAGTCTGTCTTCTCTTCAAGATATATCATAATTGTTCTTATGGTACCTATAATGCAGCACTCCCCAACTAAGTAGCCTAACACCCCCCTTTTACCCATGTTAGTGGCATATGCACTGTACATTTAAATATAACTTACAAATATAAATAAAGATGGCAATTTAAAAAAAAAAAATAACATACAGAAATTTCAGAGTTGCACATGCTGCAAAATCCTTAAAACCATACAGACAAAACTACACAACGAACTTATCACATGTAAACACAATGAAAACAATCAAAACTTTTGACCTCAGGGAAGTATGCTTACAAAAGAGCACCAACCTAATCCTTTTCTATTCTTTCATCCTTTATCTTTCCAAAGGGAGGTAATGGCACAACACAACACTCCAGAAACATATACAAAAGCCATCATAAACTGACAGTAAATACTATTCAACAAGGATAACAAGGATATATTCTTTCAGGCTCATTCCACTCGTAATTTTACATTTTTGGCAGTTTTAAATTGGTAACCTGTATCTTTCAATATGACAGTTAGCTATAAAAATTTTTTAAATTTTTTTACCCTTTGTAAAACTACTTACAATATGACATGCACAGTATACAGCATTATACCATATCAATAATAGTGTACTTATAGTAACACAAAACAAAATACTTAAACACATAAGAACTTGTTATATTTAGTGTTGCCATTACACAGTTAAAAACTACAGACTGTGCACTGCATTACAGTTAACATGAGTAGAACTCTATTTAAAAAATAAGCAAGATATTCTTGCCTCATCTGTCGCTGCATTCATATTTTCCTGTAGCCCAAAGACATGCAACAATATGGGATAGGAGAGGGATAATCTCAGAATGTACAATTTAGAAAAATAAACTGTTTAGGGAATTTGGTTTAGATTCAGGCATATCACAAACCTATTATTCTTACTGCTCCTAAACTAAGGTATACTTAACTTTAACTGCTCCTAAGAAACTACATCCACAGATGCAAATGGCCCCACAACTCTCAAGTTGCACAGTATTCTATCCAGTTATAAATTAGCACCAGATTGGTATTAGCATCTAAACTTGGTATAGATCTAGTCTGGTTTGTACTGTACAATCCTCATGGGTGTTACAAACAGAAACCAACCCCCCCACCAAAGTCTAAAGCACTTAGGTCATTCTTCATTAGGACCTCCTGAAAATGTGTAAACCTCTGCTGATTACCTAGAAGTGAACTCCCTATCATTTTCAATTCTGTGATTAAGATTCCACACCAAGAGGATAGGCCAGCTTTTATAAAAGCAAAGTAGTTTTACATGCTTGGATAATCATTAACAAATGATGGCATACGCAACAGATTTAGCAATAACCTACATGTTTCCAGAGCAGTTTGTGAATCACTGCATCTGAAGCATGACCATGAATGCTTCTGCCACGCTCCTTCAGAACTTCTCCACCCACCTTATGCAGTCAATGAGTGCATCAAAAAAGGGGCAAATATGTTTAGAATGAAATTCTAAATACAAAATCACAATCTACAGCAACATGTTACAATCATACCTTCAATGACATTTTAAAATTGGTCACCCCCTTTACCACAATTAAAAAATAAAAATAAAATTTTTTTTTTTTTTGTACAAACCCAAAACTCATAATTAGCCTTTTCGTGCACACAAAATCATCCCAGATGCTTATGTTCCTCTTAATAGTAAGAATACATCAATCAGCCACAAGTGCTGCACATGCATGGCTGGATTCTAAGATCTAAAATATGTAAGTCTCATCCTTTGTGTCATCAGAGCCCTGAGCCATGAGAAATTTAGTAGGGTTGAGTGGCCAGAGTTCACACTATCACTGTTACGAATACTCCTAAAGAATCACCACAGGAGACCTAAAATAATTCTATTTGAATATAATAACTGTACTGCTGGACTCAGGCAGATATCTCTTTAGATTTTGCCAAGGCAACTCTCATACAATACCTGGCTGGAATGACCTGGTTAAAGATCTTTGCATACATTCACAAGAAGTGTTTTTACAGTGGAGGCAAAATGGTAGCCCATAGGAAGAACACTTAGCACTTTTAATGAGCAATGTACGAGTGCAGTTCAAACTTGCACTTAAGCACGGCAGGCTAAGTAAAATGCAACTAAGAGCAGATGTAATATCTAGAAAATTAGAATCTGGTGATTACCCTCGTCTTTGGGATGACACTCAATCCTAAATCCCAAAATTAAGAAGTTATCACAGAAAGTGGGAGAAGCCATCAACGACAAGGCTATCGCAAGAATGTAGGGCGATGACTTCAGCGCTATCCTGAATTGCATAAACAATCAAGGCTCCCACAGGGAAATAGATAGTCTCCTTACTGATAACATTCAATTTCATTTCGCTGACTGTATTACATCAGGTAACGTCTGCGATGCCATAAAGAACTTACCTGATAATAAAATCCCAAGCTGCAATGGTCTCCGTGCAAAAGCTTTCAAATTCTGCCACCTAATAATTTACATTTTGCTAGCTGCTCTATTCAATACAAGTATACTTCACCAGTTTCTCACAGATTCCCTACTCTTAGTTCACTTAATACCATTAATCAAAAACAAGCTAAAAGATGCAGCTAATCCTGGTAATTATTGCCCAGTTGCAATCACTACAATTTCATCAGAGAGACTTCTCCCCTTTCTACACACTACTGAAAGCCGGTTTGGATTTAAAAAAAAAACTACTTAACTGACACCTGCCCTTAAACCCTGGAAGAACCGCTGAACTATTACTTATCATGGCCTCTCCTGTATTCTTGTTTTATATATGTAAGAAAAGCATCTGACAGAGTAAACTACCTGAAGCTCTTCTCCCTGAAGTGGCACAAAAGAGGCACTCCTTTACATTTTATTGGCATTTTATACTGCTGCTTCTCCACACAGAAATTCTGTGTCAAATAGGATAACATATTGTCATACAACTTCGGGTCCCTAAACTAGCTCTGGCAAGGGGCTTTCTCTCTCAGCATCTATTTAATACATACACATGGACTACATGTCAAATTTAACTCACTCTCAATCGGATGCACAATCAACAAAATAATAATTAACAGCCTCCGTTATGCTGATGATATGGTTCTAATTTCCCCATCAGCACAAGGCCTCCAGTGACTAATCGATACTTGCCATAGATATGCAGAAGAATTTGACATTCTATGTAATGAAACCAACACGAAGTGAAAGTTGCTACTCCCAAGACCACTTAAGCATACTGAAGAACCAAAAATTTTCCTCTGAAATAATTGTCTGCAATTTGTGCATGAATTCCTGTATCTGGGCACTTCATCACGGTGACCTAAAGAATACAGTAAACCCCGTATTCGCGGGACTGCATACCACAGGCCCCAGCTAAAATCCACAAATACTTAAAACCCTTCTAAAAGCACTTAAAACTGCCTATTTTGATAGTTCAAACACAAAAAAACTCTAAAAATGCTTATACAGGTAGTGCTCGAGTTACGATAATTCGACTTACGATAATTCGCTTTTACGATGGGATTAGCAATTAATATCGATACGACAATATTTTGAAAATACGTATTTTTAAATTTCGCGGGCGACTGGCGCAGGCAACAACGTACAATCAGGCAGCGTCACGGTGTACGATCGTTGGCCGAGAGGCTGGAATAGGTACATTAATTCAATGAGCCGACCTCACTTGCCCTCGTTGTGTCGGAAGTTAAAATAGGTTAGTGTTCGTTTGCAATTTTTTTGTGCGTTTGTAAATACAGGTAGTGCACGAGTGGCGATAATTCATCTTACGATAATTCGAGTTTCTGATGGAGTTAGCAATTAATACCGGTACGACAATATTTAGAAAATATTTTTAAATTTCGAGCGGGCACAAGCAACAGCGTACACTACAATTGCCGTAGAATCAGGCAGCAAGAAAGACCAACTTACAATAGACCAACTTCTTTTTCTCCATCTCTTTATTCCATCTTCTAGTTAAAAAAGTAAGAGAATAATAAAAGCATTGTTAGTAACCTTATACTCTTGCGAAAATGGCGTACAGCCATAAACAACCGAACGAGACTGTTGTTTTGCTAATAACCAAATCGGATATCAACTGTTTTGCTTGTATTTCAACCATCGTACGGTTAAACAATTATCGTAGTTATGTTAAAAATGACGTTAAGTACTGATATGTTTTTACACTACCCTTATCCGCTTTGGAGAAAAGATCGGCAAGGAAATATACTGCTGCAGTAAAATTAAGCTGCAAGTTGTAGCTGATGCTGAGAAAAGAATGTTCAAGCTGCTAATGACTATAAATTATCGTACATTGGCAACATGGATGAAACTCGACCGCAAATAAAATTGGAAAGTATTTTAATCAAAACTACTGGACATGAAAGAACACATATTACTGCTGTTTTCACGCCGATAAAAGATACATACGAAAAGCTCGTGGTATGATGATGAAATCAAGAGAAAATAGCGAACGGAATCTTGATTTTTTTTTGTTTACACAAAACAAAGGGCCAGCCGCCAAGTTCGCCAACGTCATCTACTAACGAAAAAAATGGCTAAAATAATTTCACAACGAGACATATTTAAGTTATATTTAGACATAAAAACACTTCGTATAACAAAAAATACACATGTCCCTTATAAATAAAGTATCTAGAGATTCATTTACGCTAACTTGAAGCAAGAAATGCCCTCTGAACCGAGTTAAATGCATTGAAATAAAGACCGCGTGATCGATTCCGAAACCAAAACATTTGATCGCTATGATCAGAATTTATAATGCAAAAGCAGTATAAGAATATTTACGATTGGATACAGTGTAGTAAAGCATAACATTTTAAAAGATCCATAGAAAAGATGCACATTCGCTATTTTGATGTTTGTATAATACGGCGGTGTTATGTGAAAATAGAATACAGTATAATGTAGGCTAGGCTACCGTACATGATATATGAAAGTGCAGGCCAGGCCTTGTTTGTTATTCAATTTCTCTTAATACTGGCTTATCATGTCAGTCTGCATTGAACCTGCAGAATTAGCTGACACTAATAATTACTATACCATATATGTATAAAGTATACTGTGTAGTGTAGGCTAGGCTACCATATATGTATAGATGGTACTGATTACCCTAGTGTAGGCTAGGCCATATTCGAGTTACGATTTTTTCAACAAACGATGGGTTTTTTGGAACCTAACCCCATCGTAAGTAGGGGAATACCTGTACCAGGTATTATCCTACTTACAATAGGGTTAGGTTCCAAAAAACCCCTTGTACATTGGGAAAAATGTATCTTGAATATAGCCTAGCCTACATTAGGGTATTCAGTACCATGTACAGTATACCTATACGGTAGCCTAGCCTACACTAAAAAATATACTCTAAACATACATGGTATAGTAATTATCAATATCAGCTATTTCTGGAGGTTTAAGCAAAGTGGCTTATGGTAATTCAACACAGAGAAATTGAATAACAAACAAGAATTAGCTTAGCCTAAACTATGGTATACTGTATACATATACAGTAGCCTAGCCTACATATACTGTACAGTAAACCCTGCATATTCATGGGGGATGCGTACCACATCCCCCCACGAATAGCTAAAATCCGCGAATGCTTAAAACCCCCTCTAAAAACACTTAGAACTGCCTATTTTGATTGTTCAAACACAAAAGAAATCTCTAAAAATGCTTATACCTGAGCGTTTTAATAGTTTTATCACAAAAAGTTTATTTAGTCATGAAAATGATGTGAAAATACAGGAAATTGTGAATATTTGTGAAAATACAGTAATTAGTGAATATTTCTTAGTGAAAAATACCGCGTATGGGCGAATTTTCCGCGAATAATGTGTATATATGTTCCACAGAGAAATCCGCGAATAGGTGAGTCTGGGAATCGTGAGACCCCACATACGGGGGCTTTACTGTATTCACATATTAATATCGTATTAAACAAACATCAACATAATGAATATGCATCTTTTCCATGGATCTTTTAAAACGTTATGCTTTACTTAACTATATCCAATAACACTGTATATATTCTTATACTGCTTTTGTATTATACACTGCGATCGTAGCATTCAATGCTTGGGTTTGGAAATTGATTATGCAGTAACTTTATTTCGCCATATTTAACTCAGTTCAGAGCACTTTTCTTGCTTCTAGTTAGTGTAAATGAATCTCTAGATACTTTATTTATATGGGGCAAGGTTATTTTTCGTTATACGAAATGTTTTTAAGTTGAAATATAACTTAAATATGTCTCATTGTGAAATTAATTTGCTATTTTTTTTTTCGTTAATAGATGACGTTTACCTTTTGGGGGCATGTTTGTTTTGTGCAAAAAAAAAATCATGATTCCGTTCGCTATCTTCATTTGATTTCATCGTAATACGAGCTTTACATATTTACCATTTATCGTCGTAAAAACAGCAGTAATGTGTTCTTTCATGCCCAATAGTTTTGATTAAAATACTTTCTCTCCAGTTTTATTTACCATTCATCCATGTTGCTAATGCACAATAATTTATAGTCATTGGCTGCTTGAACATTGTTTTCTCAGCTTCAGCTACAATTTGCAGCTTAAATTTAGCATTATATTTCCTTGCCAATCTTTTACCCATACCGAATAAGGGTATAATGTAAAAATATATCAGTCCTATTCTATTTGTAACATAACGATGGTAATTGTTTACTACCGTAAAATGATTGAAATACATGGAAAACAGCTGTTGTCATCCAATTCAGTTATAAGCAAAACAACAGTTTCTCGTTCAGTTGTTTAGACTGTACGCATTTACGCAAGAGTATAACGTTATTGACAATACTTTTATCATTCTCTTTTACTTTTTTAACTAGAAGATGTATTGTACACTAAACTGCAATGATTTTGGTATATAACATATTGTAAAACGATCAAAGCAACACAGAGAAAATATTATCACAAAATGATGCATGAATTCGTAATGCACGGACGTAAAAACAAGTTTTTTTCAAAAATTCACTGTAAATCGAAATATTGTGCTAGAGACTTCCCGTTTGTTGCAAAATGAAAGTAATTGATTGAATATTACTAGACTGTAAGTGTTTTAGCTTACAATTGCAGTTTTCGACCATTTCGGTTGAGTTAAAATTGACCGAAGGTCGAATTTTTTCTATCTATCGTGATTTATATGAAAATGTTTCAAAACTGATAAAAGCTACAACCATGAGTTATTTTTTGTTGTATTCTACATGATATTGCGCACATTTTCATGTATAACACTTAATGTAAGGCCTAATATAAAATGGTGCGAAAATTACGACAAGGTGACTAAAAAAATTCTGAGATTTTCAGCCGAGTTACCACACGCGGAGGTAAGGAAAAAGGTTTTTTCAAAAATTCACCATAAATCGAAATATTGTGCTAGAGACTTCCCGCTTGTTGCAAAATGAAGGTAAATGATTGATTGTTGCTAGAATGTAAGAGTTTTAGCTTACAATTGCGTTTTCTACAATTTCAGTCGAATCAAAGTTGAATGAAGGTTGAAATTTTGGCACTTATCGTGATTTATATGAAAATATTTCAAAACTGATAAAAGCTACAACCATGAGTTATTTTTTGTTGTATTCTACATGAAATTGCACACATTTTCATACATAAAAGTTTATGTAACGGCTAATATAAAACGGTGCAAACATTACAACAAAGTGACGAAAGAATTTCTGAGATTTTCGGCCAAGTTACCGCGCATGGACATAAGGAAAAAGTTTTTTTCAAAAATTCACCATAAATCAAAATATTGTGCTAGAGACTTCCAATTTGTTGCCAAATGAAGGCAAATGATTGAATATTACTAGAATGTAAGAGTTTTAGCTTACAATTAGGTTTTTTTACCATTTCAGTCGAGTCAAAGTTGACCGAAGGTTGGAATTTTGGCACTTATCGTGATTTATATGAAAATATTTCAAAACTGATAAAAGCTACAACCATGAGTTGTTTTTTGTTGTATTCTACATGAAATTGTGCACATTTTCATATATAAAACTTTATGTAACGGCTAATATAAAATGGTACAAAAATTACGAAAAAGTGGCGAAAGAATTTCTGAGATGCGTCGCTGATGCTCTGTAGTGCAGAAGAAAGAAATTGAGCGCGCTGGCTGGGTAACGCTTAGAACAAAACAACAGCGTGATCTGTGAACTCCCAGCATCCTCAAGTCGCGTGATTTAAAATCTTTCGGAAACTAGGCCTATAACTATTTTTCCGGAAATATTTAAAAAAACTTTTTTTAGTCGATGGACCGTACGTCCACTCGGCACCCAACAGACAATTTTAGTCGACGTACGATACGTCCAGTCGGCGTTTAAGGGTTAATTGCTTACCCCATCGCAAAATCGAATTATCATAACTCGAGCACTACCTGGGTAGCTATTTTAATAGTTTTATCACAAAAAGTGCATTTAGTCATGAAAATTACAGGCAGTCCCCAGTTTACAACAGGGGTTCCGTTTTTACGCCGTGTCGTAAACCGAAAATTGTCGTAAACCGAAAAATCGTTGAATATCGTCAAAAATCCTAAGAAAACCTTACTTTCAATGCTTTGGGTGTATTGAAAACAATGTAAACTGCATTTTTATTGAGTTTTTCATCAAAAAAAAAACTCCAAATTTTTATTATTCTGCCGTTTTGGAGCTATATTTCTTCCGTCGGATCAGCATACGACGCGTCGTAACCCCAGAACAAGCGTCGTAAACCAGGAAATAATTTCTGATGAATATATTTGAAATGCGTCATAACCTCGGAACGTCGTAAGCTGAACCCATCATAAACCAGGGACTGCCTGTATATGAAAATACAGTAATTAATGAATATTTCTCGGTGAAAAATACCACGAATGGGCGAATTTTCCACGAATAATGTTTATATATGTTCCATAAGAAATCCATGAATCGTGAGAACGTGAATAAGGGGGTTTACTGTACAGCCAACGTGGAAAAGAGTTGATGTAAATTATAGTGACTGGAAACGAATGCAAAGTTTGCCTTTTGTCAATTAGACATGAAACTGCTGCTTTTCCACTCATACTGCTACAGCATTTATGGTTATTCCCTTTAGATGAATTATACCCGAGAGGCAATGAGACATGTCAATGTCGTTCAATAATGACATTCTGATGCACCTCACCCACACACATCACTACCACCTTGCTACACACATTCACAGAAAACTGCCTGGATAACTTAAAAATCATTGTTAGGAGAACAATGTCCACTCTGCTCACCAGCTAGGATACAGCAGCAATTCACTTATCCAAAACACCCTACGCTTTGAAGCAAAAAGATCTAAAATGTGATAAAGATAGGTTAATGAGGCATCTGTTTCATAACTGATATTTTCTTTTTTCATACAGGGGTGGCCTTATTTGCTGTGTATACTTGTTCTCTATAAATGCAATTAAATATTTTCTACAGAAACTACTACTGTTATCATTATTATTCCAATCATCATTATTATTACTATTACCATTACTGTATTGTTAAAATTTTTATTATTATTACTAATATTATTATTGAGGTTTGCTTTTTTACTTTTCACTTTTAGCATTCTACACCTGAATTCTCTCCATCTACCTAAGATCTCTAGCTGAAAATTACTTGTATGCCACTGTTTTTATCATGACCATCATTATTTTTAACATTATGTACTAACATTTCAATATTATTATTGTCATTACTACATATTATTATTATCAGCAAGTGTTTTGGTTTAGTCGATTACCATCTTTATCTTTTATTTTGTGTATCTGAATTGTGTGTATTGTATTGTCTCTACTTTATATATTCCCTATGTACGGCCCTGAGATGAAATAGAGGACATTACAGTATTATTATTATTATACTATTATTATTATTACTGTATTATTATTATTATTATGTCAACACTTAAGCTCAAAATATAAAAGGGGAGGGGTATGGGACAGTGAGACCAACTGTGGCTCCAGTCACTGAACCCATACTTGTTATGAAAGCTAGAATGTTTCTAATTGTTTCTGGTGGCAGAGAGTTGGACTGAATGTTGTCTCACCTCTGGGCACTACAGTGGTTTGCATTGTGGCTCTCATAGTAGCAAAGGGGCTATAGTCATAAGAACTGGAAAAGCTCTTCTTGCATTTCTCATCTACTGAAGGTGATGCTAACCACCCTTCAAACTGCTACACAGTGATTTAAGTATGGCTCTGTAAGTGGCTCCACACTGAATCTTCCTTCTAATTGTAAGGAGAAATGGGGTAGGAGGTCTCCAGTAATCACCTCTGATCTACTGGAGTAAAAACTGGGAAACAAAGAAGCTGCAGAATGACCTAAAGGAACAGAAGCCATGCTAGTAGCTAGTAAAAGCCTACCAATGGAAGAAAAAGGTATGACACCAATGCAATGGGTGTGAGAATGATAAAATAGCCAACTCCTCTGGGAAGAGGGAGCAGCAGCAGCCTTGGTAAATAACAGTGAGACCTCTTGCTGAAATGTGAAAAACAAATAAAGGAAACAAATAGAGATTACAGCAAAACATCTGGGGACTTCGACACTAAAGTGTGAACTCGCTCTTAGTCATACAAAAATCAAGTTTTCATAATAAAACTAATATTGTAATACTTACCTGAACACTTGAATTAGCCCTGGTCACCTACCAGCCCGAACTACATCACCATAGCTTTTACCCACTAAGTGGGTAATTAACTGTCAGCGTTACCAACGCTTACAGGAAAATCTTGTCAAATAAGTTACCTGAAGTACCATTGGCAACACTGCTGCAAGTCCCGGCCGAGTGAGGCCGAGATCCCCAATTGCGTTATCCACTATTCAAATTGAAGTGGGGAGGAGGGTGGGAATCATTCAGGTGTTCAGGTAAGTATTACAATATTAGTTTTATTATGAAAACTTCATATTGCAAAACACTCCCTGAACACCTGAATTAGCCTGATTAACAAAATTTAGTGGAGGTGGGATCAATCTAATTCAGCCCGACCTGCCAACAGGGAAAGCAGGTAACTCACTATTTGCCTACTCTTTATAAATGAATGTATCCTCACCTGGTTATCCCACACGGCAGGTGAGAATGTCTGTAGAGAGAGTACCCCCAACGTCAGTCTCGTGTCTAGGTACTGTCTGAGTCGAGCTACCTCTCATGGTATTCAAACCTCCTCATGGATAGAGAGTAGCAAAATAAAAGCAACCTACCACGTGGCTAATCACAGCCTCCCATGATTAGTGGAGAATGACAAAGCTCCCATGTGGCTAATCAAAGCACTCACATGTATGGAGGGTCTGAGTCGAGCTACCTCTCATGTGGTATTCAAACCTCCTCATGGATAGAGAGTAGAAAAAAAAAAAAAAAAAAAAAAAAAAAAAAAATCCTACCATGTGGCTAATCACAGCCTCCCATGATTAGTGGAGAACAATGAATCTCCCATGTGGCTAATCAAAGCACTCTTATGTATGGAGGGGTACGATGAACCTCCCATGTGGCTAATCAAAGCACTCTCATGTATGGAGGGGTACAAAGAACCTCCCATGTGGCTATTGTGGCCACTCATGTATGGAGGAGAAGTTGAGTGTGCAGGGTCTTCGAGTTCTTCACCGCCCATTGCCGCTGATGTCAGCACAGAAGAGGTTGAAGAAACCAAACCTGTCCACTGAATCTGCCTATCTTCACAGTACTAACGTCAAACTTAATACTCTCACTATGAACCCCGACTAACAGAGAATCCAAAATTCCAAATTTCCTCAGACTTCATTCATTACCTAGAGCTCCCACTACCCTTAACATCACTACGTAATTATAAGATCGAGTTGGTTGTCACAAAGGGACCAAGCAAGTAACTCTTCTTCGAAGAAAACTGAATGTCTTTGAGGTAGAAAGTTGTGAAAACCGACACCGACTTCCAAGAGGCCGCCTCCAAGAACCTCTGCACTAAGAGAGTACCCCCTTAGCTAAATGAACGCATCCACGATAGAAGGGTTAGTGGCTACACACGGACTACAAGAATAAGTTTCATGTAAAAAGGAGAACGATGCATCTCCCAAGTGGCTATTCAGAGCCTACCCATTAAGGAAGGAATGAGGCAGTGTGTCGAGCCGATGACCTAAAGCCCTGCAGGTTGCAGCAAAGGCCGATGAGCGAAGAGGTATCCCAGCACCGACGAAAGAACCTAGGCTAGCCTACGAGAGCACTTCTTTGGACTCTCGTAGGGAAACTATCAAAGACTAGGATACTTAAGACATACTAAACTTAAGTTCATGTGATTATACTATCACTGTTGCTTATGATTCTAAAGCCTAGAAGGAATTCCTCTATCTCGTTAACCTAATAACCACCGCACTATGTGAATACTACCTTAGCTAAATGAGCGCACACTAGATAATAGACTTCGCCGTTAAACGTGGACTAAGTGAATAACCTTCCGAGTCTTTGCACTAAGAGAATACCACCTCAGCTAACTGAACGCACCCTAGATAAGAAAATTTGCCACTATACGCGGTGGGGCAAATTGAACATCTCTTAAGTAAAGAAAGAAAACACAGACGGACTCGTAAGTAACCTACCTCCAGAATAGAAGACTCTGAACCATTCCATAGAAAGGAAGATGAAGTGGACATACTCCGAATACTGTGCGGTAATAAAAAAAAAAAAAACTGGTAAATGCTAAATATAATGTCACGTCAAATTAAATTGTGTTCAAGGGCATAAACCTCGCACCACACGAGAATCGTGAAGTGTGCCCGCAACTGTGCTTGTGTAGTGAGTACTTATGAACCAGGAACCAGGAGCTTGTGTAGTGAGTGCTTATGAACCAGGAACCAGGAACCCTTTCTCTGAAAGTAACTAATCGCATCCTTAACAGCGGACGGGAAGGATTCCGCGGTGAGACAAGAAGTGTACACAGAAGCGGACGGAGTTTCTCAACCTTTGATAAATATTCGCATCGGACATAAAGATGTCCCTGCTGATGCTGGAACCCGAACACTTGCAGATAAAGAACCTTAAACGAACGAAGCAGTTTTAGCCTTCGCCAAGACTTCCGGAAAAAGAGAAATACTTATCATTTCCCACCTAGGAAACCAGCCTAGGAAACTTCCCGAAGCTCGCCCGCCTTTTTATCTGCAGCTAAAGCCGAAAGAAAGAAAAACACCCAACCAGTTATCTTAACATTAGAACTTCCGACAAATCTCACGAGGGAGCCCGAGGGAATGTAATAAATCAAAGATCTTACTACTAGAAATTTTCGGGAAGATGGAAAAATGTACTGCTAAGTGCTGAGCGGTAGCCAGCAATAGCCGAAAATGGAAGAATCTTGACTTTCTGAAGGAATAAGAGAAACCAGCTATTTCGGTTATGGCAGGCCTAAAGATGGAATGAGATTCCTTACAACACAGACTTCCCCATGTCAAACTGACCTGGTAAAGCTTACGGGTTGACTTCTCAAGCTGAAAGAAACACTGTCTACACAGCTTTAGAGTGTCTGGACTGTCTAGCTGTTCACTCGGCACGCGCTCGCAACTAGGTTCATCATGCAAGAGTTTGGATGATAATGGTGAAAATGCGGTTATCTAAAGATCTTCCGCATGAAGAGGAACACGGAACTTCCGTAAGGAGCATTAGGAATTCCGGAACTGAGGGTGTTAGGGCCAGTAAGGAGCTAGAGTCATAGACATCTTGACATACCGCAATTCCTGATTACCTGATGAATGAGACCGAATGGCGGAAAGCATACACCTTAAGTTCTAATGATCTTGTTCCCCGCGAGTTCTCTGATATGACACAGCAGTTGCGATGTCGCAAAGCAGACCCACTACTGTGTTGCGGACTAGGACTGAAAAGCACCTCAGTGCTTCCTTTACAGCCCTGAGGTTCCCGAAGGTTATGATTCCTCTCATTCCCGATTCCTCCAGAGGCTCGAAGCCTGGATTCCTCCAAGGTTGCTCCCCAACCCTGAAATGAGGCATCTGAGTACAGATGAACGTCGGGAAGAGGGGAGACTATAGACCTTCCGGATGTCAGATGCGCTTCTTCTGACTATCCCAGACGATCCGACAGGCGAGAATCGTTCCAGATTATACATGCATTCTCGATGTGGAAGTCACAGCGATTCCTGAGACATACCTGAAGAGAATGCATGTGAAGACACAAGAGCCTGGAATTAGAGAGAGAGAGAGAGAGAGAGAGAGAGAGAGAGAGAGAGAGAGAGAGAGAGAGAGAGAGAGAGAGAGAGAGAGAGAGAGAGAGAGAGAGAGAGAGAGGACATTCTCCCTAAGAGGCTTCTTCAAGTGGGTACCGGCTGTTCCCTGTTAGACAGGAACCCTCTACTTCAACATTTTGTACCCTCAACGATGCATAATTGCCGACACTGGAGACATGAGTTAGAAGCAACAAGTTCGTTATACTGGCCACATCCCTTGAACCCAGAGCAGCCACACTAATCATAGCTTGCTGTGACGATACTGCTGACGACGGCTACACGAACTTGAACATGGAGGAGATATCCTCCTCCCTAAAAAACTGTTGCAGAGCGCAAAGGGTGCCCTCAACAGAACCCTCTCCAAATGTCCAGATAGTGAGGTGGAAGCTTTAAAAGAAGTCCCTCCTCTTCTGCCAAAGAACGTTGTACAGTTAGGTGACATGTTAACCCTTTAACGCCGACTGGACGTATTTTACGTCGACAAAAGTTGTCTGTCTGGTGCAGAGTGGACGTAAAATACGTCGACTACAAAAAATTGTTTTAAATATTCGCGGAAAAATACTTACAGGCCTCGTTTGTGAAAAATTTTAAATCACGCGCCTTGAGGGATGCTGGGAGTTCACAGATCACACTGTTGTTTTGTTTACAAGCGTTACCCAGCTGCGCAAACACCTAATTTCTTTCTTCTCGCACTACAAAGCATCAGCGACGATCGTCAGTCAGAGCGATTTCTTGACGGGTTCGTGTTTTGCGAACTTGTGCAAGTGTTAGCATGTTTGTGACACTTACTACTACAGAGATGTTCCAACGTCGTCAGGACTCTGAAAGGCATGTATTGCCTGTCGGTAGTGAGCGTGTGAGACGCGTTTTAGACTTAGACGCTGGAGAGGGACCCAGCACCCAAGGTGATCCATCTTTTGAACGCCGTGTTGTACGGCCACATGTGGCCAAAAGTGACCGTGGGCCCCAAGGGCCGTACCCTGTGCCTTTTATGACCCCTAGGAAACATCGGGGTGTCCTGAGAGGCATTCGTAAACATTTGGGAGGCCTCCAACAAACGGACATTGATGAATACTTGTTGCAGCTCGAACGAGAGCAGGTGGAAAGTCCTCATTTTGATGGCAGTTGGTCATCTAGTGACGAGGACGTCATGCCCGATGTCAGTGATGATGAGTATTTTTCCCAATGTCCGTTTGTAGAGCCAGAGCATGAAAGTGTGCTCAGTGGTTTCAGTGCTTATGAGGGGAGAGTCTGAGGAGGAGGAGGCACCGATTGTGGCTGGTGGGGACGAGACAGAAAGTGATGGTGAAAGTGAGGAGATGGGCCAGTGGGGAGTGTGAAGTCGTGCCCGGCACGTTTGCCGTGAAGCTAAGCGTTGCGGCAGCCTAGATGAAGGCACGTTCGTCCGTTAAAGTGATGAGGGTGGTTGGAGGACCCCACCCCACCTAAGATGCACCCATTCACGGCAGTACCTGGACTGACCATCCCTGTGCCTCTCACTGCACTGGGGTTCATTCAGCTCTTCCTTATGCGGGAATTGCTGGAATACCTCATTGCAGAGACGGCGGATTACGCTCAGTACTGCCGTGAAGAACTGCAGACGATGTTGTCGTATCGATGGCGGGGCTGCAACCTCACGGACATGGCACATTTTTTGGGGCTCCACATTTTTTTTGGAATGATGGCTGCTGCCGATGTCAGGCAATATTGGAGGCGGGATTTTTTTTAAAGTACGCTAATGTGCCCGGCATTATGCCCTGTGATAGTTTCCTGGCGCTGGACAGGTATTTCAACGCCTTCAACCAAAGGGCCATACCCCGGAATAACCCAGATCGCCTCATCTTAGTCTGCCCAGGGTTGGACTACATTCGTGAACGGTGCCAGTTTCTCGTGGTTCCTTCCAAGAACCTTTCTTTGGATGAGGGGATGATGCCATACAAAGGACGTCTAAGCATAAAAGTGTACAACCCCAAGAAGCCAAAGAAATATGGTGTGAAGTTATTTTTCATTACGGAATCCAACACTGGATACGTCGTTGACTTCTCTATGTATTCCAGGGTCTTCTCCACGCTGCGTGACACTGTCTTCGGTCTTGTGGATCGTTTCCGTAACCAGGGATACCACCTGTTTATGGATAATTATTATAACTCGGTATCCCTGGCCCAGGAACTCTATGAAGCAGGTGTGCATGTCAGTGGTACCCTTCGGTTGGTGCGTGGGGCCCCAAATGTCCTCAAGAGGTTCGCTAGCCACCCGCAACATCTGGCAAGAGGAGAGACAGGGTGGTGGCGGAAGGGAGACGTCTTCGTCATCTGTTGGAAGGGGGTTCGACTCGTGCCCATGATTACGACCAGTCATGAGCCCATCCAAGAAGAGGTCGCTCAGCGGAAGAAGACACGTCGGCAGGGCCAAGTTATGTATGAGGAGTTTTGTGTCCAATGGCCTACTGTCATCAGGCACTACAATAGGCACATCGGAGGAGTTGATCTCTTTGATCAACTCATCCAGTATTATTCCTTCACCAGGAGAACCAGGAGGTGGACACAGAAGCTCCTCAAATACCTCCTTCAGTTGGCCCTCCAGAATTTACATCCTCTACTGTGGGTACAATTCGGACATCCGGAGGTTGAACATCCAGTTTCTCAAGGTGGCGGGAATGCCCTCATAAACTTTAATCCTGAGAGTGGATGAACACCCCCTTGCCCCGAGCTCCAGATCTGCCAAGGATAGGGCAGATGAATTGGAAGGCCAACCCTCGGTCGTCCTGCTCCTGCATGAAACGCCACCCCTGCTGCCGCGCCCCTGCTGTCCCTGTCCTCCTGCGCCCTCCTCACATTCCAATGTCCCGTCAGGTAGTGGACCCTGTGTCAGCTGCAAGCAGGGGATCACACTGGAGCCCCTAGAAGGGCGTAAGCAGAAACAGTGCCGGGTGTGCCATATGAATGGCAGAAGCAGAGACACCCGGTTCGTCTGCCGCACCTGCAAGGTAGCTCTTTGCAGGATCGATGAGTGTGACCGCAAACACCACACTGCGGTAATGTATTGGAGTGCGTCTACCCGAGGGACACTGGGGCTTATAAATCCAAAGGGTGGCCCATCTGCAGTAAGGGGGAGAGCGTCTCCTCCTCCACCTGTACCTCGTCATGTCTAGAGGAAAAAATGCAAGACTCTTCAATGGAGGAGGGAGAAAATAAGAATAGAATGAAGAGTCAGGAGTATTTAGTGAGTATTCTGCATTGATTTTATATTTAATTTTATATTTATTACAAGTTTTTATATATCTGTATTTATTGGTGTGGATACAGTATATTATTTTCGTTTCATGCAAAAAAGTTTTCACCTGCATTCCTTTTATTTATGTATTCTTACCAAATTAATAAAAATATATATATATATATATAAAATATATATATATATATATATATATATATATATATATATATATATATATATATATATATATATATATATATATATATATAAATATATATATATATATATATATATATATATATATATATATATATATATAGAATTATATATGTGTGTGTGGAATTTGTATGTGTATATGTATGAATGTATAATATATATATGTAATTATACATATATTTTTTTATTTTTATTCTGAACAAAAAAAATCTTACATTCTAGTAATATTCTATCATTTACCTTCATTTTGCAACAAACGGGAAGTCTCTAGCACAATATTTCGATTTATGGTGAATTTTAAAAAAACTTTTTTCCTTTGGAAGCTAACTCTCTGAAAATCTCAGAAATTCTTTAGTCACTTTGTCGTTAACCCCATTTTGCACCATTTTCTATTAGCCGTTACATAAAGTTTTATGTATGAAAATATCAAAATAATTTGTCGAAAATGGAATAGGATTATCATAATCTTGACAATTTCATGTAAGATACAACAAAAAATAACTCATGGTTGTAGCTTTTATCAGTTTTGAAATATCTTCATATAAATCACGATAAGTGCCAAAATTTCAACCTTTGGTCAACTTTGTTTCGATCTAAATGGTCAAAAAAATGCAATTGTAAGCTAAAACTCTTACATTCTAGTAATATTCAATCATTTACCTTCATTTTACAACAAACAGGAAGTCTCCAGCACAATATTTCGATTTATGGTGAATTTTTGAAAAAAACTTTTTCCTTACATCCGTGCGCACTAACTCTGCTGAAAATCTCAGAATTCCTTTAGTCACTTTGTCGTAATTTTTGCACCATTTTATATTAGCCGTTACATAAACTTTTATGTATGAAAATGTGGGCAATTTCATATAAGATACAACAAAAAATAACTCATGGTTGTAGCTTTTATCAGTTTTGAAATATTTTTATATAAATCACGATAAGTGCCAAAATTTCAACCTTTGGTCAACTTTGACTCGACAGAAATGATCGAAAAATGCAATTGTAAGCTAAAACTCTTACATTCTAGTAATATTCAATCATTTACCTTCATTTTGCAACAAATGGGAAGTCTCTAGCACAATATTACGATTTATGGTGAATTTTTGAAAAAACTTTTTTCCTACTGTCGTCTTGGCATAGGACTAACTCTACTGAAAATCTCAGAAATTCTTTAGTCACTTTGTCGTAATTTTTGCAATGTTATCTGTTAGCCCTTACATAAAGTTTATATATATGAAAATGTGCACAATTTCATGTAGAATACAACAAAAAATAACTCATGGTTGTAGCTTTATCAATTTTGAAATATCTTCATATAAATCCGATAAGTGCCAAAATTTCAACCTTCGCTCAACTTGATTTCGACTGAAATGGTCGAAAAATGCAATTGTAAGCTAAAATCTTACATTCTAGTAATATTCAATCATTTACCTTCATTTTGCAACAAACAGGAAGTCTCAGCACAATATTTCGATTTATGGTGAATTTTTGAAAAAATTTTTTTAAGTCCAGCTGCATTGCTGGATTCATGCATCATTTTGTGATAATATTTTCTCTGTGTTGCTTTGATCGCATTACAATTTGTTATATACCACAGTCATCGCAATTTAGTGTACACATAAAAAAAAAAATAACTCATTAGCTTTACCCACTTTGCTCACAGCAGAGCATTTGTATACAATTATATATGAATTTTTTTTTGCTGCTGTCATATATTCCAATATTTATATATGATAATGATATTTTTTCATTTCTGATGGTTGCATACTAAACTTCAGGTAATGAGAAAAAAGGAGCCAAAAATGTACTTTTAATCTTAAAAACTAAGCGTGCTGTGATTTTTGAAAAAACTTTCTTTCCGATAGTGAGGCGGCGCTTAACTCTCAAACCCCTCCTCTTCACACGGAGACACTTTTGTAAATAGAAGCTCAGTGTTTAAGGGTTAACCTGGTATGCCAGCCCTACTGACACTGAAGTGATGAGGTGTCAGGCAGTGCCGGACCGGAAGGAGTATATACATCTTGTTTGAGAAAAACCCTATCAACCTGGACACATCCACATAGAGTGGGACAAGGCCTCTGAATGGCTGCAAAGGTGTCCTCCAAGATACAAGCCTCCCTAGATGAAACTGAGACCAAACAATTGACGAAGGAACCCAAGAGAGAAGAGCCTCAACAGATACGTTGAGAGGAACCCTGACACCCGCAGAAGGGTTAACCACCACTACCTTGTTAAAACCCCTCCTGAATAGGAAGCAAGGTTGAATCCTGCTTACTCGACCCTATCAAAGCCATTACCTACGTCTGCCTCCCTCAATGCCTGCCCGAAACAGCCAAAGCAGACCAGATTCTTTTGACTGAGCAATTACCAGTTCTGTCACATATAGCGACTAGAAAATCGTTTAATTCGGTAGTGTAGGCTCCTCCGGAACCTTGGATTGAGGATAAGTGAGGATGAAGTCTACCATCCACTTATACTCATTCTCATTGGCTGAAGGAGAACTTATATCCGGTACCGGATCCTTTTCTTCAAAAGAACAATCCTTGTCAGACTGGTCTGACCAAGCCGGAGGATTGTCGGACTGGTCCGACCAAACCGGAACAGGAAAGAGGCAGGCCGACCCCTAGCAAACGCCGAACCCAAAAACCCGAAACTTGCTACGCCTGGGTGCGTGAGACAGACACCTGATGTGTCAATCGCGAACATACTGGAGGCACCAAAGCAGGTTGCGCAAACCCCGCACCACCCAACGGGGATGACGCAACACCTGGGCAGGCCACACCTGGGCGGACCACGCCCACTCCTGAGAGCGAAGAGGCCACAACACCCGAACCACTCAAATCCGGATGTATCAAAACCGCATGAGAATGGGCATCCAGAACTGAAGACCCAGAATCAACCCCGAACCAACATGGATGCCTAGACGGAGGGACAGAGAAAACCTGCTGGAAAGTTGAGAAAGAAGAAGCCGAAGGAGGGAAGAAGGAAGAAGCCACACTCGGAGTAACCACCGGAGCGCCCAACGCCGACGTTGGACAGATGGAGAAGGTCCCACCCGGACCGAACTCAAAGGAGTATCGAAGGGGAAGTTACGAGGTACCGAACCGAAGGTAACAGAAGAAGGTAAATTATCAACTATCCTGGAGAATGGAAAGGCTGTGGAAATTATCGGTGCTGATACACTGAAAGCTGGCGCAGGCGAATCACCGACTGCCGTAGCATCCGCAAGAATCGCAGAGGACACATTAAAGTTAGGAACCCGTAAAGAATGAAATAAAGAGTTGCTGACGCCTCCGCAAACACCTGAGAAGCAACCAGCCGGACGCCTGAGAAACTACAGGATTCGCAAAAGGTGACAAAGACGACGGATCCGTAAAAAGTACCCCTTCCCTTAACCCTGAAGAGAGAGAGGGAGCCGCTGAAGCTCTAATATACAGGGTTGAAGCAAGAAAACCTTGCTCTGCTGAGTTAAAAGCCAAGAAAACAGGATGAGCAACAAAGACCCCGAAGAGCCCTCCAAAGAGCGGACCGAAAAGAAGATTGAGAAGGGCAATGGAAGAAGGCTTAGAAGAAAATTGAGAAAAAACGGGAAACTTCCGTAGCGGCCGAAGAGGCCATAGATTTCAAAGAAAATAGACTGGTTCTGTTCCCCCCGCCCCTGATAATCTTGATAGACATTATCAAATCAGAAAATTCTTTAAGACATGATCATCACTACTGGAAAAACTCGATCGCCAGAATTACCACCATCGCAAGATAGAAAGAAATTTTAAACCCCCAAAGGAAAAGGAACCTTCGAAGAAGGAGTATTCAAGGAAAAACAAAAATTCAGAACCAGATACATCAGAAACCAAATCTGAACGACCCTCCACGGATCTGGAAACCTTTGTTGCACAGGGCACAAAGCAGGAAATAAAACCGACGATTGATCTAAATGAGAGACCTAAACCCAAAGAAGACCACGTTCAACTACTTTTCCTGAATACTTCCTAAATTAGAATTCCTACCCTTCTGAGTGATTCCTAATTCTAAATTCACCTTAGAACTTATGCTTTTAGAGGGAAGGGGGAAATCTGCTGCCAACACTGCCTGTGCTGCACCGGGGGGCCGGCAGATCTTACCTTCGAGGTTTGCAGTTCTCCATGACCCCCGACACCCGTTATGGCTGGTTCTGGAACAGGCAGGGGGGCTGAAAAAGAACGATTAGTATCTACAACACTATTACTACTATCCTTATCTCTAGTTTCCGTTAATTTAGTCATAAAGCTAGAAAAATAGACTAGACATGCTCAGCTAGTAACTTGTCCTCTAACTTTTTGAATAATTCTTTCATCTGATCTACCGACCAAGACTCGCCGCCTATCTGACTGATACTACACTGTATCTTCCTACATAAAACACAAACAGAATGTCGATCGTGTTTGAGGGTACTCATCCTACGCTTGCAGGACGTGTAGGGCCGATGAGCGTCAGCATCTCCAGCAGAAGAAGGCTCTGTCGTCGAAGATGTAAACAAAGTGGAAGCATCGTGCTAGCAGACAGCGACGTCTTCTTGTTTGACTTATCCAAACGAGTCAAAAGTCAAAATTGGGAAAGAAGTTCCAAATCCTATCAATAAAGTATCTATCCAGGAGAAAATGTGTTGAAAACAGTCCAAATTGTGATCTGATGTCCAAATTTTTAAATGGGGGTCGGGCTGAATGACCAAAAGTTCGCCTGATGTGGGACACACCCACACAGCATGGTGAACAAAAAGCAATTGGGGATCTCTGCCTCACTCGGCCGGGACTTGCAGCAGTGTTGCCAATGGTACTTCAGGTAACTCATTTGACAAGATTTTCCTGTAAGCATTGGTAATGCTGACAGTTAATTACCCACTTAGTGGGTAAAAGCTATGGGGATGTAGTTCGGGCTGGTAGGTGACCAGGGCTAATTCAGGTGTTCAGGGAGTGTTTTGCAATAATAAGATTGTTAATTACTGGAGCTCCTAGGATATAATGCCCAATACCCAGTGCTACCAGCTGACTATTGTTTTCTTTCTTTCCTTTACAAGAAACTAAGTGATATGCAACAATTTAACCTACACAAAAGGCCTAACTGTAAGTAACAGGTTTTTTATAAAACGAAGTTGTAAAATACTACAACCTCGAGCTGTAAACAATACAATATCTGATTTTAGAGGATGTAATCATGAAATATAATGACGAATTATTAGGCATAACTCATATTTTGAAATCAAATTTTTCCAAATATCATAGTTTAATCTGGTTGTTCTCCAATTCTTGACTTTAATCCCTTTGTGTTAACATAACAATACAAAATTTTATCGCAGCTATTGTGACTATGGCAATCAGTAATTACCATTGGGTAACAAAACTAATTTCTTTTTACAACCAACAGTTCATGCCTACAATAACTGCATGAAATTTCTGAATACCTGATAGACAACTAGAAAATCAGAAATAAAAAAACAGTAATATGTTTTAGACCTCTTTTTAACAACTACCGTACACTTTTCATTATTCTATCCATCACCTTAATACATGTAGTACATACAAACACTACAAGGGTTAAACTTATGAAAATTGATAAACATATTGTGCATGAAAATGTTTATAATGTATTCATAACCACCTAAAAGACTGGATGAACCTTCATGACTTACCTGATCTATAAGCACAGGTTTTTCTTCATCAGGTGTTGAAAAAACTGTTGAACCAGATGTTTGCCTGTCATAAGAATGGCAAGACTTATAGGTGGAGGAGCTGGTGGCAGATACTTGACGGCTATAAGACTCACTATCTGTTGAGCCTTCAGTCTTTGTTGCATTTGAATCTGCCATCCCATATTCTGTACCTAAAATTTTCTGTTTATTTATCAGGGCTTCTGCAGACAATATCCTTTGTGACCGACTTATATTTGCAAAATTTTCCTGCAATGTTGAGGACTGGAATTCTTGACTGAAGACTTTCTGTTTTATGAGGGCTGCTTCATTTCTTGTTTCTTGATATTGAGTAAAATTGTTATTTCCTACTGGGATATACATATTACCATTGTCAACATCTTCATTGATACTGTTCAATCCAGTGCTGATGGAATATAAAGGTTTATTATGAACTTCAGTTACTAATGAAGGCTGTGTTAAATTTGAATTCAGCTTATCTGAAGGATGCACTTGATTTCCTAAATTACCATTCTCATCATCATCACCATTACTCACTTTTCCATGTCCAGTTTGCTCATGAACTAGTGAAGTGCCAAAGTTAGCATTTGCATCTCCTATATCAATGCCATACTCTTCTCGCAGCACTTTTTGACGATTACATTCTGAAACAGTTCTAAGAACTTCATTACTTGGTGAGGCCCCTTCCTCATAAATCTCTTCTCTTGGGCTTTCCAATAGCTGAGGATCAAATGACTGTCTTTTTTTACCAAATGGGTTGCCCCAAAAGGACAATTTCCCTCTCACCATTGGGTCACTTCGTTCTTGTGACCGCACAGGATCAATGTCTAACTCTGGAATGTTCTCATCATGTGGAGTATCAACAAAATCTGAGGATGTGCTCATTCTCGAAACACTCATGTCACAGCCTGATGTTGACTCTTCTGTCGGACTTGGCTCTACATACTCAATGCGGTTATGATCTATTCTGAGGAGTCCTTCTTTAGCAATTGCATCATTGGCCTGAAGCTGACCATCTCTGTCTTTCCCAAATAAGGATTTAACTTCAACTTTTACGTTCACATTACTTCCATCCAAAATATCAGCAACCTCTGTTACTGTATCCTCTGTTTCTCTGGTCCATTCATAATCTATAAGGAATTTTTTTCTTGCTTCATTCAGCTGCAAACGATCCACCTTCCATCGAGCAAGAGTTTCCCGCTGCTCAGCCACTTTCATAAGCTGTTCATAGTACCTTTCAATCTTCACTCTGAAAAGAGAAATTAAACAACTTTAGTATTATTAACTTCCTCTTCAGAGGTAAACAATAATACATGCTCCAAAGAGGATCCTTAAATTTATAAATAAATTAAATATCCTTAAATTAAAAAAAAATAAATTAAATACATGTCTAATTAAAACACAGTAATTGTTTCTTAATTTTTTGAAAGTTCAATGACATACATGAGTAATTAAAATAAAGTAGTCTATAAATCAATTATAGGATTATACAATCTTTAAAATTTCAAACCATGTTTCTTTGGCTCTATTCTTTTACATGCTTCACAAAGACTAACCACATGGTAGTCTGTTGTAAAACAGAAAACAGAATATACAGTTGTCTTCTGGGGATGAAACCAGGATGATACATACTATGTAATCTAATACATCATCGTGAGATGGCAATTAGATTCTAATAATACAGAACTGAAATGTGGTCTCAAAATCTATAAAAATTTAAAAAGGCAAGATGTACTTACCTAATTACAACAAAATAGTTGCAATATAAAAACAAAAATTAAGTAAACAGGGATTTCAAATGTAACTTTCAAAATTTTATTAGTAGACTGCTTCAAGGATTTCTAACTCAGTTACTTTAAGCTATGATGAAAAGCTACATTCTCTATGCAATTCAGCTTTGTTGGGAAACAAATTTTTATTCATTTTAATTAATTCTTCAGTTACTCCTTGTCATTTAATTTGATTTAAAAGTTTGACCAGAAGATTGACAACCAATAGAGGCATCTGGCCAGTTGTCTAGGTGTATGCACTGTGGTCTTGGGCTTTCACAATCTAACAAGTTGGGGTAACTAAAGAGTCAACTGCACAGCAGTAAAGTATCTTACGATTACTGGGTTAGTATGAAAAACATGCTTTAACTTGTAAAAACATTGTTTTTTTATAGCATAGTCGCTTGTTTCGTCCTCAAGGAGTTACCTTCCATGGTCTACCAGAGCTCCATGGTGACCAAACTAATATCAAAGAATTCTCTTCTAGTTGGTCTTTTTGGGGAGGTATTGTGCTGTAATGATTAACATTATAACACCTGATGGAGTATACAATGGACTCAAGGGATAAGAGGGCACTTTTCCTTATCTTCAGCGAAGCTGAACCTAGTTTTTCCAGCGTCAAGGAACCTGCAAGAAAGCGAAGTGATTATTGCGCATGTGTGTCCACCCTTGTTTACAACCGAGCCGGTAAAGACCAGGGAGCCATTACTTTCTATTGGTCAATAGCGAAGGGTTTATGTCGTTACCAGCACTCCGAAAAAATTCTACTTTTTCTCCAATTTCATTAGCGAGGATCATGGAAACATAAAAAATAGCAAGATAAGTGCTAAATATTAAGTTCCAGTTTAAAGTTTCAGTTTTAAACTTTTAGAATTGATAATTTACATGTGAAAGCCGGAACCTGGTTCTTACTCATCGGTGATTGCTAGTTTCGTAAAGCGAAAATTATTTTAAATTCTAACTAAATGTTTTAACTTGAAGAAATGTTCCACAAATTATTAATATCGAAAATCCTTTTAGATTATATGATGTTTAGGCATTACGTGAGAATAATTTAGACTAGATTAATAGTGGATGTTGTCTGTAGCCTATGACCTAGGATTGCATATCCTTAAGTGGCCTAACGTAGACCAAGGACCCTAGGATCAGATAACAACAATATCTGGGCAAAATAAATCGATAGCCTAACAATAAGGCTACATATTAGTATAAATTTTTCCTTTTATATAAGCCTGTGCACTCGAGCATGATCTAAACAATCCATGACTAGGCAGTACCTTATATTAAGTTAAGGGGAGCGCACTCTTCGATTTTTGATGAATATTTTTGAAATTTAAAAAAAAATGGTTAAATGGCCGTAAGACATGAGCAACACCTTCGTTATCACGTGACCAACGCATTTTTTCGAAATATTAAAATTGATGGGGTTTTGGGCCTCCGGCCCCCACACGGTGAGGTAGAGCTGACGTTTGGCTCCTAATGACTTACTGTATTGTCATTTTTTTCTTTATTCGCCTAATTTATTAACTATTTTGATTTTTATATCACTTTATCTCCTATGTCTGGCAGCATCTGGCAACAACAATGGCTTGTTCCTTGGTGAATGCATGGTAGGAGACAGGGTTGCCCCCAAATGTTGAAAGCGGGTGGTGGGCAACATTTTACTCTGAGCAATTTTTTCACTATTTGCAGTGTTTTTTGCAGTTTTTTTTTTTTACATCCAGTAACTCTAAATACCATCTATATACTTTCACCTTCAAAAATACGCTCACAGTTGATGAAATGAATAAAGGATGATGAAAAGGGAGTATATGATGACAAGTTCACTATATCAAATCTCAGTTAGATAAAATAGTGTTGGGTATTAGGTGCAAGGTAGGAAATTGCAGGGGTAAAGTTCAAAGTCTCTGCCAATAGATGGGATACTGATATTTTAATGAAGTGCCAATCGTGCAGGTTTACAGTTAGTGCCCCAGCAAAGCGAATTAGCAATGGAAAACCTCAGCACCATCAATTGGGTGAGATAAATATTGAGGAAATTGAACACAACTTTGGCTATGAGAAATTCAACTTACTAACACATCTGTTTGGCACAAGTGAAAGTATAGAGTAAGTTCTTCATTCGAGAGACAAAAAGGCTTGAAAATCAAACTCCAAAGACCAAACAAGTGAAAAAAATGACTGAAAATGAGTCAAGAATATCAGCTTGGTAGCTACTAAACTTTTAGTTTCTTAGTAGTTTCAAACCAGGCAACAATGAGTTAGGTGGTACTTGATGATACCCTTGCCTCGAGCGAATAATACCCCTTTTTATAAAGGGGGGGGGGGTGACCTGGAGCCAGAAATCAACCAAAATAATGCTCTACGATAAGTTTTTTCCACGAGTACCAAAAAAAAAAATACTTGTTGACCTTCACGGTCGTTTTTCTCAGTTTTCACTTTTTTGCACTTCAAACACGAACTACTTTTTTATTTTTAGGTCAATTTTAAAGTTAAATATACCATTGGAAAGAGGAAAGAAAGATGAATATTTGTTTGGGGCTAGGTTTTTTCTTAGGTTGACGAGGAACCCGTGATAATCAAATTATACAAATTTGGGGGGGAATCCCCCCTTGCCCCCACCACAAAAAAAGAAAAGTAGAAAAACTCTTCCCAATATTATTTTCATACTATGATATACTTTGTGTGTATGAAGCCGCATTGCAATAGCTCTAAAAATGAAGGAGGTGAATCATTTTTAATTTTTTTATGTTTTTTATTTTTTTAATAAAATCCAAAATAATCATCCGATCACTCAAATTTTTTCTGGAACATCACCTTATATATATGTATAACATATAAAAACTTCATAAAAATTGGGGCATTATTTCTATGTAAGCGTGCGCTCCCCTTAAGTGATAACTTTTTACGAAACATCCCATTTTTGGACTAAATCATTAGCCTAGACCATGTAACCTTGGACTAGATGAAATAGTAATCTGTGCTGGATGAGACGGTAGCCTACCTTTAAGGAACAGTAATTGTGTTTTATGTAACCCATACCCTTAAGTGTGAATTAAACAATCTGGATTAGGCAGTAGCCTACATTAGAGTAATTGATAGCCTAGCTATAAGCTTACATATTAGTGAGTTACTGTTTTATATAGTAGACCAAATAGCCTAGGATTGGATATAAACAACCTGTGTTAGACAAAAAATAGTAGACTAACTATAAGGTTACATATTAGTAAGTTTCTGTGTTTATACAGCCAATACATTTAAGAGTGATCTATAATAATCTGGATTAGGCAATACCCTATACTAGGCTAAGAAAGAACAATTAAGCCTAGGATTATATATAAAAAGTATCCTAGGCTCAATAAAATAACCTAATTTTTTACGACTCGGTAGCATATCTGTAAGCCACATACTAATAGGGTCTTGTGTAGCCTATATCCTTAAAGGTGATATAAACCTAGAACAGATAGTAGCCTAACCAGACTAAGTAGGAACCCCTTTTAAAGGAATATCCTACTATTAGCATAAAACAGCAATGACTGAACATCAGATAAAAGGGTAGTCTCAGCCACATAAAACAGAAAACCATCTTACAAGAGGGTTATTTTCTGTATAGTGTAGTTTACATCCTCAAGTTTTAAATAAACCTAGAACAGGCAGTACCCAAAAATAGGTTAAGTGAGAACCTTCTAAGAAACCCTATATTCTTAGTTTAACGTAGAAGCATTAACCTAAGCCATATAAAACAGTAGCTTGGGATAGTTTAATCAGCTCATAGCAGTTATTGTGAATGGCATAACAATTAGAATTAAAAAGGACTAACAGTGTGTAAATAATACAGCCATATACAGGTATGAAAACTAACCTAAACCTTAGAGGGTTTAAGTTAAATAGATATTTAATTAAATGTATTACAACTAAACACTTGTAATCAAGATAACCTGTAATATGGAACCTATATGAGGAACTACATAAGTGTACCTCATTAAAAACAATTAATACTAACTAGCTTCTAATAACAACTTGTTTTATATCACTACAAGGCTGGCATTAGGCAGGACCCTCAGCTCATGTGTTCCATAGCAAATTGCTCAGTTCACTTTTTGCCAGTGGGTACGGCCCATACCACCTGCCATGAGCACAGTCCTTGTAAAAAAACAAGGAAAACCTGCTTGGTCGCCAGATATGTGCGAGATTTTTTAGTAAGCTCCTGGCAGCAAGTTTTAAGGACAAAACAGCTCTTTCTAAGTTGTCTCGATGGGTCCTAGGGTTCAGTAAGGGTGAGGAAGGGGGAGATTATATTTTTCCAGCAGAATTCTGGCAGCAGATATTTAGCCCTTTCTCAGAACAAGATCTATGTTTGGGCCAAAACCCAGTAACATCAGTCCCAAGTACCTCACAGGTGAAGCCCGAGGAGGAAGTAGAGGAATTTTTACATGGGGTTGACATTCTTAATAAAGAATATGAAGTGGACATTGCCACTGAAATGGCCCTGCTGAACCCAGAAGGATCAGGGACACAAATTTTAGCTAGTCATGGGAGAAACCTTCCAGAAGGAATTCTATTCCCCATCCAGCTATTGATGCTGAATAGGATCTTTCCCCCAAGAGGGATACTAGGATTCACCTAACTCTGACTGAGATAACTACATTTTCGGAGGGGTATAGTACTTACCCAGGACATCTGCCCCAGCTGAAGCTCAGTTAGATTGCACAAGCTCCCCCAACAGGGATACACAGTTTGCAGCATTTGATCAATTCCGTAAGGAAATTGACTGACATCATAGATGTCTTTGCCATGGAACAGCAATATATAAGGGACATGAAGCATGATTCCAAAAAGGAAATTAAATCAGTCATATGCACCCCAAAGTGTAAAAGTACTGCTTTCTGTAACTCAGAAGTGGGTGTGGATATAAATGCTGCCCAAACAAGGTCTAATGTTAAAATTCCAACTGGAAACAAGAAAATGGTCAGTTTGGAATACAGAACTTCAGATCGAAACATAATTGGGGCTCCAATACTTACCCCTGATAATACTAACAATCCTTGGCGAGATACCTCCATGTACATTTTCTCTCCCGATGGCAAGTACATAATTAATGAGAGAAAAACTATGACCGAAGTTGCACATGTAGAATTTAGAAACAGGGCAGCATTCCCTAATACAGAATGGCACCTGGTGCCATCTTCACCAGATATGAAGAAATCACTAACAGAAACAGTTTTCTTACCTGCGCCTATAGCATTAAAAGCTATAGAAAACACCCTTTACCAGCTCAACGAAAAATGGATCTCTAATTCCATTTTGAATAAAACACAAGTTAAGTTACCCTTTACCGACCAAGTGTCCCGTACGGGCTCTTAAAATTGGCTACTTTTGGGAACTCGTGGCCAACAAGCTTATGCATGTATGAAATTGACTATCTGGTACCTTATTGTCACACCTCCCAACTCTTCAAATCAACCAATCAGAAGACAGCACTGTCCATGGGGTGGGGCGTGTGTGCTTTTGAATCACCACCAGTCTCTTAAATGACGTGATAGGTGCAGTCACGCTAAAATTGTTCGAAGGATCCCCACACCCGTTGTAATCATGGTAAGTACACAGTTTTTCATAGGTTGTTGTTGAATGATGTGTCTTCATGCTGAAGTGTTTTCAAGGTGATGTGATAATATTTAGTATTTGAAATCATAGCCGTAATAAGTATACATCCCGCACAGGCTACCGGTCCGTAATAGTAAAAGTATGGCGCAACACCCGACGCCTCAAAAAATTTTTTCAGAAGCTAATTGCTTTTATTTTTTTAGCAGATTAGGAGTGATATGTTTTATGGGTGAAGGAATGCTGCCTTGGAACACAGGGAGGAAGTGCGCACGGCATGGATAGCCCCAGAAGATGCCGAAGATAGTGATGTTGATGTGGAGGTAGACAGTGACTGTGAGGACCCAACATACCAACCTGATGAGGACGAGCTGGCTGACACGGAATTTCTTCAGCCTACTACTTCACAAGGTTAGTATCATAACAACATCATGTATTTTTCATTGTTGAGGATTACATATCATTTATACATATCATTCTATTTATTTTACACAGTGCCAACACTCTATTTATTTTACACAGTGCCAACACACTCATACACATGCACACACTCATACACATGCTCACACTCATACATACACAGATGCACACACTCATACATACACAGATGCACACACTCATACAGATACACATAACTTCATGTGTTTTTGAAACTTTTCATTGTTGATGGATTACATATCATTCTATTTATTATACATATCATTCTAGTTATTATACATAGAGCCAACACACTCATACACATGCACACACTCATACAGATACACATAACTTCATGTATTTTTGAAACTTTTCATTGTTGATGGATTACATATCATTCTATTCACTATACACAGTGCCTACACACACACATACACACACACATGCACACACTCATACACACATGCACACACATACACACAATAACACACTCATTGTCCACACACACAACACAATCATGATTTATTGTCTGTATTACTAATGTGACTCTTTTCTTATTTCAGGTGGCCGTCCTGTCCCTGTTGCAGTGCCACACCCTATGCCAGATGTGGTAGATAGTGCTGCTGATGTACCATCCGTCCCTAGCAGGAACAAGAAAGCTCGGCCTCATCAGTGGAAGAAAGAGGACATCAGTAACCAGCCCCTGCCTGATTATGTTCATGAACGCCCTTGTTATTTGAGGGCACCAATGGAGTACTTCCTCCAGTTCTTCACAAATGAACTGGCGGAACACACTGTATATCAAACAAACCTGTATGCCAGGCAGAAGGATGTTGGGGAACTTCAACATCACGGAGGCTGAACTCAAGGTGTTCATGGTGCCATCATTTTCATGGGGCTCGTTCCATTGCCCAGTATAGTTGACTACTGGGCTGTCCACACTAGGGTTCCACAGATTGCTGACTGCATGTCCAGGAACCGCTTCAAGGCAATCCGGTCTAACCCCTCCACTTCAGTGACAACGACTTGGCAGCAGGGTCAAGGGACAGATTCCTGAAGGTTCGTGCAATCTTCAGCAAGGTCACCAGGGAGTTCCTGAAGGTTGCTGAAACTCCTGTACAGTCTATTGACGAGGTCATGGTTGCATACAAGGGGACCACAGCTGGTAACCTTCGCCAGTATGTAGCCAAGAAGCCAGACAAGCGGGGCTACAAACTTTTCTGCAGGTCCAGTGTGGATGGATTTGTACATGACATCCTCATGTACCAAGGAGAGTCCACATTTTCAAGTCACCACACCACACCACACTGTCTGAAGAGGAGGAGAAGATGCCAGCCACTTTCAAGTTCGTTGTCGCCTTGGTGAAGACCCTCAAGAATCCCAAGACCACTGCAGTGTATGCTGACAATTACTTCACAAGTTTATCCTTGGCTGAGTACCTGAGGTCCCAGTATCAGTGTCGGTATGTGGGCACTGCAAGAGAAAATAGGGTTGGCTTCCCACCTCTGATGACTGTGAAGGATATGTCTAAGAAGACAGTAGCGAGGGGCACACTTGATTTTGTCTCTTCTGAAGGGATCCTTGTGGCTAGGTGGAAGGACAACAACATTGTGACTGTGCTGTCTACTGATGTCGGTGTGGAGCCTGTTGCTGACATTCAACGGTATAACAGGGAGGAGAAGAAGGTTGGTGTACCCTGTCCAAATGTCATCACCAAGTACAACAGCCGAATGGGTGGCATCGACAAAAGTGACATGCTGACCCACCTCTACAAGACCCCTTCAAAGCAAAGAGGTACTATATGAGGCTCTTTGCATACATTAGACCTCATAATATGTAATGCCTGGCTTCTGTACAAGAGGGACTGTTTGGCATTGCAGTCCAACCCTATGCCCCTCAAGGACTTCCCGCCTCTCCATCGCCTTTGGCACTGAGGTCTTACAAGGTCAACCCCACCAGAGTCACCAGGGTTTCCCTTACTCAGCGAGATGTCCCTTCACCGAAGAGGGGCCAGCGAGCTGTTGTGCCTACCGTTGCAGAACATCAGGATGCCACTAAACTGCATATGCCTTTGTATGTCAAGGCTAGGCAGACCTGTAAGTTTTGTTCCTGTAAGGGCCACATCCACAGGTCCCGGTGGGTGTGTGAGGACTGTAAAGTGGCACTGTGTCTGACTGATGCAAGGAACTGTTTTGCACTCTTCCACAAGGAATAACTTTTGTAAATATTGTATATATTTTGTGTAAGTTTGTATGTTGTGAAGTCTTGTAAGTTTGTTATTGTCTATTTTTATGCTAACCTATGTAAGTCTAAGCTGTAAATTATAATTACTAACACATTTCACTGCCAGTATTACTTGTATATTTTTTTTTATTTTTATAAAATAAAGTATTCAACTATCCCAGGGTATCTTTTATACATCAATAGAGGGAAAAACCAGAAAAAATTCATAATAAACACAGTAGCAAGTCATATTAATGTCAAACACAATAAATTCATCATGGAAATTGGTAAAAGGTGAGTATATAAAGAGTGGTATTATCGGGAAAAGTTTACCGTTATGGTCCGAAGTGTCCCGTACAGGATGAGCGTGGTCCGTCGGAGCTTGACCGAGGCATCCGTGACGGGATACTTCATTGAATGCAATTGTTTGCCAAGTTTTGCAAGATTTCAAAAATGCACAAGAATGATTTGATCTTGTATTTTGATATACTATCACATACTAAGAGGGTTTTTTGAAATTTCCCATAAAACCTAGGGTGGACTTTAAAGGGTTAAGTATACCTTAGTTTTACCAGACCACTGAGCTGATTAACAACTCTCCTAGGGCTGGCCTGAAGGATTAAACTTATTTTGCGTGGCTAAGAACCAATTGGTTACGTAGCAACGGGACCTACAGCTTATTGTGGAATCCAAACCACATTATAGAGAGAAATGAATTTCCATCACCAGAAATAAATTCCTCTAATTCTTCATTAGCCGGCCAGAGACTCGAACTCGGGCCTAGCAAGTGCTAGCCCACAACTCTACCGACTCGCCCAACGAGGAACTAAAAAATGCTCGCCAAGTAGCCCCAGCTTTCTGTCCTTTCATTTTCAAAATTATTAATCATGTGAAGACAGATTTTCAGAATTTGTAGTGACTAAAAACAAGAGACAATGGCAGAATTAATACCATTTGCCCTGGTCATCTTGGTTTTGGGAAATTCCACCAAGGAATAGGCAATGCTACAACTCCCTTTTGGAAGAAAAAAGCTCCCTTTAGATATAGCTACGCAGCAGTTTGGGGCCCCTATGAGAAGACTCTCTGAGGGGACAGCCTCATCAGAATTGTATGCTAGGCTCCGACTCCTTAGTATTATAACCTCTACCACCTTGCCGGAAGTTGCCACCTAAAGGCTTCCAGAAGATCCCAGGATAATTTTTGCTTTTGAGGCCAAGAGTCTTATGAGAACTCGATGGGAAGCACTCTGTGACTTCCTAGAATGGCACATAAAAGTGCAAATGGAAGCACTGGAGGGTTCCAACAAATCACTCTCCAATGTCACTGCATTATTACATTCTAACCCCTTCTGTAAGGACCTGTTTGAGGAGTCTGTTGTATCTCAACTCACGAGCAAGCCCGCCAACACAATTGTACAGTGTATGCTCTTCTAGGGAAAGGGGAATTCAGGAAAAAAGAACCAAAAATTTCCCTTTACCCAACCCCCAAAAAAGGCTTGCTTTGATAAAAAATCATACAAGCCTTCAGTCACCCACAAAAGTTTTCCTCAAAAAACAGGTAGGTGGTCAGAAGGGACAATTCCCTACAAAGGGACAACAACAACAACAGCAAGGACATCCTTTTCACAAGTCCAAAAACTATCTTATAGGGGGGAAAAAGGAAAAGCAACACCTGAAATGTCTATTAACCCTTTAACGCCGACTGGACGTATTTTACGTTGACAAAAGTTGTCTGTCGGGTGCAGAGTGGACGTAAAATACGTTGACTACAAAAAGTTATTTTAAATATTTGCGGAAAAATACTCATAGGCCTCGTTTCCAAAAAATTTTAAAACAAGCGCCTTGAGGGATGCTGGGAGTTCACGGATCACACTGCTGTTTTGTTTACAAGCGTGACCCAGCTTTGCATGCACGTATTTCTTTCTTATCCCAAAAGAAAGCATCAGCTAACTCTGCTGAAAATCTCAGAATTTCTTTAGTCACTTTGTCGTAATTTTTGCAATCATGTTCTATTAGACTTTACATAAAGTTTTATATATGAAAATGTGTGCACTTTCATGTAGAATACAACAAAAAATAATTCATGGTTGTAGCTTTTATCAATTTTGACATATTTTCTTATAGATCACGATAAGTGCCAAAATTTCAACCTTCGGTCAACTTTGACTCGAACGAAATGGTCGAAAAATGCAATTGTAAGCTAAAACTCTTACATTCTAGTATTATTTAATCATTTACCTTCATTTTGCAACAAACGAGAAGTCTCTAGCACAATATTCCGATTTATGGTGAAGTTTTGAAAAAAACTTTTCCTTACGTCTGTGCTAACTCTGCTGAAAATCTTGTAAGAGCCTGACGCCGTCTCTTCCAAACACGTGTGTGTTCGTCGTCCATCGGAGTGGACAAGACAACAAGAGCATCTCGTTTTCTTTCTCTAAAGGAATGGGATTTCAACCATACAATATTTCCGTCTGTTTCTCCCTAACCATTGTTGTCTTGATGTATGTACAATTACCACTACTTGCATTGCCATGCAAGCATTCTAATCATGTACTCATAATGTTCCAACAAATCTTCTGTATCAAACTGTGTGTATGTTTCTGTTTGTGAAGACACCAAACATCTCGCCACTCCGATGGACGACGAACACACGTGTTTGGAAGAGACTGCGTCAGGCTCTTACAATCTCAGAAATTCTTTAGTCACTTTGTTGTAATTTTTGCAGTTTTCTATTAGTCGTTACATAAAGCTTTATATATGAAAATGTGTGGAATTTCATGTAGAATACAACAAAAAATAACTCATGGTTGTGGCTTTTATCAATTTTGACATATTTTCATATAAATCACGTTAAGTGCCAAAATTTCAACCTTTGGTCAACTTTGACTTGACCGAAATGGTCGAAAAATGCAATTGTAAGCTAAAACTCTTACATTCTAGTAATATTTAATCATTTACCTTCATTTTGCAACATACAAGAAGTCTCTAGCACAATATTGCAATTTATGGTGAATTTTTGAAAAAAACTTTCTCCTTACCTCCGCACGCGCTAACTCTGCTGAAAATCTCAGAATTTCTTTAGTCACTTTGTCGTAATTTTTGCACAGTTTTATATTAGCCGTTACATAAAGTTTTATATATGAAAATGTGTGCAATTTCATGTAGAATACAACAAAAAATAACTCATGGTTGTAGCTTTTATCAGTTTTGAAATATTTTCATATAAATCACGATAAGTGCCAAAATTTCAACCTTTGGTCAACTTTGATTTCGACGAAATAGTCGAAAAAAATGCAATTGTAAGCTAAAACTCTTACATTCTAGTAATATTCAATCATTTACCTTCATTTTGCAACAAACGAGAACTCTCTAGCACAATATTTCGATTTATGTTGAATTTTTGAAAAAAGCTTTTTCCTTACATCTGCGCACTCTAACTCTGCTGAAAATCTCAGAATTTCTTTGGTCACTTTGTCGTAATTTTTGCACTGTTTTATATTAGCCATTTCATAAACTTTTATGTATGAAAATGTGCACAATTTCATGCAGAATACAACAAAAAATAATTCATGGTTGTAGCTTTCATCAGTTTTTAAATATTTTCATGTAAATCACGATAAGTGCTGAAATTTCAACCTTCGGTCAACTTTGACTCGACCGAAATGGTCGAAAAATGCAATTGTAAGCTAAAACTCTTACATTCTAGTAATATTCAATAATTTACTTTCATTTTGCAACAAACGATAAGTCGCTAGCACAATATTTCGATTTATGGTGATTTTTGAAAAAAAAATTTTTTTACGTCCGTGCATTACGAATTCATGCATCATTTTGTGATAATATTTTCTCTGTGTTGCTTTGATCATTTTACAGTTTGTTATATACCAAAATCATCGCAATTTAGTGTACAATACAACGAAAAAAAATAACTCATTAGCTTTAACCGTTTTGCTCACAGCCCGTTTTGTATACAATTATATATGAAATTTTTTTTCGTCATCATATATTCCAATATTTATATATGATAATGATATTTTTTCATTTCTGATGGTTGCATACTAAACTTCAGGCAATGAGAAAAAAAAGGAGCCAAAAATGAACTCTCAATCTTAAAAACTAAGCGTGCTGTGATTTTTTGAAAAAAACTTTCTTTCTGCTTCAGCACAAACTCTCAAACCCCGTCGGCATACGGCAGACACTTTTGTAAATAGAGGCTCGGCGTTTAAGGGTTAAAATCAAAGGCAGAGGAAGAGGCGGATACCAATAGGAATTGTATGGTTGGGGTCGGCTTCAACGACATCACAGACAATGGAAGTTTTTTCCCTTTGGTGGGACAGCATTATTTTCAACGGGCTGAGGTAGAAACAGTCTCGTCCCTCCCCCTCCTTTAAAGGGGTTCTTCCAAAAACCAGACCCATCCCTGGAAGATTACAGGCAGAAAGGCCTTGTTAATGGGGCCCATAGAGAAACATGCGTATATTCACCACCAAAAGTTTTAGATAACTTCTGTTGCCCAGGTAAGTTCAATCATTCCAAAAGGGACTTGGACAAATTCTATAGATCTGAAAGATGCATACTGGCACATCCGTGTCCCCGTCCCTGTTCCCTTCCGCCCCTTCCTATGGTTCCAGATAGGGAAAGATACGTACAGATTCAAAGTCATGCCCTTTGAGCTAAACACTGCCTAAAGAATTTCTTACAAAATTAGCAACGGTATTTGTTCAAGAACTCAAACAAAAAGGAATACAACTAATAGCCTACCTAGACAACTGGTTGATCTTGAGGCCCACAAGAAAAGAGTGCTTGAAAAACCTAAGAGCAATGGTCAACAGACTACAGTCAAAAGGTTTTATAATAAATTGGAAAAAATCCTGCCTCACGCCCAACAGACACTTTTAGTGGCTGGGACTGTGTTGGGATACTCTTCACAGCCTGTTGTCACTCCCCATCATACTCAAAAAGGAATAAGGCAAGTACTAAAAAGGTTCCTTGCACAGCCCAGAGTTTCCAGATGGCAATTAAAAGGTATGATGGGCCAGCTGCAGCTCACATCAGTAATAGATCCAATACTTAGATTGCAACTAAAAATGTGAACAAATTCTGGTTATCACATGCAAGAAAAAAGATGAGGGACAGACCTCATCAAAAGATTAAAAAAGTTGGGGAGATACTTCGACTTTGGATGCGGAAGAAATCTCTGGCAAAACAGATCACCCTGACTCTATAGAGGGATGAAGAAATTTGTTTTTATTTAGCATTTTCCAACGTTTTGTGAGAGAGAGAGAGAGAGAGAGAGAGAGAGAGAGAGAGAGAGAGAGAGAGAGAGAGAGAGAGAGAGAGAGCCAGGGGTAATTGTCGTTGTGAGTGGTTGGTTGTTGGAGTTGGTTTTACGGCTGTCTCTCTGTCTGTCGGTCTGTCGGGAGTTTTTCGTTTTTTGGGAAGTCTTGGGCAGTTGAGGTCCAACCTTGAAAGTGAACGGGAGTTCGTCTGTTTTTTTGGGACCACATTAATGGTTCATGTGTCTTCTTTTTTTTTTTGTTGGTTCGTTGTTGGTGGAGGGTCGGTTTAAGTTTTTTGTTTCGTGGGTGTGTGCTGTGATTGGCGATCGTGGACCTTATCCATCTCCAGCAACCAAGATCTGGGTGAGTGTTGCGTGTTGTGTTGTTTGTGGGTGTGAATTGAGCCACATAATATTTGGCGCCCAACGTGGGGCAGCTGGTATTGCAGCTGCAAGTGAGATTGGTGGCTGGTAGTGTGACTGAAGAGAAGGATGGAAGAGGAACTGGTAAGGTTGAGAGAGGAGAATACGTGGTTGAGGGGTGAGAATGAGAGATTGAGGAGTCAGTTGGAGGAGGTGGAGGGAATGCTAAGAAGTGCAAAAGAAGAAATGAAAGGGGAGATGAAAGAGTCAGAAGAGAGAATGGAAGAGAGAATGGAAGAGAGGATGGATAAAAAAGTTGGAGGAATGATGAAAAGTGTGGAAGAAATGATGAAAGGTATGTTCAAGGGTGTTTTTGGAGAAGGGGCTGTTGGAGGCAGGTTCTCTGGAACGTGTGAAGGGGCAAGAGAGAAAGAAAAGGAGGAAGAAGTGAATGGAAGCATGAGTGATGAAAGTGATATGGGAATAGGAAGTAAGAAACGAGGGAATGAGAGGCAGGGTAAGGAAAAGGGGAATGAAAAGCAAGGGAAGGAACAGAGGGAAAGTAAGGATAAGTCAGGGAAGAAAAAGGGAAGAAGGGAAAGGAAAGGAAACTGGTAAGAAGGGTAAGGAAGTGGGAAAGGCAGGAAAGAAGGGAGAGGGTGAAGGCAGTAGTGATAGTGAGGTGGATGGAGGTGAGTGGATAAAAGTGGATAAAAAGAGGGGGAAGAAGAGTGTAATGAGTAAGATGAATGTAAGTGCAGAAGTGGACTCTTTGTATTCGGAAGAGGGTATGAAAGGACAGAGCGAAAGTGAGAGTGAAAGTGAGAAAGAAGTGAGAAAGGCTATGTATGTGAGGGAGGTACCCCGGTGTGAAAAGTATAATGAGTATGGAAGTAGGGATGTGCATGATTTCTTTAGGGAGTATGAAAGGTTTTGTCAGGATAAGTATGGGGAGAGTAAGAGAGTGTGGGCACGAGAATTAGGAGAATATTTGACTGGGTTTTGCTTGATATGTATAGGGTTATTATGAGTGTGGGAGATGTTGAGTATGACAAGGTGAAAGCTAGACTAGTTGAGCAAGTTTAGGCGTATGAAAGCGGGTGTTAAGTATAAGAGGAAGAATGAATTTGATGAGGCAAGAATGAAAGCTGGGGAAACCTTGTCACTGTATGCTTGTAGGCTGAGACGTTGGCAAGGAAGAAGTTTGGGGATGATGGGATAGATGAATGTAAGGAGTTAGTACGGAAGTTGTTAGGGACAGTGCCAGATGGAGTTAGAGAATTTGTGAACTTGAAGCGGAAGGAGAAGAAAAGATGGACGAATGAAAGGTTGACTTGGGGAGAAATTTTGGAAATTGTAGAAGGTTATGAGCTTGACAGGGTTATAAAAGAGAGCAGAAGTGTAAGTGTAAGGGCTGGGGTAGATGAGAGAGTGCCAGAGTTTGGAAGCTTTAGGGATGCAGTGTTGAGGGGCCCAATGAGAATGGCGATAGTGTAATAGATAGGAGTGTAAGAGCAAGTAATGTGGAGGTGCCAGGAGGATGAATGGTGGGTTTGTAAGGGAACAACAGGTTGGACGGGTTAAGGATAGTAGTGTACAAAGGGGAAGGTCGATGAGTGGAAGTCGAGTTAAGTGTTTTAGATGTGGAAAGGAAGGACATACAAAGAATGAGTGTAGGTGGGCTTTAGGAGCGTGTTTCGGGTGTGGGCAAGTGGGACATTTGGTAAGGGAGTGTACGAAAGATAGGGGGGTTAAATGCTACAGGTGCGGACAGGTGGGTCATATTGCTAATGGTTGTAGGGGTACCCGAGTGAATGTAATATGTGGCAACTGTGGTAAGAATGGGCATTATGCGAGAATGTGTTCAGAACCGAGAGCGAAGTGTGACGAATGTGGAATGGAAGGGCATGTATCAAGTGTATGTAGACGAAAGAGGGTGACTGTGACAGCGAATTTGGGAAACTAAGTGTGAAGGGGGTTCAAATGGGTGGATCCTCCAGGATGCAAGCGGTGCGTGTGTGATGCATGTACGTGAGGGGGTTGTTGCATGAGGATCAACAATTGGTTTTGATAGAGTATGGTAAAAACGTAAGAAAGGGGGAAGAATTTAAGTAAACTGAATGGTCGTAAGTTGTGTGATAGGGGTGTGAGTGCCAGAGTGGAAATGAGTGATAAAGCGTAATCACGGATGAATGGGATGGTATGGATAGAACGAGATAGCATATGCGGGTTTGATATAACTGAGTTGACTGAACGTGTAGGGGTTAGTGAGCGGTTGAGGTGAGCGAAAAGTGTAAGAGTAAGAGAGCGTAGCAGTAATATACGAGTGATTGAAAGCATGAATGAATCGTTGCAAGAATTGGAAAGGTCAATGAGCGAATGGGATGGGTTAGTTGAAGAATTGGGGAGGTATTTGGGAACGAAGTTAGAGGGTATAGATGAGATTGTGGATGAAATTGAGAGTGGTAATAGTGAAGAAGATAGCGTGAATCTGAGAGAGAATGGAGGAGAAAATGTAAATCTGAATGTTGCTGGAAGAGAGAGCTTAGTCTGAGAGAATGATTGCATGCCAGCGAACGCGATCTAGAGGACCTGCTAGTGAGCATCCGTGGGTGTTATGTAAGGCGATTTGAAAGAGGTGTGAAAGGTGTTGGTTGGGAAATGCTAAAAAGGGGGGAGAAATATAGAGGGATGAAGAAATTTGTTTTTATTTAGCATTTCCCAACATTTTGTGAGAGAGAGAGAGAGAGAGAGAGAGAGAGAGAGAGAGAGAGAGAGAGAGAGAGAGAGAGAGCGAGCGTGTGTAATTGTCGTTGTGAGTGGTTCGGTTGTTGGAGTTGGTTTTACGGCTGTCTCTCTGTCTGTCGGTCTGTCGGGAGTTTTTCGTTTTTTGGGAAGTCTTGGGCAGTTGAGGTCCAACCTTGAAAGTGAACGGGAGTTCGTCTGTTTTTTTTGGGACCACATTAATGGTTCATGTGTCTCTTTTTTTTTGTTGGTTCGTTGTTGGTGGAGGGTCGGTTTAAGTTTTTTTTGTTTCGGGGTGTGTGCTGTGATTGCGCACCGTGGACCTTATCCATCTCCAGCAACCAAGATCAGGTGAGTGTTGCGTGTTGTGTTGTTTGTGGGTGTGAATTCCGCCACAACTCCTCCATCTGTACTGAGTGACAATACACACAAATGCCTCGCTGACAGGTTGGGAGGACACTGGGAGGATCATCAGGTGGCAGGGAGGTGGTCAGCTACTCTGAGGAATTCTTGTATCAATTTCCTGGAGCTGATGGCTGTCTTCTTGTCTCTCAAAAAACTCAAACCTCCAGAAGAGAGAAACAACATGACTACAATGTCCTGCATCAAGAGGTCAGGATCATGTTCACCTCCTCTCAATATGATAATGCTAGAGATCCTTTGGATGGCGCAAGTAAGGAAGTGGCACCTGTCTGCAATTCACCTCACAGGGGGTCTCACTGTAATAGCAGACTCTCTATCAAGGAAAACGACAGCCTCAACAGAGTGGATGTTGGACAACCACTCTTTTCAAACAATAGCCAACATGCTTTCACAACTGGAAGTGGACCTGTTCGCCACACATAGGAATCACAAACTCCTAATATATGTGTCTCTGAACCTGGACAGTCAAGCAACAGCAAGAGATGCCTTCCTAAAGACTTGAACAAAGAGAGGACGATATCTTTTTCCTCCATTGTCCCAGATTTTGAAGGTTTTGCGGTAACTTCTAACCTTCAAAGGAACAGCTTACTTAATAGCCTCAAATTGGCCAAACAGGCATTTTGTTGCTATTACTTCAACAACGGGCAAAAAGATCAATTCCACTACTGACCACTGTTCTATCCCAGACAGTAGGAGGGCGTCATTTCTGAGTCCAGTCCCGTGTCAGCCGGTGAAATTCCATTGTAGCACGAATTTCTAGGTATAAAATGCTAGATATACCAGAGAAAAAAAGAGCTTTTCAGGAAAGCTGGGGTTACTACCCCCAGATCGAGCGTCTTCTCCAGGGAAGATCGGTATAACGAAGGGTGAGTGAAAGATCATTACCACGGAGTCTTACTTGAAAGATTTCTCCCTATCAAAACCCCAGAAGAGAGCGGTGAGCCGTTACAGCCCCCTCACACCCAAACACCCGCCAGCTCGGCGACACCAGCGCCACCTACCTCATTCCATTTTCTAGCACGTGATTGCTACCATTTCCTTTTGTGTGCTCGTGCCTTTTTGGATTTATTTTCATCTATCGCCATGTCATCGAGCAGCTTTACCATCTCAAGTTACATTTTCAGTACCATCTTATTGAGGGGTTTTGTTCTATATTTTGGCTGTTATTACAGGTCTTTTCACAAATATTGAGATCTTATTAACCCTTTCCTGCCCAATTGACATCATATTACCAATAACCCCTACCCCCCCTTCTTGTCTGACTGACGTAATTATATGTAAAATTTACCGACATTTTTAAATGCGTGTGGTAGGTAATTTTTTTTTATTTTCGTACAGTTGGTGGTTTCCATAGGCTAAAGCATACCTTGGACCGTGTAACTTACGATCGATCGATCACGCCAGGCAAGCAGTCCCTATACTGCGCATGCACAACCCCTGGCATAGTAAATTTCCCACAATGAAATCAGCTGATCCTACCCACGTTTCTCTCTCGTATCTTACATTTTTTTTATAAAATGTAGGATTACATTATTGGAAACACTCTGTTTGGTATCCTCTATTTTCTATAAATTTTTAGTTCCTCTACTGTGCATGCGCAAATCCATGGCGTAGTAAAATTCTCACAATGACATCAGCTGATCGCACTCCACGCAGGCCTGGCAGGCCACACTTTCTGTCAGAGACCATGCGCGTGAGGCTGGGTAAACACGTGTGGCTGTTTACATAAAGCGACGCCAATCGAGAACAGTTTCCAACATGCTTTCCAAAGTTTTTGCGGTAAAACTAGCGGAAATTTGTTAGTGCATCACATAAGAGACGTCTGGATTTTTAGGCAGGGCTCTGAATCTCATTTTTCATTATCATATATATCGATATTTAGAGAATTTTGTTGGCTTTCTCATAAAAAATAATTCATTCACCCAACTGTTATAGCTTTTGAGCTACGAACGATAATGTTGACAACGGTAACATTTTTTTTTCGCTTTAACAGCTTATAACGTCAAAATGAAACTGTTGCTCTTACCAAAGCCATTTTTCTTGACTCTCACTTTATTCCTCAACCTTTCCTCTACATTTTTGTATATTTACAAAGTGATTTCTATGAAAAAATCCGAGGTAGAGCTCTTCAAAAAAATGTCTAGCGATAATTCTCACCGTATGCCTGGGCGCTCTGTTTCTTACCCACTTTTCTATCAATTTTTTCACCAACTGGGCTGATTCGTTTTTCATTGTTTTATATGTCGATATTTAGAGAATTTTCTTAAATTTCTCATAAAAAAATAATTCATTTGCCTAACTGTTATAGTTTTGAGCTACGAACAATAATGTTGACAACGGGTGTTTTTTTTTCGTTTCGATCAATTTGTAACGTCAAAATGAAACTGTTGCCGTTACCAAAGCCATTTTTCTTGACTTTCCCTTTATTCTTCAACTTTTCCTCTACTTTTTCGTATATTTACAAAGTAATTTCTATGAAAAATAACCGAGATAGGGCTCTTCAAAAAAAAAATTTTCTAGCGATAATTCTCACCATACGCCAGGCAGAGCGCTCTGTTTCTCACCCTCTTTTCTATCAATTTTTTCACCAACTGGACTTATTCGTTTTCCATTTTTTATGTCAATATTTAGGGAATTTTATTGGCTTTCTCATAAAAATTATTCATTCGCCTAACTGTTATAGCTTTTGAGCTACGAACGATAATGTTGACAACGGTAACATTTTTTTCGTTTCAATCAAATTATAACGTCAAAATGAAACTGTTACCGTACCAAAGCCATTTTTCTTGACTCACTTTATTCTACATCTTTTCCTCTACATTTTCGTATATTTACAAAGTAATTTCTATGAAAAATAACCGAGATAGGGCTCTTCAAAAAAACTTTTTCTAGCGATAATTCTCACCATAGGCCGGGCAAATTTCTGTTTCTTACCCTCTTTTCTATAAATTGTTTCACCAACTGGACTTATTCATTTTTCATTGTTTTATATATCAATATTTAGAGAATTTTGTTGGCTTTCTCATAAAAATAATCCATTCACCTAACTGTTATAGCTTTTGAGCTACAAACGATAATGTTGACTGCGGTAACATTTTTTCGTTTCAATCAATTTATAACGTCAAATGAAACTGTTGCCGTTACCAAAGCCATTTTTCTTGACTCTCACTTTATTCTACATCTTTTCCTCTACATTTTCGTATATTTACAAAGTAATCTCTATGAAAATAACCGAGATAGGGCTCTTCAAAAAAACTTTTCTAGCGATAATTCTCACCACACGCCGGGCAAATCGCTCTGTTTCTTACCCTCTTTTCTATAAATTTTTCACCAACTGGACTTATTCGTTTTTCATTGTTTTATATATCAATATTTAGAGAATTTTGTTGGCTTTCTCATAAAAAATAATCCATTCGCCTAACTGTTATAGCTTTTTGAGCTACGAACGATAATGTTGACAACGGTAACATTTTTTCGTCTTCAATCAATTTATAACGTCAAAATGAAACTGTTGTCGTTACCAAAGCCATTTTTCTTGACTCTCACATTATTCTTCAACCTTTCTCTACATTTTCGTATATTTACAAAGTAATTTTATGAAAAATAACAGTTTTGAGATAGGGCTCTTCAAAAAATCTTTTTTTCTAGCGATAATTCTCACCATACGCCGGGCAGAGCGCTCTGTTTCTTGCCCTCTTTTCTATCAATTTTTTCACCAGCTGGACTTATTAGTTTTCCAGGTTTTATATGTCGATATTTAGAGAATTTTATTGGCTTTCTCATAAAAAATAATTCATTCGCCTGACATTCATATTTTTGGAGTTCTCGAGGGAAAATATGAAAATAAGTAAAGATTTTTTTTTTTTTCGTGAACTCACATTTTTTGTATTTAGAGGGCTGGGACTCTTATTCTGACTATTCCACCATAAAATATAAACATTTAGAAAAAAAGGACAGCAAATGAACGTTGTTGGCATAAAATTTCTATTTTGCTGAATTTTTGAAATAATTATTTTTTCGCACTGTCGAAAGCACCTCCCAGACACATCTTCTTTGAGGGTTTTGGGCTCATGTGCCCTCAGTGATGTGATAACTATGCAGATATGAAAGGGTTAAGACGCCACGGCGTCCTCCGCCAGCCATGTCGGCTATTCTCAGGCGCCCCCATCAGTTCTTTTCTGTTGGGGTTGCCTCCTTGTCGTTATAGATGTTATTTTTTGCCCCATGGTTCTCCTGGCGGGTTTTGCGGTGGCCCCCCTTTTTTCAAGTTTTACATATTATTGGCCTGTCGGCCTTTGTGAGGGTGATGCCCCGTCCAGGTCCCCCCCCCCAGGTTGGGTTCCTTGTTATTCTTAGTCTGTATTAGGCTAATTGTTTTATTCTTGGCGATGGTGCTCTCTTTTTATTTTATTCATTGTTTACCTCCTCGAGGTGGTGGCAGCCTCAGATCTAACCGCTTCCCCGAGGTAGGCTATGCACCCTGCTGAGCACATTTTTGTTTCCATGTTTATGTGTGATGGTTATTTAGTGGAGTAGGCTTGTTTTGCTTCCATCCCCTTGCCCTTGGCGTGGAGATCCATCAGGTTGAGGGAGTTTTGGTTGCTGTTTCCTCCAGGGTCATTTTTTGGTGGGCAGAGTGAGCCCCTTAGTTCTCTTCCTTCCTTTGGGGGAATAGAGTTCTTTGGATGTGTCTCCTCTAGGCTAGTCGCCTTCTTGCCCCCTCTTCTCGGTCCCGGTTGGTTCTCGGCACAAAATTTCTCTCCCTGTTTGCTTCCTCCTCCCTTCCGCACTCCTTCCGTTTTCCTAGCCTATACTAGGTTAGGTCCCTATTAGGCTTCGCCTAGTCAGAGTCGGGCATTGAGGCTTGGTCGCTTCCCTCCCCTAGTAGTAGGCCACCCTCCTAAGTTTCATTATTCTTGGAGTGGTGTATGTGTGCAGTTGAGCGGGTGATATATTTCCCCTGTCTCCTGTTCTCATTTTGGTAGCCTACCACTCTCCCCTACTCCACCCCTCCCCCCACCCTCCTCCCTCTCCAGCCTTGCTCTACTCGTGTGGGTGACGCTAGATGGCGTTTTCTCCGAGTTCAGGGACCTCCATTTGGCAGAGGGATTCGCTCCCTCCCATACAGTCCCCTAGCATCGCTGTGTTGGTGTTGGTGGTTCTGTTTACTCGAGCTCGAACGTGTTCGAACACTCTATCCCACACTTCTTTTCTCCCCGTCGGGTTACTTGGTTGGGTTATTATACTTGTTCCGCTTATGTTATGTATATACGAGCATCTTGCCCACCTTGTTTCTCTGGCGGGGAAAATAGAGAGGAAGAGATTCATATAATTATATAAGGCGAGCGGATCCCTCCGGTCTCCGGAGTAATTTACTTTGTACCATCACTTGTTTAATGTTATTGTTTATGTATATACATATTTAGATAGTGTGTTTATCCAACGGAGTACACACCTCTTTTTTATATATACGTGAGTCCGGTTCTACACCCGGGGGTTCCGCCGTTATTTTTACTGGCAACCCTTGTGGTGAGTTCTTGTTGTCTCATACCTTTCATTCCCCGGAGTATTCCGGGGTCTGGAAGTTTTTTACCTTCCACTCTGTGTATTTTAGAGCTTATTGGCCTAGTTTACGATAAGGGATTTCTTCTCCACCGGAGTATTCCGGTTGTAGTCGAAATTCCCAGCCTTGCCGGCTTTAGATTGCTTAGAGTGGTAGGTTCATGTACTTTTTACACTTACAGACTGTTCGCTGTGAGGAGCCGGGTGCACCCTCTCACACAACAACCTTACGGTCACGTGTGTGCGGACCCACGCTGGTTGTGCGGTCCGCTCGACGACCTTGTAGTCTGGCACCCTGATGGTTGTGAGGTTTGCTTCGCTCTGCGCGCAACCGTCCAGGATGAGTCGGTAAGTGACAGTCTCTCCTCCGCTTTACGCTCCTCATATTGAATATTGTTTACATGGTTCCCGGACTGTTTTTTCGTTCTTGGCTAATTGCTGGTTTTTTACAGGCGGACGAGTCCTCCAAGAAGTCTGCCTTGGAATCCCTCCGGGCTTGGGTGGCTGGGTTTGGTAGGAACGTTCCGTCGGGAAGCCCTATGTCCTCGACGCCGGTTGAGGGACCTGCTTTACCCGGCGCATCGGTGGCGGCGCAGTGCCAGAAGATCTTGCCACCCCATCATCCAGCAGATCCGGGATGCGACCCAGCCACCCCAAGTGGATATTCTCTACGCTGAAGTTTCGAGGACGCCGCCGCTTTAGACTTAGACCTGGAACCTATGAACACTGAACAGGACCAGGTGGTAAGTGGTGAGGTAGGTGAGGTTGTTGGGGCGGGATTTTTTTTGACTCCCCAGTTTCTTTTCAGTTTCTTCTTTTACAGGTTTTGTGAAGTCTTCCTCCTTGGGTGATAGAGCTCCATCAGCTATCCCCAAGTTGAAGTTGAAGACTTCATGGAAGGCGAAGGGCTATAAGTCCTCGTCTTCCAAGAAAGCATTGCCTTTCCCCCCGTCGAAGGCTAAGGTCTCAGCACCTGTAGCCTCCGGGAGCAAGTCTGGTTCCTCCGCAAAGGCGCGAGTAAGAGGGCAGCAAAATCAAGCCCTCCTCGCCAGCCTGCCTTTGACGCGGAGGCCTTTGCGAACCAGCTATTCAAACGTTTCACGGAGGATATTGACACTAAATTCACAAAGATCTCTGAAAAGTTGGCCAGTCATGACAATATACTGGCGGGAATGGCTCGCCCACCCGCAGCCGAACCCCAGTACGTCATCCCGACACAGCGGACCTCCCCGCTCTTCGATGTCGGGAACCCTTGCGTTGCCGCTTCTCCGGGCCATCCAACATGATGGCAAATTAACAGTCGAAGGTCTTGGCACGAGACGGTTGGAGGAATTAGAGCTTTTCCCCCCCGATCTCTTGCCCCCTACCCAGGCTTCGTGAGGCTAACAGAGGAAGCATCTAATACGATCAGATAAGGTTCCTAGGGAGACTGTGATCGTCCCTAGGGACCAAGCTCAGTCGGCTCTCCTGCGCACTCTGACGGAGTGGCAGGCAGATAATACAAAGTTGACACCTTTCAAGGGCAACTTCACCATGTTCGCCCTTGGGAGACAACTTACCCACCCCTGTTTGAACAAAGTCGCTCTGGCTACGGCCCGAGCGTGCTCGAAGGTAGCCCATTACCGCAGCTGAGGGAAACAGACTCCACTTCCCTGGTGTTCCCAGGAGGTGACGAGTTCTGGACGGATGCTCCATCCACTTTCACTGTTGGGAAGTTGGACCCCTTTTGTGCTTCCTCACAGTTCAGTGAGCAGCTCCCCAAGCTGCCGGAATCTTTGCTAAAAGGCGGAGTTTGATGCCCGGACTAAGCTAGCCCGGTCCCTGAACTCCGTCTGCCTTACGGAAGCCACTGCCGCCTGCGCGCCGGACGCAGCCATTTTTTCAAGTCTTGGCTAAGTCCCTGCTAGCTGGCTTTCAGTCTGACCTTTTTGAATTCATCATGGCCAGACTGGAATGCAGAAAATTCATTTTTGCCGATGCCACTATCCGTCACGAGCCCAACAAGCTCAGTAAAGAGCTCGATCTGGGGCCTAACCTCTTCCCAGAAGAGGAGGTTACGAATGTTATGGCTGAGGCTACAAAGGCCAACCAGAGTCTTGCGCTCTGGGGCATTTCTGCCTACAAGCGCGCAAGACCCCAGAATCTGGCGGCCCCAGGTGAGAGGAGGCAAACGTTTCAGGAGGCATAAGAGGCCCCACCATCAGGCGGTAGTCCAAGCCGCCCCGGTCTCGGCAGTGGCACAGCCCTCCACCTCAAAGGCTCACCTCAACAGTATGTGCTGGTTCAACCAGCTCATTCCCTTGCTGCGCCCCGTATGTTGCTTCGCCAGCATACAACCCCACCTATGAGGGCTGTGGATACTTTTCACGGCCTTAATAGGATCGCAAGGGGGAAGAGGCAGGGCCCTCATAGAGGAAAAGCCAACACCACCCCAAGAGGAAAACCTGGACGTGGTAGAGGGAACAAACCCGCTCCCTCCCACTGAGAGAACACAGGTAGGTGGTCGCCTGTATTGGTTCAGGGACCAATGGACCTTCAGCCCTTGGGCACACAGCATTGTGTCCAAGGGTCTAGGATGGAGCTGGATCAAGGACCCTCCTCCTCTGACCAGGTTTTACCAGCCACCCTCATCAATCCTACAGGATTACGTGGCAGAATTGCTCAACAAACAAGCAATAAAGAAAGTAAGGCACCTAAAGTTTCAAGGCAGGTTATTCAATGTTCCCAAAAAAGACTCCGACCAGCAAAGAGTGATCCTGGATCTGTCGCGTCTAAATCTCTACATAAAATGCGACAAATTTCGCGATGCTTACGGTAGCTCAGGTACGGACTCTACTTCCGCGTGGAGCCGTCACCACCTCTATCGATCTTTCAGACGCTTATTATCACGCCCGGTTGGGCGCGGAACTTCTCTCAGTTCCTCGGTTTCCGACTCGGGAATCAAGCCTACTCCTTCAGGGTCATGCCCTTCGGTCTAAACATTGCACCCAGGGTATTCACCAAGCTGGCGGACACGGTAGTTCAACAACTCCGGTCCCGAGGGATATCCCTAGCAGCGCACCTCCAGACGATTGGATAATTTGGGCACCAACAGTTCTAGAGTGTCAGAAGGCTATGTCCATGGTCATCAACTTCCTGGAGTCGTTAGGTTTTCAGCTGAACAGAGAGAAGTCCCGCCTGACTCCGGAGTCCCGGTTTCAGTGGCTGGGTCTCCAGTGGGATCTGTCCTCTCACACGTTATCTCTCCCGCCTCCCAAGAGGAAAGAGATAGCATCTCTCACCAGAAAATTTCTCAAAAATCAATCAGCATCCCGCCGATCCCAAGAAAGAGTCCTTGGATCTCTTCAATTTGCCTCAGTGACGGACCTGCTCTTAAAAGCGAAACTAAAAGACATAAGTGTGGCGGAGTCGAGCCAATGTCAAGCTCAGAGACAAGGTCTCCTCTATTCCTCGAATCTTAAAAACAAGACTGCGGCCTTGGGCCACAGTCAGAGGCCTGTCCAAGTCAGTTCCGCTTCAATTTCCCCCTCCGGCACTAGTTGTTCACACGGACTCTTCCCTAAGCGGCTGGGGGGGATACTCACCAAAACAAAAAGTACAAGGAACGTGGTCCACTATGTTTCAGCAGTTCCATATAAACACCCTGGAAGCTATGGCGGTTTTTCTAACTCTAAAGAAAATCCGCCCCCAACCGATTCATATCAGGCTGGTATTGACAGCGCAGTGGTAGTTCATTGCATCAACAGGGGCGGCTCCAAATCAGGTCGAGTAAACCAAGTAATGGTTGCTATCTTCTCCCTGGCGAACAAGCACGGCTGGCACCTGTCAGCCACCCACCTAGCGGGGTACGGAACATGGTGGCAGATTCCCTGTCCAGGGCTACTCCGCTGGAGACGGAGTGGTCCCTGGACGGGAGTCCTTCAAATGGATTTGCCGCCAGGTTCCGGGTCTCCAAGTGGATCTGTTCGCGACGGAGAGCAACTTCAAGCTCCCCTGTTATGTGGCCCCAACCTGACCCTCAGGCGCACGCCACGGACGCAATGACAGTAGATTGGAACAATTGGGAGAAAATTTATGTTCCTCCAATAAATTTACTGCTGAAAGTATTACACAAACTCAGGACATTCAAAGGTCAACCAGCCCTAGTAGCCCCTATTGGTCGAAGAGCAATTGGTTCCCTCTTCTTCAGGAACTGGGATTATGGAGTCTTCGATTCCCAAGCCCATACTGACCCAGACAGTACAAACCAAGACTGTGTCAGCTTCCTCAAGAATTCAGAATGCCCTAGTTTTATGGACTTTATAAAATTAGCAGCCCAAAAAGGAGCAAACATTGACCCTGTTAACACTCTGTTTCTAGAATCAGATAAAAGAGATTCTACTCTTAGACAGTATGACTCAGCAGTAAAAAAATTAGCCTCCTTCCTGAAAGCATCTGAAGCCAAAATCATGATGACTGACTAATTTAGGAATTTCCTTCTTTAGGTCTCTGTTTGAGAAAGGCCTTGCTCCGGCCACTATTACCACAGCCAAGTCAGCCCTGAAGAAAGTATTTCTATACGGCTTTAAAATTGACCTTACAGATTCCTATTTTTCATCTATCCCCAGAGCATGCGCTCGTCTGAGACCCGTATCACGCCCACATTCGGTTACGTGGTTTCTCAATGACGTCCTTAAGTTAGCATCAGAGATGAACAACTTTCAATGCTCTTATCAGGATCTGTTAAGGAAGACTTTATTTCTGATTAGCTTGGCTTCAGGTGCCAGAATCTCAGAGCTATCGGCTCTCACTAGAGGTGATGATTTTGTGAACTTCCTCCCGTCCGGAGAGGTCCTCCTTTCCCTGACCCTAGATTCTTAGCCAAAAATGAAGACCCACAAGACAGGTGGTCTCCTTGGAAGGTGGTGCCCCTTCCACAAGACCAGTCTTTATGTCCAGTATATACACTTAAATCTTACCTTTTAAGAACTCCACAGAGTAAGTCGGGTCCTCTTTTATCAGGGAGAAAGGTGGTACTCTTTCACTGAATGCTATAAGACAACAGATTTTGTATTTTATTAAACAGGCCAACCCAGATTCAGTTCCTAAGGTTCATGATATTCGAGCAGTTGCTACTTCCATTAATTACTTTCATAATATGGACTTCTCAGAACTCTCTAAATACACGGGTTGGAAATCACCTCTAGTGTTTAAACGCCACTATTTAAAATCGCTCAAGCCCTGAAATTTTCTACAATAGCTGTGGGTAGTGTCATCTCCCACCTTAACTAATCATATCCTTATCCTCCCCTTTCCCCCGCCCCACCTGCCTCATCTGCTTCTCTGCTTATCCTCCTGGTTGATCATGCCTCACTGCCTTGCTCCTCATATTGATGTATCTTGTCTCTGTTGAGTGGAAACTGTAATCTGACATGTTATGATTGTGTTTTTCTTGTGGGGTACTGGGCGGTTTTATTTTGCTCCATGTACCCCAGATATGTGTTTATGTACTGTATATATTATTTCCCATTTGGTTTTGTCTCTTACGTGTTTAGCTTTAAGTTTACGTGTGTAGCTTTAAGATTGTATATGCCATTTAACCTATGCAAATTTCATATGTCGTTATGCTTTAGTAGTATTAAGTATTTTTGGGGCCTCTTCCCCGCCATGCTGGGGACTTCCCCACTTTTTTGTAATGTTAAGTTTTTGATGTGCCTTAGGTTTAGTGTTCTTGCTACATGTAAGAGATTACCTGATTAAAACCATTTTTGTAATTTATGTTTTTTTCTTCAGATTACCTTGTTTCCTCGTAGTTTGCAGCCTTGGCATGATTCTCTATCACTATTTCACCGGCTGACATGGGACTGGACTCAGAAAAGGGATTTTGACAAAGGAAAATCTATTTCTGAGGAAGGTCCCGTGTCACCCGTGACCCTCCCTGACTCACCTATTGCTCCCCTACTTGCACATGCCAAGTCTGGGGTTAGTGCCAGCCTGGAATGAGGTAGGTGGCGCTGGTGTCACCGAGCTGGTGGGTGTTTGGGTGTGGGGGCTGTAACGGCTCACCGCTCTCTTCTGGGGTTTTGATAGGGAGAAATCTTTCGAGTATGATAGGAGAAAGAGTAAGACTCGTGGTAGTGATCTTTCACTCACCCTTCGTTATACCAACGTCTTCCCTGAAGAAGACACTCAATCTGGGGTAGTAACCCCAGCTTTCCTGAAAGCTCTTTTTTCTCTGGTATATCTAGCATTTTATACCTAGAAATTCATGCTACAATGGAATTTCACCGGGTGACACGGGACCTTCCTCAGAAATAGATTTTTCCTTTGTCAAAATCCCTTTTACACACCCTCCTTTCTGAGCTGACATCTTTACGTATGGATTTTTTAAATATCTATCATGAAAATTACTCATCCAACATTCCTAGGTACCTAGTGCAAAAATTACGGACACCATCTATCCAGCAAAATCAGTCCGTATGGAAGGTATGGTTAGATTATATCCATACTGACAGCCCAGTTGAGATTTCTAAAGAAACACCTTTTAATTTTCTTATATGCCTTTTTGAAGACATATGCCTTGCGGTTACAACAATCATGGCATACAAAGCAGCATTAACGGAGCCCCTTGCTTTATGGATTCGGAATCGACTCCAGTATAGAAGTTGTCACTTCCCTTCTGCAGTCTTTTGCTCTACAAAGGCCTGCTCCCGAAAGGCTTCCAATTACTTGGTCCCTGGAAAAGGTGCTTAGACCTCTATCAACCCCTCAATTCAGCGGACCCAATACAACCACAATGCACATGCTACAAAAGGCAATCTTCTTGATTGCATTAGCACCATGAGTTCAGATTAGTGAACTGGGCTCTCTTAGACGGGGATGATACACCACACAAACAGCTGACCATCAAATATTATTGTCCCCTGGCCCATCATTCCTGGCCAAGAATGAGGATCCATTAAGAAGGAAATCTCCTATTCTTATACGAAAACTCAATTTAGCAGAAAAGACATTATGCCCAGTTCAAGCACTAAAGGTTTACCTGGAAGTCAAGGCAAACATCCCAGAGGGCCATATTTTCCTACACCCTAGCACAAACTAACCACTCTCACTACAAGGGCTTAGAATAATTGTAGTGTCTCATTAAAAAGGGAAATCCACACTCCTTTCCTAGGTCACACGATATTAGAAAAGTAAGTATGTCGTCGGCCGTCTTCAGAAGTGTCTCTTTCGAAGAAGTCTCCGAATTTATAGGGTGGTCGTCAGATAAAAAAAAAAAAATAAATAAAAAAAATAAAAAAATAAAATAAAATAGAAAAAAATAAAAATTATTGCCATGCGCTCAAACAAGTTCAACTACACTGTGTATCTGTAGGCAGCATGGTTAGTCCTAACCCCTAGGTGCTACAGCAGAAAACCAGGGTCTTATTGACGGTGAGTACGCTAACTATTGCTGGGAAAAGGGCAACAGTACTGCAACCAAACCCAGCATGCTTAGGTAAGCCACTGTAAAACTACATCCTAAAACATAAGTTTGTGTATAGTTTCTTGTTCCTTGGTACTAAAGCCTGAAGAGTATTTGGAATGAAGAATGGGACATGAAATTTGTGGTTTGACCTCGGACCAGAAATTTTTTTTTTTTTTACTTGGGGTATTGGGATTAAAAATTGAGAGCTAAACCTTTTTCATCACCTGTCAATTTCTTTGTAAAGCTCCTTGAGGGCTAAACAAGCAACTATCAAAAAACAGGTTTTGATGTAGGAAAAATCTATTTTTGGTAGTCACTGATGAGTCCTCAAAACCCTCTCACTTCCCTGATGAAAAGGCATGGGATTTGGGCAACAGATCAACCTGCACTGACCAACAGAGAATAATGGCTCCCTGGTCTTTACCAGCCTGGTTGTAAACAAGAGGGCAGACGAGCATGCGCAATAGTCACTTCTCTTTCTTGCAGGTTCTTTGACGTTGGAAAAACTGGGTTCAGCTTCACTGAAGATAAAGGAAAGTGCCCTCTTATCTTTGAGTCCATTGTATATTCCATCAAGTGTTATAATGTTAATCATTGCAACACAATACCTCGCCAAAAAGACCAACAATGGGGGAGAATTCTTTGATATTAGTTTGGTCACCATGGAGCTCTGGTAGACCATGGAAGGTAACCCCTTGAGGACTCAACAGCGACTACCAAAAAAAGGTTTTTCCTCCGTCAAAACCTGTTTTTCATTCAAAATAAAAGGCATAATTTTTATAGTTGCGACTCTACTCCATAATTAAGATTGGTAAGGTTAGCTATCCTGATCCTGGAGACCTAAAGATCTCAAAGTGCATGCATGTGTGCTGTTGTCCACCACAGACTTCTTTACTTAACTGAGGATATGTCTTGGATTCTGTCTGACACTAAATTGGCTAATTATACCTCATATATTCCTTTTGATAAAAAGCAGTTATTCCTCAAGAATCATAAAAGCATATTACCTGGGAATTACTAGTTTCAGAACTATTTTTACTTCCCTTCTTCAGTCATTTTAATATTTCTGTTCACAGAATTTTCATACCTAATTTCTTGTATCAACACAAATCAGTAATGGTTGCAGTTCACAACCACTCCTACCTCAACACCTCCTCACGATCCTTTTGCTTTTGTTCAATTTCCTCCCGTTCCTTAGCAATTCTTCTTTCTTCTTCAAGCTCAAATTGAAGCTGCATCTTCTTCCGTTCTGAAGCTTTTTCCATCTCTTCCTTCAGCTCTTTCAACTCCAGCTGCTTTCTTTCTCTCTCCTGAATACGAGCAACTTCCATCCTTTCTAATAGCAAACAAATACATTAGTCAAGTACTAAAAACCATCCAAACAGAAAATATTCTGACCCTATATCCTTTAAGCATATACAATACAAAAAAAAAAAAACTGACAAGGTAGAACACTCAGTAACATATAGGTTCCAAGAGAACCACAACATTCTTCCCATGAAGTACATATTTAAGGAGCTAATTCCTGATTCAATAACTTATTATGGGGCTCGATTACAGTATGAAATCAATCCATCCCCATGAAATCAAAATCCATAGTGGTTGAATATGTTTAAATGTACAACAAATACTATTTCACAAAGTTCAGAATTAAAACATACTACTGTATAAGCAAATTACTTCATATAACTTCTATCATGTACATTCAAAAGTAGAATTCAAAACTATATCAATTAACCTGCAGATTGTGAGCAACAGAAAAAGTTGTCCTAACTTGAAAACATCACCTGAACAGGCCTTTTATCAATTTGGTACAAAGGAGTTTTTTGTAAATTCTCAGTTTCTGCTGTTTTCTAAAAAAAAAATATAAATAATTATTATTATTTAAATACTTACCTCTCTATTACATAACTTTACTTTCCATGCAAGTGAAGGTGGACACAGCAAAATTTAAAAGCTCTCCCCATTTTTCTATAAGTACCAGCCTTTATCTGTCTACTTCCCTAACCCTACATCAGGGAACCTATTGGGTACAAACACTGACTGGCAGGTGGTATTATTGTGCACTTTCAATGTGGGGAGGGAGGGTCCTTACATAATGGAGAGTTAAGTATTTAAAAAATAAATCTTAAAGTATTTACATTTTTTAAATGAAACTTACCTCTCCATCATATAGCTGATTCCCACATTAATAAGTTGGTGGGCAAAGTAAAATCTGCTATCCCTCTAAGTGTCAGCCCTTACTATACAGTAATTATATTTTGCAAATAGTGTTTGCTTACCTATGTAAAAAATCCACAGGCTGTTTCTGCAGAGCAATGACAGATACACAGCAAGCCAGAAAGTACCCACGATATGAAGGTACCATCCTATACGTGCACTGTGTACCCCCAAGCTTCTTATAACTTGAACGGATTTCCAACTAGTGGAAAGACAAGCTAGCTACCACTATTTTGACTCAGGACAGTACTTCTCTTGCACATACTAAGGGCACTAAAGCTCTGCATTGGATTGGAATTATTATTATTATGATCATTATTATTCATAAGATAAACCCTAGGCATATGGAGCAAGCTAACTGAGGCTATTGGCTTGGAATTCAAGCTTCTGAAGAATATGGTGTTCATTTGAAAGAAGTAACAGAATGTAATAGGAAATACAGAAAGAAGAGACCAGTCATCAAAAAAGAAACAAAGAAGTTAACAAATTAGTAAGTAAGTAAATAAAAGTTAACAAATTAGTAAGTAAGTAAATAAAAAGTAAGTCAATTATTAAGATATGAGAATTGTTTTTGGGTAGCAATGCATTGAATCTTTGCTTAAAACCTTCAGGTTCCAATTGCACAACATCCTCAGGGAGACTGTTCCACAGTCCAGTGGTGTGAGGAATAACAGACTTCTGGAACTGAAAAGTTTGACAACAGGGGACATTTACTGCATATTGGAGCTGCTGTTCAGCAAATCTGGTTGCTTTCAGCAGCAAAATATGATCAATATCCTGTAAGAAATACAATGTAAAAAGCTGAGTTATGCTTCCACTGGGCAGCTTCAATAACTTTAGGTAAGGAAAGGTTTCCCCAGAAATTAAATGGTGTGGCAAATGTACAAACATCATGCAACTTGACCTTCAAGGAAGGTATAAAGATAGAATCCTCAAGTAGATGTGCTTCCTTAACAAAAGACTTTACAAAAAGTCAAGCAAATGTGCTTTCTTAACAAAAGACCTTACAAACGGAGACAATTCATTTCAACTCCAAAGAACAATTGGTTTCCTAATACTACAAAGATTCTTAATATTCCTACCAATTTTATTATTCCTAAATATATATACACAAAGAGATTTTGCTAGGCAAAGAAAAGTGCTTTCCCAGTCAGAAGTAATAGATTTGAGGCTGTGAATAGTCACAGATCAGGGTAAGGTTTAAATCCCATACCATTTTTTGCCTTAAACAGGGACAAGAAAGTTATAAATGCCTTGTCTCTGGAGAATCGAACTCTGAACAACAGAGCTTGTATCTTGCTATCACACTTGGTAGAGCTACCACTCACAAGAATTCACTGGAAACCTCCTGTTCTGGATTGTCGCCAAGCTGGGGGTTTATTAACCCTTTACGCGACTGGACGTATTGTATGTCGACTAAAATTGTCTGTCGGGTGCCAAGTGGACGTACGGTACGTCAACTACAAAAAGTTTTTTTAAATATTCACGGAAAAATACTTAGAGGTCTAGTTTGTGAAAGATTTTAAATCACGCACCTTGAGGGATCCTGGGAGTTCACGGATCACGCTGTTGTTTTGTTTACAAGCGTAATCCAGCTGCGCATGCACGAATTTCTTTCTTCTCCCACTAGAAAGCATCAGCGACGCATCTCAGAAATTCTTTCATCACTTTGTCGTAATTTTTGCACCATTTTATATTAGCCGTTACATAAGTTTTATATATGAAAATGTGCGCAATTTCACATAGAATACAACAAAAAACAACCCATGGTTGTAGCTTTTATAAGTTTTGAAATATTTTCATATAAATTACGATAAGTGCCAAAATTTCAACCTTCGGTCAAATTTGACTCAAACGAAATGGTTGAAAAACGCAATTGTAAGCTAAAACTCTTACATTCTAGTAATATTCAATCATTTACCTTCATTTTTCAATAAATTGGAAGTCTTTAGCATAATATTCTGATTTATGGTGAATTTTTGAAAAAACTTTTTCCTTGCGTCTGCTCGCTGTAACTCGGCCGAAAATCTCAGAAATTCTTTCGTCACTTTGTCGTAATGCTTGCACTGTTTTATATTAGCCGTTACATAAAGTTTTATATATGAAAATGTGCACAATTTCATTTAGAATACTACAAAAAATAACTCATGGTTGTAGCTTTAATCAGTTTTGAAATATTTTCATATAAATCACGATGTGCCAAAATTTCAACCTTCGGTCAACTTTGACCCGACCGAAATGGTCAAAAAACGCAATTGTAAGCTAAAACTCTTACATTCTAGTAACATTCAATCATTTACCTTCGTTTTGCAACAAACAGGAAGTCTCTAGCACAATATTTCGATTTATGGTGAATTTTTGAAAAAAAAAAAAAAAAAAATCCCTTACCTCCACGCGCGGTAACTCGGTTGAAAATCTCAGAATTTCTTTAGTCACCTTGTCGTAACTTTCGCACCGTTTTCTATTAGGCATTACATACAGTGTTATACATGAAAATGTGCGCAATTTCATTTAGAATACAACAAAAAATAACTCATGGTTGTAGCTTTTATCAGTTTTGAAATATTTTCATATAAATCACGATAAATAGAAAAAATTCAACCTTCGGTCAACTTTAACTCAACCAAAATGGTCAAAAACTGCAATTTTAATCTAAAACACTTACAGTCCAGTAATATTCAATCAATTACCTTCATTTTGCAACAAACGGGAAGTCTCTAGCACAATATTTCGATTTATGGTGAATTTTTGAAAAAAACTTTTTTTTGCATCCGCGCATTATGAATTCATGCATCATTTTGTGATAATATTTTCTCTGTATTGCTTTGATCGTTTTACAATTTGTTATATACCAAAATCATCGCAATTTAGTGTACAATACAACGGAAAAAAAATAACTCATTAGCTTTAACCGTTTTGCTCACAGCGCAATTATATATGAAATTTTTTTTTGGCGCTGTCATATATTCCAATATTTATATATGATAATGACATTTTTTTCATTTCTGATGGTTGCACACTAAACTTCAGGCAATGACAAAAAAAGGAGCCAAAAATGAACTCTTAATCTTAAAAACTAAGCGTGCTGTGATTTTTTGAAAAAAACTTTTTTTCCGCTTCGGCGCTAACTCCCGAACCCCACCGGCATACGGCAGACACTTTTGTAAATAGAGGCTCAGCGTTTAAGGGTTAAATAAGCTTTTCAAAAGTTGAAATACCAGCAAACTGAAGAACTTGAACAGATTACAATATAGCAACTGCATAAACTGCCCAGCTGTGTGCATCAGACCTTTTCTTGCCCATTAGTGTCTTGGTATGTGTTCATGCGCATAAGTAAACCAAATATGTGTGTATGTTTATAAGTATGTGTATACATAATACTGAGGTGATCTGCAGTATGCACTTGCTGTGTATTTATATGGTATGGCAAACAGAAATTTTTCAACCCCGCCTCCTCCAAAACACATCATAACTCAGCTTCTGCAATCGTGCATCATTGGTTGAAACTTTGGGTAAACAGGTAATGCAGTATATTTACTGATAACCACAATAATATAAATCACATTTTATAAAAGGGTATTAACTTGTAATATAATCATGCAAAAGTAAGAGAGAGAGAGAGAGAGAGAGAGAGAGAGAGAGAGAGAGAGAGAGAGAGAGAGAGAGAGAGAGAGAGAGAGTTAAATGGACAGTCTTACTACAATTGCTCACATAAGTTCAAAATTACCTGAAGATAACCTGTCCATACAACACAAACAAAGGACTAGATATTGCACTTGGTTTCTTGTTCACTTTTTGTTCAATTGTAACTGTTCAATTAGATTGCATTTGGGGGCAATGGGTATTGCATGTCCATAGGAGTCTGAGCCATGATAAAATGATTAGACAGCATTTAGATCTTGTTTGCTGTTTGCTCTGTTGTAACTGTTTAAAACCTACATACATAAACACCCCGTATTGGCGTTCTCACGATTCGCAGACTCACGTATTCGCGGATTTCTCTGTGGAACATATCTACCCATTATTTGCAGAAAATTCCCACATTCGCGGTATTTTTTACTGAGAAATATTCACTAATTACTGTATTTTCATATCATTTTCATGACTAATGCACTTTTTGTGATAAAACTATTAAAATACTCAGGTATAAGCATTTTTAGAGGGTTTTTCTTGTGTTTAAACTATCAAAATAGGCAGTTCTAAGTGTTTTTAGAGGGGTTTTAAGTATTCATGGATTTTAGCTACTCGCGGGGGGCGCGGTATGCATCCCCCATGAATTCGGGGGTTTACTGTATTATCTCTCTCTCTCCGTTTAGAAGCTCTTGTAATCAACTGAGTCAAACGTGAAATGTACACTTTTTTAAGGTAGACAATTGCAGTTTTGCATTCTCTCTCTCTCTCTCTAAATCTTATGAGTATTCACAGGCTGATTTTCATACCACAGAGAACTCAACATGTTTCACTGTTTCTATAAGATGCACATATTCAAGGCATGAACTCGATATACAGTACGACAGTCCATTTCCCTGAATGGAATATAATAAATATAACTGTGTTAATCAGTAAATATAGCGCATTACATACTGTATTTGCTAAAGGTTTCAAATGATGGTTTATGATGGCCTAAACTCTGGCTGTTCACAATGTGTTTTGAATGGTGTCAAGATCTCATTTTTGTATGCCATACAAAAACAAATAATATCACTATAATACATATTTAAAAAGCTCTGGACACATGAACACACACACTTCAATGAAATGTTCATTATATTTTAATGTGGAGGTACCAAAATGTAGAAGAAATGGTAGCTACTGGTTCAGTATAAAATCACCATGTGTACATGTGCATGTTCGTGTATATATACACACATGCATCACTATGATGTGCGTTTGCTTGCCTTTCTCCTCTCTCTCTGGGTTATTCATTAGTTGGACACGTCACAAGGAAGAGAGAGAGGATTTCAATGTTAAATTTTTTTATAAATTTTATATAAACTACACTGCACAATTCGGTTTTTATTACGTACACAGTACTGCACAGTGTATTCTGTGTTGTTTAAATGCAGACTATAGCGTGTTGTTTGCTGTTTATAAGAATATTTAGTGAACGCAGCTATGTTGTATTGACAAAGTGGGGGAGTGAGGGTAAAAAGTTGCCGTTCACATCAGTAGACTGCTTCTTTTATACATGCTTTCATTTAATTTGATTTCTGCATCCGTTTGGTTCAAAACGTGTAGCTCAATTTTCGACCTGTTCCCTTCGTTCAATGGACTTGAAATTTTGCATGCTTACTCAATCCTGGTGACAATACAACCTTACATGATCAGTAGGTCAGCAGTGACCTCTAGTGACCCTACAGTGGCCACTCCCAGTATCTCAAGATTTGTATGAAAATCTTTGGATTCTTCATACCTTCTTTGACTCAGTGGAATAATAACCCTACAGATTTTTCAAACCTTCTTTGACTCAACAGGATGTCAAGTTCAATTTCATTATCTACAATCATAAATTGGCTACAATTTCTGTCAAAACAGAAAAAGTATGAAATAAAATTCTAAAAATATTTTTAAAAATTTTTAATACTGTACACGCTTTTATTAAAACACACTAAAAAAGTGAAAAATAATTTTTTGAGACACACCAGGATTTTCTTACAATTAATCATGTCTACAAAAATAAAAAAATAAATTTTTTTATTTCTAGTAGCATTTCCTTCCATGTTTGGTGTCCATGCTTTTAGTTTTGTAGACATAACTAATTGTGCAAAAATCCTGGTGTCTCAAAAAAATAATTTTTTTACTTTTTAGTCCATTTTAACCCTTAAACGCCTACTGGACGTATCATACGTCGACTAAAATTGTCTGTTGGGTGCCAAGTGGACGATCGTCGTCGACTACAAAAATTTCAACCTTCGGTCAACTTTGACTCGACCGAAATGGTCGAAAACGCAATTGTAAGCTAAAACTCTTACATTCTAGTAATATTCAATCATGTACCTTCATTTTGCAACAAATTGGAAGTCTCTAGCACAATATTTCGATTTATGGTGAATTTTTGAAAAACTTTTTTCGTACACCAGCGCTGTAACTCGGCTTAAAAACTTCAGAAATTCTTTCGTCATTTTGTCGTAATTTTTGCACTGTTCTATATTAGCCGTTACATAAAGTTTTATATATGAAAATGTGTGCAATTTCATGTAAAATACAGCAAAAATACAACCCATGGTTGTAGCTTTTATCAGTTTGGAAATATTTTAAATAAATCACGATAACTGCTTAAAATTTCAACCTTCGGTCAACTTTGACTCGACCGAAATGGTAAAAATGCAATTGTAAGCTAAAACTCTTACATTCTAGTAATATTCAATCATTTACCTTCATTATGCAACCAATTGGAAGTCTCTAGCACAATATTTCGATTTATATTCGTCCCGTTGTCGTAATGTTTGCGCCATTTTATATTAGTCGTTACATAAAGTTTTATATATGGAAATGTGCGCAATTTCATGTAGAATACAACAGAAAATAACTCATGGTTGTAGCTTTTATCAGTTTTGAAATATTTTCATATAAATCACGATAACTGCCAAAATTTCAACCTTCAGTCAACTTTAACTCGACCGAAATGGTAAAAAATGCAATTACAAGCTAAAACTCTTACATTCTAGTAATATTCAATCATGTACCTTCATTTTGCAACAAACTGGAAGTCTCTAGCACAATATTTCGATTTATGGTGAATTTCTGAAAGAAAAACTTTTTCTTACGTCTGGCGCATGTAACTCAGCCTAACATCTCAGAAATTCTTTCGTCACGTTGTCGTAATGTTTGCATCGTTTTACATTAGTCGTTACATAAAATTTTATATACGAAAATGTGAGCAATTTCATGTAGAATACAACAGAAAATAGCGCATGGTTGTAGCCTTTATCAGTTTTGAAATATTTTCACATAAATCACGATAACTGCCAAAATTTCAACCTTCGGTCAACTTTAACTCGACCGAAATGGTCAAAAAACGCAATTGTAAGCTAAAACTCTTACATTCTAGTAATATTCAATCATTTACCTTCATCTTGCAATAAATTGGAAGTCTCTAGCACAATATTTCGATTTATGGTGAATTTTTTAAAAAAACATTTTCCTTACGTCTGCGCGGTAACTCGGCCGAACATCTCAGAGAAATTCTTTCGTCACATTGTCGTAATATTTGCACAGTTTTATATTAGTCGTTACATAAAGTTTTATATATGAAAATGTGTGCAATTTCATGTACAATACAACAGAAAATAACTCATGGTTGTAGCTTTTATCAGTTTTGAAATATTTTCATATAAATCACGATAAATAGAAAAAATTCGACTTTTGGTCAACTTTAACTCAACCGAAATGGTCGAAAACTGCAATTGTAAGCTAAAACACTTACAGTCTAGTAATATTCAATCAATTAGCTTCATTTTTCAACAAACGGGAAGTTCTAGCACAATATTTTGATTTATGGTAAATTTTTGAAAAAAACATTTTTTTACGTCCGCACGTTACGAATTCATGCATCATTTTGTGATAATATTTTCTCTGTGTTGCTTTGATCGTTTTACAATTTGTTATATACCAAAATCATCGCAATTTAGTGTACAATACAAAGAAAAACAAAATAACCCGTTAGCTTTAACCGTTTTGCTCACAGCGCGATTTGTATAAAATTATATATGAAAAATTTTTTTGCGCTGTCATATATTTCAATATTTATATATGATAATGATATTTTTTCCCATTTCTGATGGTTGCATACTTAACTTCAGGCAATGACAAAAAAATGAGCCAAAAATGAACTCTTAATCTTAAAAACTAAGCATGCTGTGATTTTTTGAAAAAAACTTTTTTCCTCTTCGGCGCTAACTCACCGAACGCCGCCGGCATACGGGAGACGTTTTTGTAAATAGAGGCTCAGCGTTTAAGGGTTAATATAAGCTTGTTAAAAGTTGTATTTATTTTTGTACTTTTATCATATCTGGACATTTTCATTGCTCAGCAAGTCCTTAGATGTATTAATCCAGATACAGGAGAAATTATGGTAGAACAGATTTAGCTGCTGATGCAAAATCTTTCACAACAGCATGTAATCAGATACTTAATATAAAATTAAATGGACTACTGTATAACAACAGGATTATTTATGATAGCAGAAGCTCAAAGAGAAGTAACTAACCATGATGTGTGTATGGTAAAACTACACAAAAAACTAAATCAAGCAAGACAAAAAGTTACAGTACTTACTTTCAATTTGCTTTATAGCATCAGAATGTTTCTTGGTAGCTGCATTCAACAACTGTTGTTTTTCCTCTCTAATCTGTTCATCTCTCTGCATTGCAGTCACCTGAAAATTTGACAAGAAGCCACACAATTATAAATAAACAATGAATATCATGACTGGATTGGAACAAATGAAAAGTAAGAAAAAACATATATATTTGCACACAAACACATATACTATATATGTATAGATATATACATACATACAAAATATATATATATATATATATATATATATATATATATATATATATATATATATATATATATATATATATATATATATATACTATTACAAATATTTATACTACAAATATTTATACTGTCTCTTCTCTTCCTTGATTTAGTAGAAATGAAAAACAAAGAAAAGAAAACACCAAAGCTTCTCTTTGTAAAGCAGCTGAAGGAGGCAAGCCAGAGAGCTGGTTGTTTTTCAAAACACCAACCACCATCGTGGGATTTGAAGTTTAGTTTAGGGGCATATTCAACAGGGTAGGTTTTACCAGGGCCACCTTTAGTTAGGGTATACCTTAAGCTCACTTTTCTATGACCTTCGTACTGGCAAGTTTTTTGTCATTTTTCAGGCTACCCGCAGGCCCTTAAGTGGGAGGAGTCTTCAAAGCAAGCACCCACACACTTTACCCAGCTCGTCAGTCCAGAGATACCCTTGAGTGAAAGCACAACCATCGTGTATATCTCTAAGCCTCCTCCCTTTGTCCTTTACCCCTCTTGTGGAAAAGCCAGGGAAATTGCCTTTTCAATGGAACCAGAACTTCTGATGCAATTGATCGCTGCATTATCTACTCCACTGTAAGTCTGAAGATGACAATTACTCCCAGTTCTTTCCTCTACACCTCCCCCTTATTTCCTGTTTCACGTTTATCTCTTAACAGTCACTGACTAAGGAAATCCTAGTAAAACCATATCCCAATTATAAAGTCAATTATATGAAGTACAATTAGTGTTGCCTAATGAGATTGTATAAAGTATCCTCCATGGTGTTAACGTAACATCCTTGATCTAACACACATCCCTTGCAGTCAATTAACCCTTTAATTTGAAGCCCTATTTACAAAAACGTCTCCCGTATGCGGCGTTGGTGAGTTAACGCCCAAGCGGAAAAAAGTTTTTTCAAAAAATCTTGCACGCTTAGTTTTTAAGATTAAGAGTTCATTTTTGGCTCATTTTTTTGTCATTGCCTGAAGTTTAGTATGCAACCATCAGAAATGAAAAAAATATCATTATCATATATAAATATTGGAATATATGATATAAAAAAAAAAACTCTTATATAATTGTATACAAATCGCGCTGTAAGCAAAAGCGGTTAAAGCTAATGACTTAATTTTTTTAGTTGTATTGTACACTAAATTGCGATGATTTTGGTATATAACAAATTTTAAAATGATCAAAGCAACACAGAAAATATTATCACAAAATGATGCATGAATTACCTGTAACTTCATGGACGTAAAAAATTTTTTTCAAAAATTCACCATAAATCGAAATATTGTGCTAGAAACTTCCGTTTGTTGAAAAATGAAGCTAATTGATTGAATATTACTAGACTGTAAGTGTTTTAGCTTACAATTGCAGTTTTCGACCATTTCGGTCGAATTAAAGTTGACCGAAAGTCGAATTTTTCTATTTTTGTGATTTATATGAAAATATTTCAAAAACTGATAAAAGCTACAACCATGAGTTATTTTTGTTGTATTGTAAATGAAATTGTGCACATTTTCATATATAAAACTTTATGTATCGACTAATATAAAACGGTGCAAATATTACGACGACGAGACGAAAGAATTTCTGAGATGTTGGCGAGTTACCTGCATAGAGCGTAAGGAAAATGTTTTTTTAAATTCACCATAAATCGAAATATTGTGCTAGAGACTTCCAATTTATTGCAAAATGAAGGTAAACGATTGAATATTACTAGAATGTAAGAATTTTAGCTTACAATTGCGTTTTTTACCATTTCGGTCGAGTTAAAGTTGACTGAAGGTTGAAATTTTGGCAGTTATCGTGATTTATGTGAAAATATTTCAAAACTGATAAAAGCTACAACCATGAGCTAATTTCTGTTGTATTCTACATGAAATTGCACACATTTTCACATTTAAAAGTTTATGTAACGACTAATGTAAAACGATGCAAACATTACAACAACATGACGAAAGAATTTCTGAGATGTTCGGCAGAGTTACTGGCGTGCAGGCGTCAAAGGAAAAATTTTTTTCAGAAATTCAACATAAATCGAAATATTGTGCTAGAGACTTCCAGTTTGTTGCAAAATGAAGGTACAAGATTGAATATTACTAGAATGTAAGAGTTTTAGCTTATAATTGCGTTTTTACCATTTCGGTCGAACTAAAGTTGGCCGAAGCTTGAAATTTTGGCAGTTATCGTGATTTATATGAAAATATTTCAAAACTGATAAAAGCTACAACCATGAGTTATTTTCTGTTGTATTCTACATGAAACTGCGCACATTTCCATATATAAAACTTTATGTAACGACTAATATAAAACAGTGCAAACATTACGACAACGTGAAAGAATTTCTGGCGCGGACGTAAGGAAAAAGTTTTTCAAAAATTCACCATAAATTGAAATATTGTGCTAGAGACTTCCAATTGGTTGCAAAATGAAGGTAAATGATTGAATATTACTAGAATGTAAGAGTTTTTAGCTTACAATTGCGTTTTTTTACCATTTCGGTCGAGTTAAAGTTGACTGAAGGTTGAAATTTTGGCAGTTATCGTGATTTATATGAAAATATTTCAAAACTGATAAAAGCTACAACCATGGGTTGTATTTTTGCTGTATTTTACATGAAATTGCGCACATTTTCATATATAAAACTTTATGTAACGGCTAATATAGAACAGTGCAAAAATTACGACAAAATGACAAAAGAATTTCTGAAATTTTTCGGCTGAGTTACAGATGGCGGGCGTAAGAAAAGAGTTTCTTTCAAAAATTCACCATAAATCGAAATATTGTGCTAGAGACTTCCAATTTGTTGCAAAATGAAGGTACATGATTGAATATTACTAGAATGTAAGAGTTTTAGCTTACAATTGCGTTTTCGACCATTTCGGTCGAGTCAAATTGACGAAGGTTGAAATTTTTTGTAGTCGGCGTTTACTACATCCACTTCGGCATTCAACAGACAATTTTAGTCGGCGTTTGCTACGTCAACAGGCGTTTAAGGGTTAATGATAAGTGAGAGTTCCTGGAATTTAAAGTGTTATCTATATACGTCTCTTCCAGAATTGGGCACGTCTTGGAACCTGGCTGTAAGCTTGTTTGGAGAAGGATTAGCAACAATATATTGGAGTCCGGCGCTTGGAATTGCTTATCTGCCAATCACGAGTTTTTCCCAGGTTGCATCATCCACTAACATATGTCAAGTATCATGTGTCCGAAGTGGGCTGAAGTTGGAGCTGGTATTAGGCCCTGTAAGATTTTTTATTTCATTCACTTTTTTTGTTGAACTAGATGGTTGCGTAATGTGGTTTATTTAAATTCATGTGTTTAGAATAAATCAATATAGTCAGTAACCTAGTTTCAGCTGGCGACTGAATCTAATTAAGTTAATTACCTGTCTTTTTTGGTAACTTTTAGCCTTTTGATAGGATTACAAGGGTCCTAGGTAAAGTAAGGCTACATAAATCACAGTAATTAATAATCAAACTAATCAAAATGACCCACATGCCATAAGTAACGCCCTTTGTTTAAGTGGAACAAAATTAAAGCCTTTTTTTTATTATCCTTTATTTTAACAGAACATGAATGTATTGCCACAGGTTAATAGATTAATATAATATATTAACAAAATTAATATAATGCTTATTCGGTTTAATAATGCGGCATAAGTAACGCCCTTTTAACACTTTCATGTCCAATTGACATAATATTACGCAATATCACCCTACCACCAGCCTTTCCTGACTGGCGTAATTTTCGTAAAAATTTACAAAATTTTTAAATGTATGGTAGGGTAATTTTTTTTTATTTTCGGACAGTTGGTGGTTTCCAGAAGGCTAAAGCATACCTTGGACCGTGTAACTCAGGCATCAATACGCCAGCCAAGCAGTTTCTATACTGCGCATGCTGCAAATCCTGGCATAGTAAATTTCTCACAATAAAATCAGCTGATCCTACCCATTTTAACTTCTCTTTCGTATCTTACATTTTTTTATAAAATGTAGGATTACATTATCAAATAAACACTCTGTTTCATATTATTTTTCTATAATTTTTAGTTCCTGTACTGTGCATGCACAAATCCCTGGCATAGTAAAATTCTCACAATGACATCAGCCGATCCCACCCGCAAAGGCCTGGCAGGCCACACTTCTGTCAGAGACCATGCGTGCGAGGTTGGGTAAAACGTGTGGTTGTTTACATACAGTGGCGTCAATAGAGAACAGTTTCTAACATGCTTTTCAGCCAGAGCAAAGTTTTTACGGTAAAACTAGCGGAAAAAAATTAGTGCATCACATAAGAGACGTCTGGATTTTAGGCAGGGCTCTGAATCTCATTTTTCATTATTATATATATCGATATTTAGAGAATTTTGTTGGCTTTCTCATAAAAAATAATTAATTCGCCTAACTTGTTATAGCTTTTGAGTTACGAACGATAATGTTGACAATGGTAACATTTTTTTTTCATTTCGATCAGCTTATAATGTCAAAATGAAACTGTTGCCGTTACCAAAGCCATTTTTCTTGACTCTCACTTTAATCCTCAACCTTTCCTCTACATTTTTGTATATTTACAAAGTAATTTCTTTATGAAAAATATCCGAGCTAGGGCTCTTCAAAAAAAATTTCTAGCGATAATTTTCACCGTATGCGGGCAAGCATACACTCTGTTTCTTACCCTGTTTTTCTATCAATTTTTCACCAACTGGACTTATTCGTTTTTCATTTTTTTATATGTCGATAGTTAGAAAATTTTGTTGGCTTTCTCATAAAAAAATAATTCTGCTGACTGTTATAGTTTTTGAGCTACGAACAATAATGTTGACAACGGTAAATTTTTTTTTCGTTGATCAACTTATAACGTCAAAATGATACTGTTGCCGTTACCAAAGCCATTTTTCTTAACTCACCCTTTATTCTTCAACTCTTCTTCTACATTTTCGTATATTTACAAAGTAATTTATATAAAAAATAACCGTCTCAAGATAGGGGTCTTCAAAAAAGATTTTTTAGCGATAATTCTCACCATACGCTGGGCAGAGCGCTCTGTTTCTTACCCTCTTTTCTATCAATTTTTTCACCAACTGGACTTATTCGTTTTTCATTGTTTTATATGTCAATATTTAGAGAATTGTGTTGGCTTTTTCATAAAAAATAATTCATTTTGCCTAACTGTTATAGCTTTTGAGCTACGAACGATAATGTTGAAACGGTAACATTTTTTTCGTTTCGATCAATTTATAACGTCAAAATGAAACTGTTGCCTTTACCAAAGCCATTTTTTCTTGACTTTTCCTTTATTCTTCAACTTTTCCTCTACATTTTCGTATATTTACAAAGTAATTTCTATGAAAAATAATCGAGATAGGGCTCTTCAAAAAAATTTTTCTAGCGATAATTCTCACCATAGGCCTGGCAGAGCGCTCTGTTTCTCACTCTCTTTTTCTATCAATTTTTTCACCAACTGGACTTATTCGTTTTCCATTGTTTTATATGTCGATAGTTAGGGAATTTTGTTGGCTTTCTCATAAAAAATAATTCATTCGCCTGACTTTCATAGTTTTTGGGTTACAAACGAAAATATGAAAATAAGCAAAGAATTTTTTTTTTTGTTAAATAACTCACATTTTTTTGTATTTAGAGGGCTGGGACTCTTATTCTGACTATTCCACCATAAAATATAAACATTTAGAAAAAAGGACAGCAAAATGAACTTTGTTGGCATAAAATTTCTATTTTTGCTGAATTTTCTAAATAATTATTTTGAGCACTATAGCGCTCCCAGACACCTTGGGTCTCATGTACCCTCAGTGATGTGATAACTATAGAGATAGGGAAGGGTTAATTTTATATCTTATACTGTAAATTTTGTTTACTATTTTCTTTAATTAATTTAATAAATCTTCATTTTTTCAGATATTTTATACAACCATGAGATTAACAAAAGAACAGAGAGTAAAAGCAATTCAATTGTACTATCAAAACAATAAAAATGGTGATGAAACCCCAAGATTGTTATCAGCTGAATTTAACATCCCAAGGGTGCAAAGCCGAAATATCATTTGTATTGAATATCATTAAACCGAGTAAGCATTATATTAATTTTGTTAATATATTATATTAATCTATTAACCTGTGGCAATACATTCATGTTCAAAAAAATAAAGGATAATCAAAAGGCTATAATTTTGTTCCACTTAAACAAAGGGGTCCGTTACTTATGTAAGAATAGTATATATATATATATATATATATATATATATATATATATATATATATATATATATACTGTATATAAGGTGAATTTTCTTATAAGTTTGGCATGGTCTTTAAAAATGCTAATAAATGTTTATTTCAGAGTTTAAGTACTAAATATGACTGTAATCATGCTCCCTTAAAAAGTATTAAGCTAACTTTTAAATGAACTAAAGTTAGTGTAATTTTTATTAAAAATTTAGATTATTACCCTTAAAAAGGAATACAGTAAATGTTTGATGTAAAAATTGAGTACTGCACAGTTTCATAACATCTTTAACACATACAGTAGGTGCGTACGTATACTAATGTTACCCCTAATTCATGGGATGACGTTTTCTTTGTCACCTAGAGTAAAAGCCGTTTTCTTTGCATCACTAGGCAAAACGTTGGGAAAAACATGTACATAATATTCGTAAAAGGTAGTACAGTACAGGTAAAATTCAATCAATTTAAAATTATATACTGTACAGGTAATGACTGTTACAGAGAAATAATAAGTTGTAAAAGTATGTTTGAGCTTACCATTTCATGAGAGAGAGAGAGATAGAGAGACTAGAACTCACTGTAATGAAGTAACTGTACTGCTTTTGTATTGTATTTATGAACAAATATATAAATACAAATTTTCCATTCTGATTTACACCTAAAAACACAGAAAACTTAAAATTACACACACTTTCTACAGGGGTATCATCTTTGAAAAATGCAGTAACTAAAGGGTATCACATCTTGTAAAAGTACACCAACTGAACGTGCTGTATTACATGCACATACAGATTGCACCAGCACTTTTCTCCGAGGTGAAAAGAATTTTTCAAAGAATGACACTTTATACAACTCTTAGTTACATCTCTGATATTACATTAGAATTCATTTTATCAAATGGCGTGACGAACAACCTCATCTCAAGGTCATGTTAAAGTCCTTGTGACAAAGACTTTGCAAATGGACATAAACTTGTAATGATATTTATGTACAGAAATATAAATATAAATTATCCATATCGATTTTACAGTTAAAGCATGAAAACTTATAACTATACTTCAAACATTAAACAAGCATTTTCTGCATACTGGTATCATCTTTGAAAAGTGCAGTAACTTTGCAAATGGGTATCACATCTTGTAAAATACACTAAGTTAATGTGCAGTGGTTTTACCATTTGCATCATATTTATGCATGTACAAAAATAAAAATAATACATTTTTGATACAGATTTACACATGAAAGCATGAAATGCATTTTCATAGAATTTTGCACAAGAAAGCATGAAATGCATTTTCATAGAGATTTTGCACATTAAAACATGAAATGCATTTTCATACAGATTTTACACATAAAAGCATGAAATGCATTTTACATACAGATTTTACACATAAAATAATGAAATGCATTTTCATACAGATTTTACACATAAAAGCATGAAAACTTGTAAATTACTTCAAAAATTAAACACCCACTTCTGCAGGGTTTCTCATGAATTTCTGTGTCTGTGAAAAAATCTTCTCGTATGCCCATTAGTTGGGAGTTCCAGTGATAAAAGTTCATTGTGTGTGTGTTGATTGTAAAGTAACCTAAAACTGAGAGAAAGTATTACTGTATGTATGTATATATATATATATATATATATATATATATATATATATAAAAGGCAATCCTCGGGTTATGACAAAGGTCAGCTTACAACATTCGAGTTATGATGCTTTTCAAATATATTCATCAGAAAATTATTTCCTGGTTTTTCACCATGTTCTATGTCACTGAGATAATTGCTTATGATGCCAACGATCTGGCCAGAAATATGGCTACAATTTGGTAGAATAACAAAAATTTGGGGGTTTTTTGATGAAAAACTCAATAAAAATGCACTTTACATTGTTTTCAATACACCCAAATTATTAAAAGTAAGGTTTCTTTCGGATTTTTTATGATTTTCAATTATTTTCAGTATTCTTGATTTTGGAATGGAATGGAACCATAATGTAAAAATGGTACTGCCTGTACAGTACATATATATATATATATATATATATATATATATATATATATATATTATATAATTATATATATATATATAAACAATGAAACCCCACATTAATGACTAATAGGGGAGGAAGGTCGCCTGTTAAAACAGTTTGTCCGTTAAAGTGAAGCAGTGTTTTTTTGTGTCCTAAGTGATGTTTATCGGTAGGCTAGCCTCAGCCTCAGTGCGATAACCACTGACATAAAAGAAAAGATTCACATTATGAAATAAACTGATAATAAAGTAATACAACCATTTTTACCTTACATATTATTGGCATATCTTCATAACAAATAGCCTATTCAAGGAAAAATTCCATATCAATGAAATCAACTTTAATCTATGCAAGCCCAGCTGAGAAAATGTAAACATCGAGTTACGGTTGCATTCACAGCAACCTTTATCTTTTGGTAACCTTTCCGAAATTTTAATGGTAGTGTAATTATGGTAGTAATAACATTTAGGATAACATAATAATTTTTCATTAAAAATTCAGAATCATTCTAGTGGTAAATAACTGTTTAGAACAATTCAGTCATATAAACGATAATTATGTATGATGTTATCATACATTATCGTATTGTTAGGGGTTGTTTGTACTTGTCAATGAAACATAAACAAAACAATGTTTCCCTTTTACGTGACGTGTACAGAAAAAATATGATATAGAATAGGCTTTATTTAATTTATTTTGAATTTTTAAGGATACAGTAAGCAAAACAGCATCTGTAATAACATCATCTTTACCTAACCAATATTTTATAAGACACCTGTTGTTGCAAAAGCTAGCCTATACACAGATGGTTTTGTAATTTAGCATTTTTGTTACATTACAGATATGAGATAAATTTACGATAATTTGCCTTATTTTTTACCTCGTCTTATCTAAAGGTCGTCTTATACACAGAAATATATGGTAAGTTCCAATTTTGTACCAATGCTGAAGTTAGTGCACTAGTAAATGTAAACAACAGCAGCCACTACCCTTGGCTGGATTTTGTCTGTTAAATCCGATGTTTGTTGGTTCTGGGTCTGTTAAAGAGAGGTTTTACTGTATATATAGTATATATATATATATATATATATATATATATATCAATATATATATATATATATATGATATATATATGTATATATATATATATATGTATAATAGCCCCGAAGAATATATTATATTATATATATATATATATATATATATATGTATATATATATATATATATATATATATGAATATATATATATATATATATATATATATATATATATATACAGTAAACCCCATTATTCAAGTTCTCATGGTTATTGGACTCACGCGTTTTCGTGAGTTTCTCTGTGGAACATATCTAGCCATCAAAAAGTGGAAAATTGACCATTCGCGGTATTTTTCACTGAGAAATATTCACTAATTACTGTATTTTCATATAATTTTCATGAATAAATGCACTTTTTGTGATAAAACCATTAACATATTCAGGTATAAGCATTTTTACGGTTTTTCTTGGTTTAAGCTATCAAAATGGGCAGTTCTAAGTGTTTTTGAGGGTTTTAAGCATTATATGATTTGACCTATTAACGCGGGGGTTGTGTATACGCATCCCCACAAATCTGAGGGTTCACTGTGTGTGTATATATATATATATATATATATATATATATATGTAACAAGGACAGAATTAACACTTTTTTGAAAGTGTATAACGTGCTCAACGATCTTTCTTCAGGAAAAAGGCGTATGAAGGTTCGCTCACGATAACACCCATCTTTTTTCTCCCTCTCTCTCTCTCTCTCTCTCTCTCTCTCTCTCTCTCTCTCTCTCTCTCTCACCGTGTATCGCTCTCTCTCTCTCTCTCATCGCTTTCGAAGTTCACCCACCCGAATCTCACTCATTCTCACCAAATCAATTAAATGGACTATTTAAAGAAATGCAATAGTTTCTACAAAAATAGGTTTATTATTCAAATAACCCAACAAGAAATGAATAAAACAAAGCAAAGATTAAAATGCATAATAAATGAAATATCGAGGCAGATAACTAAACTCTAAACTGCAAAACACTTCTGATTAAAGAAGTCTCACTATGGCTAATAGCCTGAAAATATCCAAAATCACACATACTCCCAAATCAATAACTAAAGTCATGTCAACAAAACAGTCTACCACATGTTATTGAACCAGTGAACCAGTCCACATCTGTCCACAGACATCTGTCGGAAGAATTAAACATGATAGAAAACTCCCAAAAATATATGAAATGCAAAACACAATAATGGAAAGTGTAAAATGCATAGCCAAGATATGGCAAACGTAACATGACAAAATAATAATATAAAAGAGGTATGAATATTCATATTAAATCTCCCACACCAGTTCAAAAGTTCATAATGATTAGAAAATCATGGTAAAAATCACAAGTTCAATTTTCTCCCATAAAAACAGAGATTTCAAACTCTACCTTATCTGCCGATTTCAAAGCCTGGATCCTCTCCAAAGCTACGTCTAGACAACTGCAGTTCTATCACGTTAATGAACGATCAAACTCACTTTTAGGGCAGATTTTGGCATAATCTAGATCAAATTAACGCACGTACTCACGAATATACATAACACTTCGGAATCATCACCTGAGGTTCTCACAAGATAGCTGAGGAATCAAACTATTTGCTGAACACAAAGATTTTACAACTGAAGTCTCTGACCTCAGTTCCATCTGACTCCAAAATTCTTTCATCACATCTTAAAGCATTGAAGCTATGAAATGCATATATGTGTCCTTTAAAATTGTAGCAGCCATATTTTCTGAAATAGAGCTCGGCCACCCCATAAGAGCGTCTCGCTCTCCTTAACGGCAAACTAAAACAAAAGCATATGTATAAAACATAACAAAATAGAGCTATGCTCAATAGCAATGTCTACTGCACTGCAGCTTTAAAGACTGCTCTCATGACGCACTTCCAAAGTCACTGGGGTTGTGTTGTTAGAGCCTTTACATGTAATCTTACAAACACGAATAAGCTTTACTACCCCCACAACAAGAATTATCAGTAAAATAGCTATTAAGACAATTAAAATTGTCGGCATAATATATTCCTGATACTCGAACATCACGGAATCGTCAATGTCTTCCAACGGTGGAACCGTCATTGGCACCTTGGTTGTAGGTACCGCCACTACCAAATGCTCGTTATGCGTATGACGTATAATTATCTTCTCGGAACTGTTGAATACAGCACGGCTAAATACGAGAAATTCCGTAGACATCATTCTGCATGCAGCATCAAACAGCTTGGACTCTTGAAGAACGAATGTCGTCGACTTGTTGCTCTGGCACATCATTGTAACTGCACTCTTTGCAAAAACACAGCAGGAAGAGTACTGGTGGACTCGATGTGGTAATCTCGCAGGAACTGTCTAAAGTCACATTCTGTCGGAGTCTGTCCATGAACTAATGATAATTCACAACCACCCACAGACACAACTCGCAACTGGAAAATACTACTGTCACACACACACTTCTCTCTAACTAAAGTACAACTTGTCTTATAATCAACTCTCGAACCTTGATATTGATCTCCCAAAATGAACCTGGTCTCTAATCTATCCCATGTCACTACTGAGTCTCCCAAAAACACTCGAAAAAGGTCTAATAACAAAAGTTTCATGTTACTGAACCAAACAAAACTACTAATGCAAAAGTCAAACACTCACAATGTGAACTAATTCCAAGTGTGTATCTCAGAATAATCACAGTCAACTCACTATTAAACACAATAACTCTCTGGAACTCACTCATAAAAAAATTCTATCAACAGAAAAAAAAATACTCGAGAATCCTATCCAAACTCTAAAAGGTATCATATCTCGTAAAATACATGAAAGTTCTACTCCGGTTAGCAAATATTTCGCAACACCTGACTAACTCTCAACAAAATAGCAATTGACGTAATGGCAATCGCTCCCACGATCTTAACAACTACAACCACTCACAATACAGCTCCCTTCATTTAAAAAAAGAAACTGGAAAAAAATCCAAATACTCAAATACGATCTCCCAACCCGAAAAAAGATCAGACTTGTTCGGTCCGATATACTAAGTACCTCCCAAAAAAAATATCCTAAACAACACACATATTGCGTCAGATGATGAAACACATCATAACACAATAACACACTAACACACGGGTCAAATCTCGTATGAAATTAGCCCATGTCTCAATTCCTAAAATCATTCGAAAACAAATGATTAAGAACTTCAACATCCAAAATGAACAAGAGACAAAAAAAAAATAAATATCATATATATACAAATACAAACATTTATCCTCTAACTATATACAAACGTTCCATTATGACTATATACAAATGTTCCATTACATCCCAACTTTCTTTAACTTCGAAATATGGGTCAATTTCGTCACTCCAGTATTTACATCTTTAACTACAAATCTATTTCCTCTTTTGATCTCTACAATCTCAAAAGGTCCGTGGAACTTCGGACTTAATTTATAATTCAGATCATTCCGAACATTCACTTTAACAAACACTCTATCACCCATCGAAAAAACTACTCCCCTCGATTTCGCGTTACTTTTCTCTACCATTGCACGCGAACTAAGTTCAAGTTCTTTACTGATACGTGCAAATCTTTCTCTCGCTGTATTTATCAATGAAGTGACCGTAACATCACCCTGAACTTGCTCTGGTAACAAATCAAAAGGTCCTTTCAACTTGTATCCATACAAAGCTTCTGCTGGGGATATCTTAATTGTGTCATTCATCATAGTATTGATACTATATCGCTCTTCATCCAAAGATCTGTCCCAATGTGTATCGGAACCTCCCACCGTCATGCGCAAAGCTTCGATTACTTTCCGATTCGCCCTCTCACATAACCCATTTGCTTCAGGTCTATACGGGATTATAGATACTTTCTTTATCCCCAACAAATTAGCAAGACCGTCTAAAGTCTTATTAATAAACTCCCTACCATTGTCTGTGATCAGACATTCAGGAACACCATATCGACAAATTATCCCCTTAAAAAACGCTATAGCAACTTCCTCAGCTGATTTGTATTTCAGTGGGAAAATCTCGACAAAGCGAGTCAACTCATCAACAACTACTAATAAATGTCTATAACCATAAGCGGACTCTGAGAAGTTACCCAGAATATCCATATGCACTCTCTGAAACGGCCTATGTGGTATGGGATATGAACCAAAGCAAACGACACGACACTGTCGTCGCTGGCTTATTCGCATTGCAAATAGCGCACTTCTTCTTCAAAGGCTTCTACTGCGGGAAAACATATTTTTCCAAAAAAACTTTGACCTGACGTTTTCATACGTCTTGTCCACACCAAATGAGGAGAACCAAATTTACAATGTACAATGTCTAGAACTTGTGGTACTAGACTCTCTGGCACGATGATTTGTGTAATCTCACCCATGCTTCGAGTACTTCATAAGTTATACTTAACTTTTCTCACCAATAAATTATTCTCCAACTCTAGACCAGAAAAAGGCAACTTATACCCTTTCTTCGGTGAAACTCCCTTAAGAAATGCCTTAGCATCTGACAACAATTTATCTTCATCTTGCTTTTGTTCCAGCAAGCCTATGTCCCAAGTGACATTTTCACCCGTAATATAACACACTGCGTTACTCTCACTATCACGAATAACAATCTCTCCCGAGACTGCCGACTCACTATTTCTCCCCGAAGTATGCACTGTAGGAACGTGTATGTCCTCTACATGCGATCTCTCAGAACTACTAATATCAGAGACATTAGACAACAAATATTTACTCTCTTCTCCCACACAGGATTCGGTGTGTATTTCCTCATCCTCGACCGGAAAATATCTGCTCAATGCATCTGCAACTACATTATGCTTACCTTCAATGTATTTGAGGTTTGCATCAAAATCTCTCAATGTTAGGAACCAACGTGCTCTCTTGGGCGACAAATTTGGCTTATTAAAAGCTCTAACAACGGTTGATGATCTGTAAAAATCTCAACTTTATTTCCCAACAACAACATCTTAAAATGAACAAGGCTAGAGACGACTGCGAAAGCCTCCTTGTCCTAACTGACATCAGCCTTTCGTTACTACCACGCGTTTTGAACTTTCTGCTATAAAAAGCAATTGGGTGTAATTTCCCCTCAAATTTCTGCATCAAACACGCACCTATACCTTCCTGACTCGTGTCAGTCACTAAGGTGAATGGTTGACTAAAATCTGGAAACTTCAAAACTGGTGGGTTCACCAAAGCGTTCTTAAGCTTCTCAAAAGCTAATTGTTGACTATCACCCCAAACAAACTTAACGTCTTCTCGTAACAAATCTGTCAATGGAGACGCTATTGTAGAAAAATTCGCATAAAATGAAAGAAACCCGACATACCTAGGAACGAACGAATCTGTTTCCTGGTTTTGGGAACTGGAAAATTCACAATGGCTTTAACTTTCTCATCATTCACTCTAACTCCCTCTTTAGAGATAACATGTCCTAAATAGACAATTTTCTCTTCAGAAACTCACATTTGGCCAATTTGACTTTTAACCCAACGAACCGTAATCGCTTAAGGACTTCTTTTAACACCTTTAGATGTTCTTCAATTGTATCTGTGCATATGAGAATGTCATCCATGTACACAAACACCGACTTTCCTAACAAGCCATGAAGTACTGTGTTAACCAGTCTAGTAAATGTTATTGGGGACCCTTGTAATCCAAAAGGCATCCTATTAAACTCGTAATGTCCCTTTGGTACCGAAAATGCTGTATATTTCGGCTACTCTCACAAAGGGAACTTGTAAAAACCCTTGCATTAGATCTATAGATGAATATATATTCTTGCCACCGATCTCAACAAACAAATCAGGCAAACAAGCTACCGGATATCTATCTGGGCATGTTTTTCATTCAATTTACGAAAATCTACACAAACTCTGATACTACCGTCTTTCTTAGGAACTGCAAGCAAAGGAAAATTAAACGGAGAATTGGACGGTCTAATAATGCCTTCCGACTCCCACCTCTGAACTTCTTTTTCTACTTCTTCTCTGATCTTAAAAGGAATTCGATATGCTGGAATATATATGGGATTTGTACCCTTTTCTAGGCGGATTGAATGTTCTAAAACATCTGTAACTCCTAATTTATCACCCTTCAAAGCAATGATATCTAGATATTCTTTCAACACTTTCTCTACTTTATCTGAATACTCAGGATAATCAACTTTAGCCATATGTTCATGTAGAACCTGACTTCGGAACTGTTGCTCCTCGTTAGGAAACATATTCCCGTCTCCACAAAAACTCACTAATTTATGCTCTTCATTAAACTCTTCAAAATCAATTACATAAGTACCCTTGTGATATTTTTACTGAGTCTTGATAGCTAACTAATTCTACTGAAGTCACGCCTGCGACTGAAATTTCATTCACTGACATGGTACTCACAACGTCTTTGAATTTCTCGGTTCCCTCAACAACGCACACTTGAGAAGGAAATTCTTCTCTTTCAGCGACACTTTAACTAATGTAGGAACTCGCGGTTGCAATTCAATATCTTCCAACAAAAATCCTTTGAAAGATCTTTGCGGAATATCTTCACTCTCTAATGAATGTGTTACACATGTCTCAGACTGTGTCTTAGGTTTCTCACAAGTTTTTTTTCCTGTGTATATATGGAACAAAACAACCTGACTCACCTATTGTAATCCCCTGAACTCCCGTAAGAATGTTGATGTTATGTCGCATACAAGAAGGGTGTCCTAGCAAAACCATTTCACCTAAGGCTAATCCTTCTATGACCAAAAATGATTCTACTATTGTCTTTCCACTGATACAAAGCGTAAGAAATGACGAACCTAAAATATTCAGTTTCCTCGCTTGTACATCACACACTGTCTCACTAGAAGGGACTAATTTGCACTCTGGAAACCTCGAGTGAAAAAGGTCAGCATTTACTAAGTTAACTGAGCTACCAGAATCAATGAAAATAAAAATTTCATTGCCATTAGAGAATCCACGTACAATCGGCCTAGGTTCTAGTGACTCTAAGACCTGATTAGTCATTATCCTGTGTCCGTTTTCGAACTTATCTTGTGAAAATTCTGCTGTTCCTTTGTGTATCTAGAACTTGCATCATGTGGAATTCTCCTGTCATATCTAGAAAAACCTCCCGTGACTTCCCTGAATAATCTCTATTCTTTGTGGCTGGGCAAAATCTCCATCCATGATCTGAAGATTTGCAAACTGAACAATATCTCACTCTGCAATTTGATTTACTATGGCCTATTTTATCACAATTAAAACAACGTATCGTTGTGACTGATCTCTCTGGAATTTTCTTCGATTCTACTCGTGCACATGTCTTCGCTGTTGCATCATTTCCTGAATGCGGCGACTATCATTATTCTGTGGTTTGGAAACCGCAGCTGACATCTTTGCACCTCCTGTACAAAACTACTGTCCAGTGTCGGGCATTTTGCTAGATTTTTGTTAATCTGTGCAAACAAAAGGATTCATCTGTATCCTGATCAATTCTCTTATCAAAACTATCTACAATTACATCTGGGACCGACGTTAAAAGGCAAGCAAAGTGTAACAATCTTTCAAAATTATCTAAGGAGATATTATTTCCAGTTACCCATGGAGAACCTATTATAGATTTCTTTAACTCAACTACTGCATCAAATAAATTCGCACTGTATGTGACTAGTGAATCATTGCCTTTCTTTATTTTGAGAAACTCTCGCAAATTCGAACTGTGCATTCACGTTGAACTCCGCCATAAGTAGCTCGTAGAAATTTCTGCAGTTCATTCCAAGTTTTACACCTTCTGAACCCGAAACTGCGTGCTCGTTTCCCAATATCTCCTTTATCTAAATCCAGAAATGATTTAGCCTCTGTTAAAGCTTCAGCGCCATTCGTAATTTTCTTGGAATTCAGATAATTGTTCACTGACTCAATGAAAGTTTCTATATTTTGGGTTGGCTTCCGTCAACTAACCCTTTAAAATTACTAATTCCCGCACTAACGCTCGTCACTTTATGCACCACAATTGATTGGGATGTGCTTGCTGCATCGTCCGGCATTTTGTGAGTAATCACATGCCCTGAGCGTAACAACATAAAAAAAAAGAAACCAACAAGAACACTAGAGAAAGGTAAAAGTTACCCCTCTAAAGAAGAATAGAAAACGGCGTTCTGCGCAACTTACGAGAATGGGGTACTTACCAATTTTGAAACAGAAAACGAAGTACCTATCTCTCAACTTCTAACCTGTGACGTCACCCACTCGACAGCGAAGCAAAAAAAAAAACCAGCGATTCTTGTTGAATCATCATTTGCGTAATTAACTCACAATCGCCACTATTCACACTTATTTGGGTATTTTGTTAACCCCAAAATTGCTCTAGAGATCATCCAGATCTATTTCACAACTCCCCACTCCCAGTACTCGAATAGAAACGGAAAAAAAAGATTCCCCATATTTCACACGTAATCACGACCTACTCAGAAATTCGCTATCTTAAGACTGAGTGGTAACCACTCAGGTGAAGCTCACGCCTATGCCTTGGGTATCAACGTTATCAATTAGCCTATTAGTAATCTCCCTCTTTCGCCACTATTTAAAGACATTAAAATCAAAGGACACCCGCTGCCACCATTTAATTCTGAGACACCGCTGCCAGCATTTAAATATATGAAATGCAAAAACACAATAATGGAAAGTGTAAAATGCATAGCCAAGATATGGCAAACGTAACATAACAAAATAATAATAAAAAGAGGTATGAATATTCATATTAAATCTCCCACACCAGTTCAAAAGTTCATAATGATCAGAAAATCATGGTAAAAATCACAAGTTCAATTTCCTCCCATAAAAACAGAGATTTCAAACTCTACCTTATCTGCCGATTTCAAAGCCTGGACTCAAATCAATTAAATGGACCATTTAAAGAAACAACTGCAGTTTCTACAAATCACGTTTATTATTAATGACCCAACAAGAAATCAAAAACAAACTTTTAGATTAAAAGATTTTGAATTATAATCTAGATCAAACTCTGAACTGTAAAACACTTCTGATTAAAGAACATACATAACATGGCTAATAGCCTGAAAATATCAAACTGACTGCAACAAAAAATTCTTCCATCACATCTTAAAGCACTGAATGTTATGAAATGCATATATGTGTCCTTTAAAATTGTAGCAGCCATATTTTCAGAAATATCGGAATAATATATATATATAGAAAATATAAAATATATATAAATGCAAAATATAATAATGGAAATATAAAATATATAGCCAAGATATATATAAATATAATATGACAAAACAATAATATAAAGACACACAGTTTCATGTAAACTCCCACACCAGTTCAAAATTTAATAATGGCATTATTTTATTTACATAGTCACTTTTATTCATTGTTACCACGGCATTAAACTTATATGCATTTGTTACTTGCAATGTTTCATCTTTTTATGGTTTTTATAGGCCTGGAGAAATCAGGCTTGGCCATAGCACCATACACAATACCTTTACAAATATTGATGTCCTCAGGACTTAAATTATGACTAAATTCTTCTAAACAATAAAATAATTTTGAAATATCAACATAGTCCAGGTTAACGTCAGAAACACCAAAGCTTAATCCGTATCCCAAAGCCTCTGTCATAGCACTATCCACCAGTTTGTCCGATAAATTAACCCTAAAGTTCATGTTGGCATGTTTAGTCCAGTCATTTTTGGCAATAAGGTTCTTCAGCTTGAATTGAAGCTTCCTGTCAAGATGGTTGCAACACTTTCTCAATTTACCATAGCAATAATCCAGCATTATTAACCCTATAAACGCTTACTGGACGTATCATATATCGACTAAAATTGTCTGTTGGGTGCCAAGTGGACATATATATATATCGACTACAAAAAATTTCAACCTGCGGTCAATTTGACTCGACCGAAATGGTTGAAAATATATATATGTATAGCTAAAACTCTTACATTCTAGTAATATTCAATCATGTACCTTCATTTTACAACAAATTGGAAGTCTCTGGCACAATATTTCGATTTATGGTGAATTTTGAAAAAACTTTTTCTTATATATATATATATATAACTCGGCGAAAATTTCAGAAATTCTTTCGTCATTTTGTCGTAATTTTTGCACTGTTCTATATTAGCCGTTGCATAAAGTTTTATATATGAAAATGTGCGCAATTTCATGTAAAATACAATAAAATACAACCCATGGTTGTAGCGTTTATCAGTTTGGAAATATTTTCATATAAACAACAATAACTGCCAAAATTTCAAGCTCCGGTCAACTTTGACTCGACCGAAATGGTCAAAAAACGCAATTGTAGCTAAAACTCTTACATTCTAGTAATAGTCAATCATTTACCTTCATTTTGCAACCAATTGCTAAGTTTTAGCACAATATTTCGATTTATGGTGAATTTTTTAAAAAACTTTTACCCTTAAAAACGAATACAGAAATTCTTTTCATCACATTGTCGTAATGTTTGCATAATAGCGTTTTATATTAGTCGTTACATAAAGTTTTATATATGGAAATGTGCGCAATTTCATGTAGAATACAACAGAAAATAACTCATGGTTGTAGCTTTTTATCAGTTTGAAAATATTTTCATATAAATCACGATAACTGCCAAAATTTCAACCTTCGGTCAACTTTAAAATTCGATCGAAAATGGTCAAAAAACGCAATTATAAGCTAAAACTCTTACATTCTAGTAATATTCAATCATGTACCTTCATTTTTGCAACAAACTGGAAGTCTCTAGCACAATATTTCGATTTATGGTGAATTTCTGAAAATAAAAACTTTTTCCATTCGATTTTACACCGGTAACTTTCGAAAAACCGAACATCTCAGAAATTCTTTTGTCACGTTGTTGTAATGTTTGCATCGTTTTACATTAGTCGTTACATAAAGTTTTATATATGAAAATGTGCGCAATGTCATGTACAATACAACAGAAAATAACTCATGGTTGTAGCTTTATCAGTTTTGAAATATTTTCATATAAATCACGATAAATAGAAAAAATTACTTTCGGTCAACTTTAATTTTATCAAATGGTCGACTGAAAACTGCAATCAAGGTTGTAAGCTAAAACACTTACAGTCTAGTAATATTCAATCAATTAGCTTCATTTTCAACAAACGGGAAGTCTCTAGCACAATATTTTGATTTATGGTGAATTTAAAAAAACATTTTTTACGTCCCACTGTTACATTAATTCATGTATCATTTTGTGATAATATTTTCTCTGTGTTGCTTTGATCGTTTTACAATTTGTTATATACCAAAATCATTGCAATTTAGTGTACAATACAAAGAAAAACAAAATAACCCGTTAGCTTTTTATGTTTTGCTCAAAAATATTTGTATAAAATTATATATGAAAAATTTTTTTTGAAAGCTGTCATATATTTCAATATTTATATATGATAATGATATTTTTTTCATTTCTGATGGTTGCATACTAAACTTCAGGCAATGACAAAAAAAGGTGCAAAAATTAACTCTTAATCTTAAAAACTAAAGCGTGCATGATTTTTTGAAAAAAACTTTTTTCACCCACGCTGCAGGGTTTCGAGCTAACTCACGAGCCGCGGCATTCATACGGAGGCGTTTTTGTAAATAGAGGCTGGGCGTTTAAGGGTTAAATGATAACGCAAACTTACATCGTGAAACTGAGGTCTGATCCTATACAGACAGTGAACTCTCATTTTAGTAAACAAATTAAATCCATTTTAAAGGGCTCTGACCATTTAATTAAACAGTTTACATCTCAGTGGTCCTCCCTATCATATCTCTATGGTTTAGTCAAGACGCAAAATCAATTACCCTATTAGACCAATCATTAGTTCAACAGGCTCAGTTTCGTATAATTTATCTAAATGGCTTGTAAAAATTCTTACACCTTTGGTAGGAAACATTTCTAAAACAAATGTAAAAATCAATATCGACTTTATAAACAAATTAAATACTTTGAATTTGAATTCTGATTTTACTATGTTTAGTTTTGATGTCGTCTCTTTATTTACAAAAGTGTCTGTAGATGATTTACTTGAATTTTTGGAGGAAGAATTAGAAAGTTACAATATTCCTTTAACTGTAGCAAACCTCACTAATCTTACACAATGAAGCATCAAAGGTAGTAAATTTTGTTTTAATGGTGAATATTTCGTACAAAAGTTCGGCATGGATATGGGTAATCCCTTATCTCCTGACCTTAGCATTATTTACAGGGAATTTTTTGAGAGAAAATTCTTACCAAGAATTTTGCCCCAAAATTTATATGGTTTAGGTATGTGGATGATGTTTTCTGTCTTTGGCTGGTTCACAAAAATCTCCAGGAATTTTTGACTAAGCTAAATAATTTAGTCCCTTCTATAAAATTTAATCTGAATTTTCTTGATGTAACTGTCCACAGACATGACAGAAATTTCATCTTTTCAGTCTTTGGAAAATCAACTAACACTGCTTCTTTTGTTCATTATTATTTCAATCATCATCAAAATGTTAAAGCTCTGTCTTTTCTGGGATGTTCTTAAGGACACTGTGCATGTGTAGCCTGCAGTTCATTGATGCTGAGACTAAAACTATTTGATATTGCCTTGAAACTTGAATACCCAAGGGCTTTTGTAGATGCAGGATGGCAAAGAGCCAGGAAAACATTTTATTTAACTAATAACAAACATGAATTTAGTAAGCATAATATTCTCAAATTACCATATGATGAAAGGTTTTTAGAAATTCCTAGAATTTTAAAGGTTTTCAACACAAATGTTGTTTTCAGTAATTTTGATGTTAAGAGTTTAGTAATAAAAAGTTCTCCTAAAGAAGTTTCTGGCTGCATCAATGAAATTCCTTGTAAAAAGTGTGATAAGATATATCAGGGACAAACTGGAAAACCACTTTCACAACAAATCAAACAACACCAATATTCTGTGAAAGCTGGCCAAATATCGAATGCATTGTTCGTACATATGAAAGATTTACATCATCCTATTAACTGGAGTGAAGTAAGATCCTTAGTCCCGTGTAATGACACAGTTAAAAGGAATATCATTGAATCTTGTTGTATCAAGTCTAAATTTAAGTCTTGGTTTCTTTAAACTCGATGCCTTCATACTTGAAAAGTTGTTGATAATTATAAACAACAAAATTAGTATTCAGTTTTGTAGTTTTGTATGTTTTGGATTTTGTATGGCTACGCTTCCGTATCATTTAACATGATTTCTTTCTCATTTTTGGGCAAATTACTTGGAACAGTGTATATACAGCCGTTAGCAATTTTCTTTTTAGCAACTAGTGTACAGTGGACCCGCCGTATTCACGGGGGTTAGGTACCACAATGCACCCGGCGAATACCAAAAATGTGACATATTGGAACCCCTCGAAAAATGCTTAAAACTGTATTTTAATAGCTGGAACACCAAATACCACTCTAAAAATACTTAAAACTGCCTATTTTTATGTTATTTTTATGACTAAAAACTTTTATGATAAAAACTGTATTTAGTCACAAAAATAACATGAAAATACAGTAATCAGTGAATATTTTTCTACGAACACATCGGCCAATTACCAAATTTTCCACGATTTATTGAAAAAATGTGTCAAAGAAAAATCTCCAAATAACTGCATCTGTGATTGCTGAACCGCGAATAAGCGGGGGGATCCACTGTATTTACGTTCGTAATTCATGACTAGGAATGCATAAATTCCCATCAGGAATTTAATTCTTGTGGTGATAGTGAAGATATATTCTCACCAATAGATCTGTCTGCATGCCAGTCAAAATGTTTGGACAGCATTCCAGACAAGGACACTTGGTTAGGTAAGTTGCATGTTAGTATTTCTGAGTTAGAGCTCTTTGCCTTGCATGTGCAGGAACATTTGCATGGTATTAGACTTGCTAGGGAATGCTAGGCTAGCTAATTGTTTTGTGAAAGCTTAGACACATTTTCAAAGCTGTAGGAAGTGTTAGAGTCAGAATTTGTTAGGAGTACGGCAATTTACCGCGTTGGTAACTCCCCTGATGAAGGTTTCCAGCCTTCACCTTACTTGTAGCTCCACTCCCGACAAGTACCTTCATACCTCAAACTGCCCTTCTTTCCAGGAAATTAAAAGATCGTATTTTCAAAGTTCCTTGTCTCTTAGTTATTGTATGTTTTTTAAAAGTGCAATTAACTTCTAAATATGTTTGTGCGTCATTCACTCACAAAAGATTCATGTATTTCATTCTGGCTTTCCTAAATAGAGGAGAGATAGTTTGTGTGTTTGTACGTATGTTTGTGGGTATCAGTTGTCCACTGAGTCATGCAGCTCTCTAGCGATCTTGAACTGTCAAGTTAGTCAGCCATTTTGTGGCGTGTCAACTGTCTTGCTAAGTAACCAATTGGTTCTTAGCCACGTAAAATAAGTCTAATCCTTTGGGCCAGCCCTAGGAGAGCTGTTAATCAGCTCAGTGGTCTGGTAAAACTAAGGTATACTTACTTTTTAGTGAGGGACTTGTAACTCATTCAAATCAAGTGTTGTTCATATCACTTTATTTTAAAAGACTTTTATCATTGTCACAGCAAAGGAAATCTCTTTTACCTGTCTTTTAACTATTAACTTGCAGCAAAGGAAATCTCTTTTACCTATCTTTTACCTATTAACTTGCAAGAGAAATACCAGAGGCTTTTATTAGCACTTATTTGTTTTCTCTAACTTAGATCAGAGCGTTCCCTTTACTGTGAAGAAAGCAATGATTTAATTTTCAATCCGACTTGAGACCATGAACGGTCTTTTAATTAATTCCCACGCTACGCTTAACCTAATTCTGTTGAGAGAAAGTTTTCATTTTATATAACATTCCCTCCTTACGAACTAATGCATCATGTCTCCTTAGCCAAAGTGTGGGAAGCACGTTTTATTAATTTTGCTATATCATTGGCCCCAGTGCAAGCTCTCCATGTAGTTTTAACTGGGTATCATACTTATATATTTAAAGTACACAGGAGAATATTTTATCACTGATAATGTTATATTTCATTTAACTACTTAATTTTCCAATTCATTCCAATATTTAGTTACTTGCCCCAAGTTTACATCTACGTTTCATATGCTCTGATGGTATGCCAGTGGTAATTGTGCCCAAAATGAAATCTGTTTAACCTTATTTCAGTTGACTCTGATAAATAATGCACCATAGTAATTCTGTCAAGTATTGGAAAGTACTTTAATGTTACTGATCTCTAGTTTGATCCCAACAAATTGTCATTTCATCATAATGTTACAAAATGTTTTTACGATGTTTGCCTATCACGTGTGAAGCACATGCGTTTGATATTCATGTTTTCACATTTACTTGAATTTATTTTTTTAAGTTTATTCTGAGAATGGTAATTAACTCATAGTTTTTTCATAAGAAATATACTGTTGTAATATTCTACCCTTTTTCTTGTATAAATTCGTCAAAACTATTGACAAACTTTTTCACTGCCTTTCTTGTTACCCGAACATTGTGCAAACTGATCTTCTTTTGAACCTTCTAACCATCCAGTACTTGCAATAAATTCCTGTTGAGTCATCACCTGCACATTCCTTAAGGGTCTGAAAAGGACTTCTAGCCTTTGCCTGGATGGTATTAAGGCTTAATGGTGTTTGTTTTTAATTTGGTCTTTTATCCACACCATTGATAACCGTCCCATTTCACGGACTGGCCCTTGTCTTTGCTTCGTAATTACAGTAGAGTTCACTGAAGCAAATATTTAAACAGCTTCACGTATTCACTCTCAATCTTAAGAAATGTCGACTGTTGAACGTGGAATTTCTAGGTCATGTGGTATTGTCCTAATTCATTTTCCTCCTTCATACTGGTTAATCACATTCACTTTTAATTCCAAGCTGATATCCTTTCTTGCCTCTTTGTCTGGCTGAATTGTTGACAATGAAAGTATCCTTTTTGTCAACCTAATTACAAACTTTTCAAACAGTATATGAAGCACAAATAACAGCTACTGTTCTCTATGGCATGAGAGAGAGAGAGAGAGAGAGAGAGAGAGAAAAGAGAGAGAGAGAGAGAGAGAGAGAGAGAGATGAAAGCAGAAGTGTTGGTGTTCATGCTTGTTAGGAAGGCCACATATAATCAAACATTTTTTATTATTCACGGCTATAGACTGCAGCTGGTGTACAATCAAATGTTAGTGTGCATCAGAGAACTTTGGTGTAAATATTTCGGATGGATGAATATCAAACTGTTAGCCATTCCTTCCAATCTAACCAAACATTCTTAAATTGTTTAACTGTATGATCATATACCATGATGGATATGCATGTTTGATAGTCCAAGGAAGGAAAACTTGAGAGGCTGAATGATCGCTGGGACAAAACTACTCATAAGCGCTGACAGCTGCACAATGTTTTGTAAATTTTTATAATTTCTTTATAGTTTTTTATTTTTGTAATTTTTTTGCTACTGTCGTAAGTTGCATTTGTCATAAGTCAACATCTATATTTAGTATAAAATGTAAATTACAAAATAAAGGAGTGTGTGTGTTAGTGTACTTAGACACGAACAAGCATACCTCAGTTATCTCTGTCTCTCTCTCTCTCTACCGTAAGTCAGTACTGTACATATCCTTTAACCCACAACAAAAAAAATAAACGCCTACTGGGAAGACATCATACATCGACTAAAATTGTCTGTTGGGTGCCAGAGAGGGCGACCTAAGACTTATTTTTCTACAAAAAATTTCAACCTTCGGTCAACTTTGACTCAACCAGTATAAAATGGTGTAAAAAGGGATTTTGACAAAGGAAAAATCTATTTCTGAGAAGGCCCGTGTCACCCGGTGAAATTCCATACTAACACGAATTTCTAGGTATAAATTCCTAGATATACCAGAGAAAAAGAGCTTTCAGGAATGCTGGGGTTACTACCCCCAGATCGAGCGTCTTCCCTAAGGAAGACGTCGGTATAACCAAGGGTGAGTGAAAGGATCACAACCACAGAGCTACACTCGATAGATATCCCTATGTCAAAACCCCCGGAAGAGAGCGGTGAGCCGTTACAGCTCCCACACACAGGCGCCCGCCAGACCGGCGACACCAGCGCCACCTACTTCATTCCAGGCTAGCACCATCCCCAGGCTTGGCATGTGCAAATAGGGGGGAGCGGAAGCCACTTCTGGGAGGGTCACCGGGTGACACGGGGCCTTCCTCAGAAATAGATTTTTCCTTTGTCAAAATCCCTTTTCTGAGTCCAGCCCCGTGTCAGCCGGTGAAATAGTGATAGAGAATCATGCCAAGACTGCAAACTACGAGGAAACAAGGTAGTCTGAAGAAAAACACAAGCTATGAGAATGGATTTAATGAGGATATCTCTCACATGAAAAAATGAATATTAATACGAAAAGTACAGTAATACGACCTTAAAATTAGAGTAGAAAGTCAATACACCAAACAACATGGCAGGGAAATACATCAAAAATACTTAAGACTATAAGGCAAAATACAGTCAAAAATACTTAAGATTAAGGAGAAAATATGAACTTATAACTAAACATAAGAGAGACATCTACAACATGAGAAAATATATATATGGGGTACATGGAGCAAAATAAAAACAGCCCAGTACCCCTAAGACAATCCAGAATCATAACATGTCAAAATACAGTTCCCAAATATAAAAAAGACAATAACAATATCAATATGAGGAGCAAGGCAGTGAGGCATGATCAACCAGAAGGGCAAGCAGAGAAGTAAATGAGGCAGGCGGGCGGGGGTAGGGGGAGGATAAAGGATAATGGGTAATTAAGGTGGGGAAATGACACTCCCCACAGCCACTGTAGAAAATTTCAGGGCTTGAGTGATTTTAAATAATGGCGTTTAAACACTAGAGGTGATTTCCAACGGTATATTTGGTAAGTTCTGAAAAATCCATATTATGAAAGTAATTAGTGGAAGTAGCTACTGCATGAGAATATCATGAACCTTAGGAACTGAATCCGGGTTAGCTTGTTTAATGAAATACAAAATTTGTTGTCTTATTGCATTTAACGATAGAGTACCACCTTTCTCCCTGATAAAAGAGGACCCGACTTACACTGTGGAGTTCTTAAAAGGTAAGACTTTAAGGTATAGACTGGGCATAAGGACTGGTCCTGTGGAAGGGGCACCACCTTCCAAGGAGACCACCTGTCTTGAGGGTCTTCATTTTTGGCAAAAAATATATGATTAGGAGAAAGGAGGGCTTCTCGGTCGGGAGGAAACTAACAAAATCATCACCTCTAGAGAGAGCCGACAGCTCTGAGATTCTGGCACCTGAAGCCAAGCTAATCAGAAATAAAGTTTTCCTTAACAGATCCAAATAAGTGCATTGAGAGTTGTCAATCTCGGATGCTAACTTAAGTACATCATTGAGGAACCACGTAACAGAATGTGGGCGTGATACGGGTCTCAGGCAGCGCATGCTCTAGGAATAGATGAAAAGTAAGAATCTGTAAGGTCAATTTTAAAACCATTTAAGAATACCTTCTTCAGGGCTGACTTAGCTGTGGTAATAGTGGCAGGGGCAAGGCCTTTTCAAACAATGATCTAAAGAAGGTAACTGCTAGGTTAGTAGTCATGGTTTGGGCTTCAGATGTCTTCAAAAGGAGGCCAATTTCTTGACTGCTGAGTCATATTCTCTGAGAGTAGAATCTTTCTTGTCTGATTCTAAAAACAGAGTGTTAACGGGTCAATGTTTGCTCCCTTTTGAGCTGCGAACTTTATAAAGTCCATAAAACTAGGGCATTCTGAATTCTTGAGGAAGCTGACACAGTTAGTTTGTACTGTTTGGGTCAGTTTGGGATTGGGAATCCGAAGACTCCGCAACCCAAGTTCCTGAAGAAGAGGGAACCAATTGCTCTTCGGCCAGTACGGGCTACCAGGGCTGGTTGACCTTTGAATGACCTGAGTTTGTGCAGTACTTTCAACAGCAAATTTATTGGGGAAATAGATAAATCTTCTCCCAATTGTTCCAGTCTATGGTCATTGCGCCCGTGGCGCACGCCTGGGGATCAGGTTCGGGGCCACATAACAGGGAAGCTTGAAGTTGCTCTCCATTGCGAACAGATCCACTTGGAGACCCGGAACCCAGCGGCAAATCCAATTGAATGACTCTCTGTCCAGAGACCACTCCATCTCCAACGGAGTGGCCCTGGACAGGGAATCCGCCACCACGTTCCGCACCGCTAGGTGGGTGGCTGACAGATGCCAGCTGTGCTTGTTCGCCAGGGAGAAAATAGCTACCATAACCTGGTTCACTCGACCTGATTTGGAGCCGGCCCTGTTGATGCAATGAACTACCACGGCGCTGTCCAACACCAGCCTGATATGAATCCGGCTGGGGGGGCGGATTTTCTTTAAGGTTAGAAATACCGCCATAGCTTCCAAGGTGTTTATATGGAACCGTTGAAACATTGTAGACCACGTTCCTTGTACTTTTTGTTTTGGCGAATACCCTCCCCAGCGGCTTAATGAGGCGTCCGTGTGAACTACCAGCGCCGGAGGGGGAAACTGAAGTGGAACTGTTTTGGACAGGCCGCTGACTGTGGACCAAGGCCGCAGTCTCGCCTTTAAAATCCAGGGAATGGAGGAGACCTTGTCTCTGAGCCTGACATTGGCTCGACTCCGCCACACTCTGTTTATGTCTTTTAATTTTGCTTTTAGGAGCAGGTCCATCACTGAGGCAAATTGAAGGGAACCAAGGATTCTTTCTTGGGCCCGGCGGGATGCTGCTTTGTCTTTCAGGAATTTCCTGGTAAGGAAGCTATCTCCTTCCGCTTGGGAGGCGGGAGGGATAACGTGTAAGAGGACAGATCCCACTGGAGACCCAGCCACTGAAACCGGGACTCGGGGTCAGGCGGGACTTCTCTCTATTCAGTTGAAAACCCTAACGACTCCAGGAAGTTGATGACCGTGGCCGTGGCCTTCCGGCATTCTAGAACTGTTGGAGCCCAAATTATCCAATCGTCTAGGTACGCTGCTAGGGATATCCCTCGGGACCGGAGTTGCTGAACTACCGTGTCCGCCAGTTTCGTAAATATCCTGGGTGCAATATTTAGACCGAAAGGCATGACCCTGAAGGAGTAGGCTTGATTCCCGAGTCTGAAACCCAGGAACGGAGAGAAGCTCCGCGCAACCGGGACGTGATAGTAAGCGTCTGAAAGATCGAGAGGAGGTGACGGCTCCATGCGGAAGTAGAGTCCATACCTGTGCTACTGTAAGCATACGAAATTTGTCGCATTTTATATAATGATTTAGACGCGACAGATCCAGGATCACTCTTTGCTGATCGGAGTCTTTCTTGGGAACAGTGAACAACCTGCCTTGAAACTTGAGGTGCCTTACTTTCTTTATTGCTCGCTTGTTGAGCAATTCCGCCACGTAGTCCTGTAGGACTCTTGAGGGTGGATGGTAGAACCTGATCAGAGGAGGGGGGTCTTTGGTCCAGCTCCATCCTAGACCTTTGGACACAATGCTGTATGCCCAAGGGCTGAAGGACCACTGGTCTCTGAACCAGTAAAGGCGACCACCTACCTGATTGTTCTCAGTGGGAGGGAGCGGGTTTGTTCTCCTCTACCACGTCCAGGTTTACCTCTTGGGGCGGTGTTGGGCTTGCCTCTGTAAGGGGCCCGACCTCTTCCCCCTTGCGCTCCTATTAAGGCCGTGAAAGAACCCACGGCCTTCATAGGTGGGGGTTGTACGCTGGTGAGGCAACGCACAAAGGGTGCAGCAAGGAATGGGCTGGTTGGACCAGCACATATTGTTGGGGATGGGCTTTCGAGGTGGAGGGCTGTGCAACTGCCGAGACCGGGACGGCTTGAACTACCGTCTGATGATGAGGCCTCTTGTGTCTCCTGAACCGTTTACCACCTTTAGTCTGGGGGCCGCCAGATTCTGGGGTCTTACGCTTATAAGCTGAGATACCCCAGCGAGAGCGAAGACTCTGGTTAGCTCTTGTAGCCTCCCTGAGTACACTGGCTACCTCTTCTTCTGGGAAGAGGTTAGGGCCCCAGATGGAGCTCTTCATGAGCTTGTTAGGCTCATGACGTATGGTGGCTTCGGCAAAGATGAATTTTCTGCACTCAAGCTTAGCCATCATGAAATCGAAGAGGTCTGTCTGAAACCCTGCTAACAGGGATTTAGCTAAGACCTGAAAGAAGGGCTCGTCTGCACAGGAGACGGCAGTCGCTTCTGTGAGGCAGACGGAGTTCAATGACCGGGCTAGCCTAGTCCGGGCCTCAAATTCAGACTTCAGCAGGGCTTCCGGGAGCTTAGGAAGCTGCTCGCTGAATTGGGTTGATGCGCAGTAAGCGTCCAGCTTTCCCACAGTAAAAGTGGATGGGGCGTCAACCCAGAACTCCTCACCCCCTGGGAATACCAGGGATGTGGAGTCTGTCTCCCTTAGTTGAGGCAAGGGGTTGCCGTCAAAGCACGCTCGAGCCGTAGCCAGAGCCACTTTGTTTAGGCAAGGAGTCGGCAACTTATCACCCAGGGCGAACATGGTATAGTTGCCCTTGAAAGGTGTAAGTTTCGTGTTGTCTGCCTGCCACTCCGTCAGAGTGCGCAGGAGAGCCGACTGAGCTTGGTCCCTAGGGAAGATCACTGTCTTTCTAGGGACCTTGTCTGAGCGTACCCAGGCTTCTTCCGTCAGCCTAACGAAGCCTGGATAAGGGGGCAGGAGATCGGGAGGAAAGAACTCAAGTTCCTCTAACCGTCTCGTGCCAAGACCTTCAACAGTCAGAGTACCCTCGTGTTGAATAGCACGGAGGGCAAAACGCCAAGGGTTCCCGACGTCAAAAGGAGGGAGATCAGCCGTGTCAGGAATAGCATACTGCGGTTCGACTCCGCCAGGGCGAGCCATTCCCGCCAGTATGTTATCATGGCTGGTAAGTTTTTCAGAGATCTTCGTAAATTTAGACTCGACCTCCGCCGAGAACCTCTCGAACAACGAGTTTGCAAACGCCTCCGGATCAAAGGCAGGCTGGCGAGGAGGGCTTGGTTTTGATGCCCTCTTACTCGCGCCTTTGCCGGAGGTTCAGGTTTGCTCACGGAGGCTACAGGCACGGAGACCTTAGCCTTCGACGGGGAAAAGCGATGCTTTCCTGGAAGACGAGGACTTAAAGCCCTTCGCCTTCCATGAAGTCTTCAGCTTCAGCTTGGGGACAGCTGATGGAGCCCTGTCACCCAAGGTGGAAGACATTGCAAAACCTGCAAAAGAAGAAACAGAGGAAGATGGGGAGTCAAAAAGGGGGCCCGCCCCCGCAACCTCACTTACCTCGCTACCTACCACCTGGTCCTGTTCCGTGTTCATTGGTTCCAGGTCCAAGTCTAACGCGGCGACATCCTCCGACACCTCCGCGTACAGGATGTCCTCTTAGGGTGGCTGGGTCGCATCCCGGATCTGCTGTATGATAGGGGTGGCCAGTTCTTCCGGAACCACAGCAGCCACCGGGCGCCAGGGTAAAGCAGGTCCCCTCAACCGGCGTCGAGGACATAAGGCTTCCCCGACGGAACGTTCCTTCCGAACCCAGCCACCCAGGCGCGGAGAGACTCAAGAGAAGTTTTCTTGGAGGACTCGTCCGCCTGTAAGAGAACGAACAATTAGGGTTGAACGGAAAGTAGGTTCGAAAACCATATAAGCACTACACCGACATGAGGAACGTAATAAGGAGAAGCTATATCTTACCGACTCGTCCTGGATGCCAGCGCACAGAGCGAAGCAAACCTCACAGCCGTCAGGGTGCCAGACAATTAGGTCATCCAACCAGACCGCACAGCCAGCGTGGGTCCGGCACACCACGTGTCCATATGGTTGCTGGAGAGAAGCGGTGCACCCCGGCTCCTCACAACGAACAGTCTGTAAGTGTAAAAAGTACATGAACCTACCACTCTAAGTAACCTAAAGCTGGAAGGCCAGGGTATTTCAGCTTACTACCGGAATGTTCCGGTGGAGAGAAAAACCCCTCGTCAGGGACGAGACCACCAAGCCATAAATTAAACAGAGTGGAAGGCAAGATACTTCCGGTCACCGGAATACTCCGGCGGAATGGAAAGATTGAGACAACAGGGACCCACCACAAGGGCTGCCAGCAAAAAAGACGGCGGAACCCCAGGGTGGAGCACCGGACTCAAAAAACATATAAAATAAGTATAATGGTGGAGTGAGAAGCTCACTCCGCCAGATAATATAAATATATAATATACAAGTGATGGTAATAATGAGAAAATCAACTCCGGAGACTGGAGGTATCCCTCTCTCTCTCATTCACTCCCCCTCTCTCGGACCTCCCCGCCAGGGAAACAAGGTGGGTGAGGTGCCCGTCATAAAAGGCCAAGTAAAACATAAGCCGGAGCAGGCGTCATCAACCCAGCAAAGCAACCCGACGGAGAGTGATTAAGATCAAGGAAAGAATGTTCGAAACCCGCTCGAACTCGGAGAGAGGTAAACGAAACATCAAAACAAACACAGCGTTGCCGGGGACTAGTTCTGGGAGGGAGCGAATCTCTCCACCAGAGGGAGTCCCCAACTCGGAGAAAACGCCATCTAGCGTAACCCGCACGAGTAGGGCAAGGGCTGGTTGAGATGAGGGGGAGGAGGAGGGTGGTGGGGTAGGGAAGAGGAGTAGGCTACAGAGTGAAAACAGGAGACAAGGGAAAATGATTCACCCGCTCGACTGCAAGCACACGCCACGCCAAGAATATAATATGAGCTTGGCAGGACAAGCCTACTCCTGAGGGAAGGGATGCGACCAAGAACTCAACGCCCAACTCCTGACTAGGCAAAGCCTAGATGAATACCTGAGCTTAGGCTAGCCTAGGCTAACGGAAGGAGTAAGGGAAGGGTGGAGGAAGGGAAAACAGGGAGAGAAATTCTGTGCCGAGAACCAACCAGGACCGAAAAGGAGGGGGCAAAAAGGCGAATAGCCTAGAGGAGGCACACCCAATGAACTCTACTCCTTCGAAAAGAAGGGGGAGAACAAAGGGGCTCACTCTGCCACCCCCAAAAACGGCCACAGAGGAAATAGCAACAAAACTCCCTCAACCCGATGAACCACTCCACACCTAACCTATGAGGAGGGCGAGAGGACAAGGAAGCAATACGAGCCTAACATGATAGGCAAGGGAGAAAAACCCACACACGACATAATATAAAAACCATCACAATAACACAATATACATAAGAATAATTTCTAAGAATAATGTGCTCATGCAGTGCGGAGGTTCCAGGTTTGCTCACGGAGGCTACACAGGCGGAGACCTTAGCCTTCGACGGGGGAAAAGCGATGCTTTCCTGGAAGACGAGGACTTAAAGCCCTTCGCCTTCCATGAAGTCTTCAGCTTCAGCTTGGGGACAGCTGATGGAGCCCTGTCACCCAAGGTGGAAGACATTGCAAAACCTGCAAAAGAAGAAACAGAGGAAGATGGGGAGTCGGGGGGCCGCCCCGCAACCTCACTTACCTCGCTACCTACCACCTGGTCCTGTTCCGTGTTCATTGGTTCCAGGTCCAAGTCTAACTTGGCGACATCCTCCGACACCTCCGCGTACAGGATGTCCTCTTAGGGTGGCTGGGTCGCATCCCGGATCTGCTGTATGATAGGGGTGGCCAGTTCTTCCGGAACCGCAGCAGCCACCCGGGCGCCAGGGTAAAGCAGGTCCCTCAACTTCGCGTCGAGGACATAAGGCTTCCCCGACGGAACGTTCCTTCCGAACCCAGCCACCCAGGCGCGGAGAGACTCAAGAGAAGTTTTCTTGGAGGACTCGTCCGCCTGTAAGAGAACGAACAATTAGGGTTGAACGGAAAGTAGGTTGAAAACCATATAAGCACTACACCGACATGAGAACGTAATAAGGAGAAGCTATATCTTACCGACTCGTCCTGGATGCCAGCGCACAGAGCGAAGCAAACCTCACAGCCGTCAGGGTGCCAGACAATTAGGTCATCCAACCAGACCGCACAGCCAGCGTGGGTCCGGCACACCACGTGTCCATATGGTTGCTGGAGAGAAGCGGTGCACCCCGGCTCCTCACAACGAACAGTCTGTAAGTGTAAAAAAGTACATGAACCTACCACTCTAAGTAACCTAAAGCTGGAAGGCCAGGGTATTTCCGCTTACTACCGGAATGAGAGAAAAACCCCCTCGTCAGGGACGAGACCACCAAGCCATAAATTAAACAGAGTGGAAGGCAAGATACTTCCGGTCACCGAATACTCGGCGGAATGGAAAGATTGAGACAACAGGGACCCACCACAAGGGCTGCCAGCAAAAAGATGGCGGAACCCCAGGGTGGAGCACCGGACTCAAAAAACATATAAAATAAGTATAATGGTGGAGTGAGAAGCTCACTCCCGCCAGATAATATAAATATATAATATACAAGTGATGGTAATAATGAGAAAATCAACTCCGGAGACTGGAGGTATCCTCTCTCTCTCATTCACTCCCCTCTCTCGGACCTCCCGCCAGGGAAACAAGGTGGGTGAGGTGCCCGTCATAAAGGCCAAGTAAAACATAAGCCGGAGCAGGCGTCATCAACCCAGCAAAGCAACCCGACGGAGAGTGATTAAGATCAAGGAAAGAATGTTCGAAACCCGCTCGAACTCGGAGAGAGGTAAACGAAACGTCAAAACAAACACAGCGTTGCCGGGGACTAGTTCTGGGAGGGAGCGAATCTCTCCACCAGAGGAGTCCCCAACTTGAGAAAACGCCATCTAGCGTAACCCACACGAGTAGGGCAAGGGCTGGTTGAGATGAGGGGGGAGGAGGGAGGGTGGTGGGGTAGGGAAGAGGAGTAGGCTACGAGAGTGAAAACAGGAGACAAGGGAAAATGATTCACCCGCTCGACTGCAAGCACACGCCACGCCAAGAATATAATATGAGCTTGGCAGGACAAGCCTACTCCTGAGGGAAGGGATGCGACCAAGAACTCAACGCCCAACTCCTGACTAGGCAAAGCCTAGATGAATACCCGAGCTTAGGCCTAGCCTAGGCTAACGGAAGGAGAAAGGGAAGGGTGGAGGAAGGGGAAAACAGGGAGAGAAATTCTGTGCCGAGAACCAACCAGGACCGAAAAGGAGGGGGCAAAAAGGCGAATAGCCTAGAGGAGGCACACCCAATGAACTCTACTCCTTCAAAAGAAGGGGAGAACAAAGGGCTCACTCTGCCACCCCAAAAACGGCCACAGAGGAAATAGCAACAAAACTCCCTCAACCCGATGAACCACTCCACACCTAACCTATGAGGAGGGCGAGAGGACAAGGAAGCAATACGAGCCTAACATGATAGGCAAGGGAGAAAAACCCACACACGACATAATATAAAAACCATCACAATAACACAATATACATAAGAATAATTTCTAAGAATAATGTGCTCATGCGAGGTGCGTAGCCTACCTCGGAGGAGCGGCTAGACCTAAAGCTGCCGCTACCCCGAAGAGGTAACAAAATATATATATATAAATAGCACCAACGCCAAAATATCATAATAATAATAGTAAATAACTAAGACCAACTAGGAACTCATCCTGGGGGGGAGATCTAAGCGGGGTATGACGGGGACCCTATAGGGACTCGTTATGGGGTTCATAGAAAAATTAAACAAAACTCCAATAAAACCACCGCAGGAAACACCGCCAGGAAGAGATCTGGGGGAACAGATAAGTAATATAACGACAAAGAGACAACCCCGACAGAAAAGACTGAAGGGGTCGTCTCACGGTCGGCATGGTTGGCTGGGGACGCCTTGTGGCGTCATAACAACAATCTCATAATTGTGAAATAAGGACAGATGCAGCCAAACTTATCGAAAAAACCCCACAATAAGATGGTACTTAACTTGGAGATGGTAAAACTGCTTGAAGACATGTCGAAAAGCAGAAAAACACACAAAAAGGCACAAGCACAAAAATTCTGAGGGTGATCAGTCACGTGCTACAAAATGGAATGAAGTAGGTGGCGCTGGTGTCGCCGGTCTGGCGGCGCCTGTGTGTGGGAGCTGTAACGGCTCACCGCTCTCTTCCGGGGTTTTGACATAGGGATATCTATCGAGTGTAGCTCTGTGGTTGTGATCCTTTCACTCACCCTTGGTTATACCGACGTCTTCCTTAGGGAAGACGCTCGATCTGGGGGTAGTAACCCCAGCATTCCTGAAAGCTCTTTTTTCTCTGGTATATCTAGCAATTTATACCTAGAAATTCGAGTTAGTATGGAATTTCACCGGCTGACACGGGGCTGGACTCAGAAAACGCAATTGTAAGCTAAAACTCTTACATTCTAGTAATATTCAATCATGTATCTTCATTTTGCAACAAATTGGAAGTCTCTAGCACAATATTTCGATTTACAGTGAATTTCTGAATATAAAAACTTTTTCCTTACGTCTGCGCGCGGTAACTCGGCCGAAAATTTCAGAAATTCTTTCGTCATTTTGTCGTAATTTTTGCACTGTTCTATATTAGCCGTTACATAAAGTTTTATATATGAAAATATGCGCAATTTCATGTACAATACAACAGAAAATAATTCATGGTTGTAGCTTTTATCAGTTTTGAAATATTTTCATATAAATCACGATAACTGACAAAATTTCAACCTTCGGTCAACTTTGACTCGACCGAAATGGTAAAAAACGCAATTGTAAGCTAAAACTCTTACATTCTAGTAATATTCAATCATTTACCTTCATTTTGCAACAAATTGGAAGTCTCTAGCACAATATTTCGATTTATGGTGAATTTTGAAAAAAAACTTTTTTCTTACGTCCGCGCCAGAAATTCTTTTCATCACGTTGTCGTAATGTTTGCACTGTTTTATATTAGTCGTTACATAAAGTTTTATATATGGAAATGTGCACAATTTCATGTAGAATACAACAGAAAATAACTTGTGGTAGTAGCTTTTATCAGTTTTGAAATATTTTCATATAAATGACAATAACTGCCAAAATTTCAACCTTCGGTCAACTTTAACTCGAACGAAATGGTAAAAAAAACGCAATTACATTCTAGTAATATTCAATCATGTACCTTCATTTTGCAACAGACTGGAAGTCTCTAGCACAATATTTCGATTTATGGTGAATTTCTGAAAATAAAAACTTTTCCCTTACGTCTGCGCGCGGTAACTCTGCCGAACATCTCAGAAATTCTTTCATCATGTTGTTGTAATGTTTGCATCGTTTTACATTAGTCGTTACATAAACTTTTATATATGAAAATGTGCGCAATTTCATGTAGAATACAACAGAAGATAGCTCATGGTTGTAGCTTTTATCAGTTTTGAAATATTTTCACATAAATCACAATAACTGCCAAAATTTCAACCTTCGGTCAACTTTAACTCGACCGAAATGGTAAAAAAACGCAATTGTAAGCTAAAACTTTTACATTCTAGTAATATTCAATCGTTTACCTTCATTTTGCAATAAATTGGAAGTCTCTAGCACAATATTTCGATTTATGGTGAATTTTTGAAAAAAACATTTTCCTTACGTCTGCGCGGTAATTCGGCCGAACATCTCAGAAATTCTTTCGTCTCGTTGTCGTAATATTTGCACCGTTTTATATTAGTCGTTACATAAAGTTTTATATATGAAAATGTGCGCAATTTCATGTTGTTAGGAACAATCGCTTGCCAATTGTTCCCTTGGTGGATTGTTGCCTCCTTTGTTTTCTTTGTTTTTCTTGCTGGCGAGTTGGCGTCTGATGGATGGCGTCAGTCTTCGCCAGTCAGGTTCGTAACAGCAACCAGTCAGGTTCGTAGCAGCAACGAGCCAGGTTCTGGAGGGCAGAACGACCGATGGTCCAGGGCAGCAGCGAGCCAGCTGGAGTAGCAGCAGCAGCAGGTATCCGTACCTGCGAGTCAGGTCCTGGCAGCAGAGCAGAGCAGCAGAGAGTTTCTTGAGGACGAGATGGTTGCCGTGTCGGCTCTGTCGTGGTCGTCGTGTTTAGAGGAGGGCGTCAGCACGTTTCTTGGAGGACGAGATGGTTGCCGTGTCGGCTCTGTCGTGGTCGTCGGTACTGAGGAGGACGTCAGCACTGTGCTTGAGGGGCGAGATGGTTGTCGTTTTCGACTCTGTCGGAGTTGTCCTGCAGTGTTCCTGTTAAGCAGTTTGGGGCTGTTTCGACGTCTCTATTGAGTTCGTCTGCTGATATTTATTGCTTTGCTGCCTGTTAATATTTATGATTTTGTAGGTTTATGATTTGCTGTCTGTTAATAAGTTTCACTGTTCAAAATGCACGTAAATTTGTGTATTGTAATGAGGTCCTTAATGGTTGTAATAACATTTGTGAATAACTGTTTGATTTACTGACTCTAATGTAAACTTAACTTAAACTTAAACTTGGCTTTTAAACTTATTCTTACTTGGCTGTCTTTAAGGAATGTCTGTGTTAAATGTTCACTGCCTTTTTTGAATTTTTATTTTGATTATTGCTGCTGCTAAGAGTTTAATTCATTTGTGGTAATGTTCATTTCATTGTTTTATTTTAAATTAAATTGAACCTGACTCGACTGTAAATATGTGCATAGCTTACTGTAAATAAATTAATTTTAAGGTAATTTTTTTTTTATTTGTTCTGCTCCTCTCTCCTTTGTTTGTCACCTCTCGTCAGTCATTACAGCCCAATTGCCTGTTTATTTTAAAGAACCTGTCGATCTCGAGAGGCGAGATCGTAATACATGTACAATACAACAGAAAATAACTCATGGTTGTAGCTTTTATCAGTTTTGAAATATTTTCATATAAATCACGATAAATAGAAAAAATTCGACTTTCGGTCAACTTTAACTCGACCGAAATGGTCGAAAACTGCAATTGTAAGCTAAAACACTTACAGTCTAGTAATATTCAATCAATTAGCTTCATTTTTCAACAAACGGGAAGTCTCTAGCACAATATTTCGATTTATGGTGAATTTTTAAAAAAACATTTTTTTACATCCGCACGTTACTTAATTCATGCATCATTTTGTGATAATATTTTCTCTGTGTTGCTTTGATCGTTTTACAATTTGTTATATACCAAAATCATCACAATTTAGTGTACAATACAAGTAAAAAAATTAACTCATTAGCTTTAACCGTTGTGCTTACAGCGCGATTTGTATACAATTATATGTTTTTTTTTTTTTTGCTGTCATATATTCCAATATTTATATATGATAATTATATTTTTTTTCATTTCTGATGGTTGCATACTAAACTTCAGGCATTGACAAAAAAAGGAGCCAAAAATGAACTCTTAATCTTAAAAACTAAGCGTGCTGTGATTTTTTGAAAAAACTTTTTTCCGCTTCGGCGCTAACTCACCAACGCCGGCAGAAGGAAGGGAGACGTTTTTGTAAATAGAGGCTCGGCGTTTAAGGGTTAATAAAATGTGAATTACTATATCATCAACATAAAAACACAGAACAAAACAAGCTCTATCAAGTCAGGTCTACCTAGCCCTCTTCACCCATCCAACAAGTTCCTCGTTGGACGAGTTGGTAGAGTTCTCGGCTAGCACTCTGCTTGGCCCGAGTTCGAGTCTCCGGCCGGCCAATGAAAATTAAAGGAATTTATTTCTGGTGATAGAAATTAATTTCTTGCTATAATGTGGTTTGGATTCCACAATAAGCTGTTGCTGGGTAACCAACTGGTCCTTAGCCACATAAAATAAGTCTAATCCTTTGGGTCAGCCCTAGGAGAGCTGTTAATCAGTTCAGTGGTCTGGTTAAACTAAGGTATACTTTTTTTTCACCCATGCAACACTGCATACCCAACCAATCCCAGCCATAAAAACTGCTCCCCAGCTCCACCCACATTCCAACCCTCTTCTCTGAATCTTTCTCTACACAGTCTTACTGCCCCTCCTCTCCATGGCACTAAGCCATCCAACCCCCGCTCCCCCACCATGGAAACTTCTCTAGGTCTCGCAGCATTGTCAACCATTGGGGGGGCCAGTTATTTCAATCTTGAAATTATATATATCATATATCCTTGGTCCGGGTGCATCAGATAATGGCATTCTGGATAATTTAAGGATTACTGTATAATTATATGTAAATTATATATATATATATATAAACCTCCCGATTTTCGGTTATTGTCACGCCGTCAGAACAGAATCCCTGCCGATAATTGGGGATTGCCTGTATGTATGTACAGTATATATGTATATACATATGTATATAAATATCTCATAAGTCTTTCATTTCATACTTTTGTTTACATTTGCCTTTTATAGTTGCAGGTTTATGTGAGATTAATTCTGTGATTTTCTTACCTAAAGACCAGTTTAATTTATCTGAAAAAAAAAAAAAAAAAATTAAAATATAAAAGAATACAAGCAAATGCTGTAAAAATCAGCATACCTCAATTTTGGCTGCTAAGTATTCTACGTGAACTTTGTAAGCTTGGCACTCTTCTTGCTTCTTCTGAAGTTGTTCTTGTGTTAGGCAAAGTTGTAGGCTTGGGTGCTTGACAACACCACTCACTAGATAATGCTGTAATAGACATGACTCTCATTAGATTATAAATATGCCAAATAGCACCCAAATACTTGATAAATATTAGTACAAACCTGGATTTAAGTATAAAGTCAATCTAAACATAGTTGAATCTCTAATACATACGGATTTAAGAAAAAGTAATAATTATACTAAGCAAGATACACAGTGCCTATTCTTACTATGTTGTGATTAGTACAGTAAAATATAATGTATGTAAAGGTCTCTTACACAGATGTTTTGTTTTTGTTTACATGAACTAAAGAGAGCTCTGATATTGTGGAAATGAATGAAAAATAGCTATCAACTTTTATTAGCCAGGCAGAGTGCAAAAACAACTGCATTCAATTAACATATGTCATAATTATGAATTACTTTTCCACTGATAAACAACAATAATTGAGAGCTAGTTTCAAGGAAACCAACTTTTAAAGAACATCGGTTGAATAAATACAGATTTACCTAGATTGCATTCATAACTTTTTCAGTCTACTTATAATATTAAATACCCACTATCATAACACAACCAGTGGCCAAAGATAAGAAATTCAGACAACCTTTGTACTCAAACATGATAACTAGTCATTTTTGTTCCACAGCATGATAAAAAAATTATATCTTATCTAAACAGCACAAGGTAAGAGATAAGCTCGAAAGGCTAAAACAACACTACCACTCGTCACTAATTTTCACTTACAGCACCTGGCTATTTGCAAGCAACTTGGTGACTATCCAAAGTGAACCTGATTAGAAATTAAGTTGCTTTTTTACTGATATTGCCAAGTTAATCTGTCATTTATAACTGCAGAAGTTGTGCTAGAAACATTATGAGCTTCCACAATTATCCTTATGTGCAGCAAGCACCTGGACTTCCTCCAACACAATATTCAGCAACAGCCCCTTTTTTACCAACCATGGGTTATCCTAGTCAAGCTCCTGAAGAAAGACACAAAGCTTACCCAGGTCAGTATGCACAACATATACCATCAGCCGCAGCAGGACAAGGGCAACACAGAAGCACTTCTCCAGCCATTGACCCAACAGTTGCATCCTGGTTCCATGCAGTTGATCAAGATAACTCAGGGCATGTCAATGCTAGTGAACTACGCCTAGCTTTACAAAACGGAAACTGGTCTCAATTTTCTGAAGAAGCTTGTAACCTGATGATAGCCATGTTTGATAAAAACCACACAGGCACCATTGACCTCCATGAATTTGGTCAACTGTTTTCGTTTGTCAACAAATGGATTGATACTTATCGACACTTCGACCAAGACAAGTCAGGCACAATAAGTGAAAGTGAAATGATCAATGCCCTCCAACAAATGGGATACCGCCTTTCACCACAATTTGTAGGTTTTTTAGTGTCAAAATACTCAACAAAGAACAAGAGTATCACTCTGGATAACTTTATCCTGATCAACATCAAGATGCAGAATCTAACTGATGCCTTCAGGGCTCATGATCATGAAATGAAAGGCATCATTACTGTAAGTTATGAAGAATTCCTAAAAATGACATTATCTTCTGTCTAAGCAAGTGATATGGAATTAAGCGCATCAAAAAAAAAAAAAAAGTCAAGTGATGTTTCAGTGATAGCAAGAAATCAAAAATGAATCAAGTTGTGTTTCAGTGATAGCAAGAAATCAAAAAAAGAATCAAGTTGTGTTTCAGTGATAGCAAGAAATCAAAAAAAGAATCAAGTGATGTTTCATTGATAGCAACAAATCAAAGTCCAGTACAATATACAAAACAAACCTGAAACAAAACTCTTTCTTTCTGAAAAAATGCTTAAAATGTATTGAATTCATTGCAAAAATGGTCTTTTGAAAATTAATAAAATTTGATTATTTCCTGGAAGTAATAGCTTAATTAAAACCATATTTTAACCCTCAATCAACTACTAGGAAATAAACCAATGAATCTGATCTTGGATATGCTAAACCAATTACAAATGATTTGAATTTGTTAGAAATGCAGCTACCACTGGTACTACTAACATGAATTAGTAATAATAAAGTAACAATTTTCCTCTTGATATTTATATCATGTATGCAATTTTCCAGAACTACTAACTTTAAGCTTGTATTTTGCATGAATACTATAGCTGATATAGAACACTGCTAAAAAATATATCAAGCTCACTAACACAAAAAACACAGTGACCATGGCCATTAATACCCAATCACATACAAAAAGCAATGTTGATCCCTGAAGGAAGAGTAATTATCACAGTATTCATGCAAATGAAGAATAATGTTATATTTCAAAATGAACAAAGCTAGTGTGGGTGAAGCAGCAGTGCACAAACACACAAATAGGAATAAAAAGATATTTTTAGATGAGTAAAAAATAAGTGATGTAAGAAAATGAAAATATTAAGCTAAAATGGGGACACTAGAAAAGGTCCACAAACATAACTCCTTACAAAAGACTGAATAAAGATATGTTACAGACAGCAAGACAGCAGCTCTCATTTGCAAAAGCTATTCATATTATCATCTATCTTTCCCTTCACTTATTCACATCTCGTGAGTCAATATTGGCCTTACTACCTAAGCTGGTCATGTAAGAAATTTGGTTCAGCAATCGTGGAAAAAGTGGATAGATAAAGACCTAGACCTAATGTGAGCTCAGAAAGAATGAGTGCAGGACAGAAGTGATTGGACAGAACTGACATATGTGTGTGACCCTATAAAGAGATAAGCTGAGGTAAAAATGTTTATGATGATGATGATTACGATGAACAGATTAGTTCTCGTCTAGAAATATATAATTCTAAGCGTATCTTGTCATCTTACCTTAGGAGAGCAAATTTTCAATAAGTTTAGAGCTTTGCCACAAGCAAAAGCCTCCTCCAAAACCTCCCTAAGAAATGAGGGCATGGTTGATAAGTCACGAAGTGTATATCCATGAGTCCAGTATCTTCGATCACGATGCAGCAATGAAGCGCTATCAACTTTGACCATGAATTCTAGTTCTGGGTCAAAACACACACCTTCATATATCCAGTCTTCCAAATATCTAAACAGAAAAGTAAAATCGCATGAATACATAATTTCCATTATATAATAAAAGAGAGAGTGCACAGGTTTATTTGGATATATCATAGGGTTGATACATACTATATAGCTCAAGATATTACAGTATATTATATGGTCTAAACAGACAAGATGGCCATCTAAAGGATTCTAAATTTAATACATCAGAACTTTAACATGGCATTAAAATAAACAAAAACTTTCAAACTTTGTCATGCACTTACTTAAACAATGGAATGCAAGTTGCCTTAATAAGGTAAACAAGAAGCATCAGGTACTCTTTATTCTTTGTCACTCCCACAAGATTATTAAGATCCCCAAGCAAGTTTAAGCCCAAAGACACTCCTCCATATGGTCGGCCAATAAATGAATTAATTAAACTGCCCTCCAAAGACTTTGTCATGTCTTTTTTAGCTATAGTGGAAGATAATTCATGGGAGCAGAAACTCTCTTCATCACTCTGCTCCAAAAGGGATTCGTGCTCTTGAGAAATACAGCATAATGAAGATATAAACCTGACTCTTCTAACAGGACCTTCTAGTTTCTGAAGAAGGCGAAGAAGATTGTGCTCTCCAGTTAACAACAAGACTTTCCCTCTGAAAATACATAACAGACTCAGAAGACATTTTTATGGACAAATTTTCTATTCAACATTCCATATTGTTACCATCAAGCAATTCAGTACATAAATAAAAAAACCCTGAGCTCAAACAGTAATTAAATATGACAAGAATTATCTTATAAAAGTCAAAACAATCATGCAACTTTGTTACTAACATTACCTGTGAACTTGTAAAAAGTTGGCTACAGCATCAATGAAGGCATTGAAGACTGAGCCTCTCCTTCTAAACTTTCTACTGTATATAGGAGGAGAGCACATCACCTCTAGTCTATGGAAAGAGCAAGATTAATTTCATTAACCAGTTATGGTAAATGGCAATCACTTTTCATAAGATTAACTTCATTGCAACTACCACTTCTAATACATTCAAACAACGATTGAAAATAGCAATAATACATCTAATATCAATATCAGTCAACTTACATGTTCTACAAACAAAACAATTTTCTAAAATAAATTTTGTCTATATATATAAACCCATTACTTATAATTAGCCCACATTCATATTCCTCACAAACCCAACTCTTCAGTCCAAATTAAAAAGAAAATTGCCAGCTGGCTAGCAACAGTACACAGGCACCTAATGGAACCTGAGGTGCCAGGCAGCAGACTTCATCTGTCATATAACCTGGCCAATTAACATAAGAAACAAAGTCAGCAGGCAGAAAATTTAATTATAAGTAATGGGTTTGAATGAAAAATTAACTTCCTAAGAAACAAAATATATTTCTGGGATTGACCTGTGTCGCCCAGTGAAATGTCCCATATAGCACACATTTCTAGGTATAAATATTTGCTAGATATACCAGAGAAAAAAGCTATACAGCTAATAGGATGCCAGAGTTACTACCTCTGGAGCGATCATCCTTATAGGATGTCGGTATGTCATCTAGGAGCGAGTGGAAGCCACTACCACAGATGCTTAACCCAAACAGATCTCTCCTCTCCCAAAACCCCTCTACCTAAGGGGTGCCGTTACAGCGGTCCTTCTCTGCTCGCTACTACTACTTCTACCCAGAACCTTCATCCCCTCATAGCACGCTTTCTCGTTAACACATGTTGTTTTCGTTGGTGTTATTTTTGCTTCTTTTTTCCTTATTCTGGCTTTTTGGATTTATTATCATGGCTTCGATTGATCAAGACGCATCTTCATCTAAGTTGAATATTCAATTTTGTTGGTTTGGGACTCTGTTGGACTAATTTTGTCCCGTTTAATTACTTACGCCTTGTCGGCTCAGAGCCGCCATTTTCGTGTTCGTTCGTGGCTGTAGTCCCCAGCCTCATATGCTCTCATATCTTCTGTCGTCTTGGAAGATTGAAGATTATTTATATATGCTCCTCTTTTATAATGATAGTTTCAATTTTCGCTCGTTCTGACGCGCTCGACTATTATTACATTTTAGAATAGTGGAAAGTGAGGCCTAGCCTATCCTTTCCTTTCTGTTCTTTATGTAGGTGCATTTTTAAAAATATTTTGTTATTATAACATTTCAATTTTATTATGTATCCCTATATTCCTTCTGTTAGCCTACCTGACCAGTTCGACTCTGTCGAATCTCGGAAGGTAGGCTAAGCTGGCCCCAGTTTTCCTTCCTACCCTGGCTTCTAGCCCTAGGTAAGGTAGGTTTTCTTGGGTGGCCTTCGTTCGAGTTTTGGATGCCTGCCCGTCCTCCCTGACCAGTTTGATTCATCAAATCTTGGAAGGTGTGGTTTGGTGCTAGTGCCCCTTTCTCGTTCGTCTCTCTGGCGTGTCCTAGCCTTCCTGGCCAGGTGTTAACTTCGGAAGGTTAGGCTAGGCTATAGATATTATCTATTTCGCCTTCTCATGTTTATCTCACTCCCTTTTTATCAGACGTGGTCTACATGGCTTCTCCCTTTGGGGCATTTTAGAGCAATGCTCATTTGCCCCTTTCGATTGAGATGACGCTTCGTGGAAGGTGTTTAGGCACCTGACCTGTTGCAGTCGCCATGTTTTCTCTGCCCCTGCTTCTCCGCCGTTCCACCATCCGGACCCGTTCCAGCGGCTATCGTTAGCCCGCTGTTTAGTTCCTAGTAGGAACAATAGCTTGAGCGTCGTTGCCTTCTTTTTACGGCGGAATTGTGGAGATGCCGGGCTGAATGCTAATTTCAATGTTATTTATTATGTAGTTTCCGTGAACTGTGTTCCGGGAAATCAGTCCCGGAACCTTCGCTCCGGCAACTAGCCCTCCCCGGTTGTTGATTTCTGTGTGGTTAATTTACAAGACGCTCCGGCGTCATCGGAATTGCTCTCCGGTGTGATCGACTTCAGGCTTGGCCTCCCTGTTCAGATTGTACTGGAACGTTCCGCCGTAACCTTATTATTTACCCCAGATCTCAACTCCGGCGTGGGGGAATATTATTACTTTAAGTTTTATTAATTTAGTCACCACAGCCGTGAAGCTGTTCCGGCGTTATCTCTTTGATACTCATGTATCAATTCCTTTTACAGGTGGTTCATTGTCAGGAGCCGGGCTGTAACGCATATCTGCAGCAACCCTGTGGCCACGTAGCATGCAGGTCGCATGCCAGCTGCGCAGTCGAGGTGGAAGATCATCTCGTCTGGCATCCAGATGGCTGCGACGTATGCTACTCACTTTATCAAGACGTGATTGATGATTCGGTACGTTAATCTTTTGACATACGCGCATGAATATTTCAAACAACTTTGAAGTACATCTTCTATAACGAAAGAATTTTTACGTCAATTCCTTATATTGACATTTTATCCGGTTTCAGGTCCCTCGGTCCCGCCAAGCCTCATCTCTTGCTACCTTGAAGATCTGGGTTGGTGGCTTGGTCGCAACGTTGGTCAGGGACGCCCCTATGTGCTGGCAGAGGACATTTGTAACGCCCTGTACCCTATGGCCAGGTCCTCTGCAGCAGTAGCCCCGGAAGATGGAGCCCTGATTAACAGGATTAGGTTCGAGACCCAGGTCCCGCCGGAGGAACAGCAAGAACTGGGCGGGGAAGTGGCCAACATCAATATCAACGTCGAACCGATGGCCATCGATCCGGAGGAGGAAGGTAGGGATGTAAGCGAGGCAGGTAGATTTAAAAATTCAATGTCTTTTAGTTCTCCTGCGTCTTCGTCTTCATCCTTTCAAGGTTTCTCTAAGGTCTCCACCCTTGGGGACCGTTTGGGGTTGGTGATCCCCAAGGTGAAGTCCTTAATGAAGACGAAGGCATTACCCAAAGTGTCAAAACCCCAAGATCCCGGCCATGCCGAAGTTCCACCAGGTCGTCGTTGGCCCCCAAACCTTCGACTTCCTCCCAGAAGGCTACTCCCCTTCTAAGGGGTCGAGACCTAAAGCGAGCAGGTCTAAAAAACCTGAATTTGACCCTGAGGCCTTCGCGGAAGCGCTAATGGAAAAAATTGTCCGAACAGGTTAACTCCCAATTTGAGACAATGTCTCGACTCGAGATCTCGCCTCGAGTCTTGAGACATCAGGCAAGTATGTTCAGTCTTTGGCTGAGAGGCTGAAAACCCAGGAGGATTCGCTTGCCGGACTAGTTAATTCCGGTCCGGTACAGCAGCAGGGTTACTCCATCCTGCACGCCTCGAAGCTACCTGCTTATGAGGACTGTAATGGCCCCTTCACCTTTAATGGTAAATGGTAAATTAACCATCGAAGGTTGCGGCACCCGTCCTGTGGAAGACTACGAGTTCTTCCCGGCGGATCTTGTTTTTCCTTTCCCGGGATACGCCCGATTATCGGAGGAAGCCCTGGTGAGGGAAGACAAGGTCCCCAAGGAGACGGTGATCTTCCCCAGGGATCAAGCGCAGTCGGCATGGGTCAGAATACTCTCTGACTGGGAGTGCGCTAATACTAAGCTAACTCCCCACAAGGGGCGGTATACGATGTTCGTGGTCCACGAGGACATTCCCACCCCTTGTACATCTAAGATAGCAGAACTGACTCTGCAGGCCAGAATAGAGGAGAAGCCGATGCCACAGCTTCGTGAGACGGACCCTACATCTCTTCTCTTTCCGGGAGACCTGGATTGCTGGGTTGGGGCTCCTGAAACATTTACAGTAGGTAGACTGGATCCGGAGTGCGCTTCGGATCTTTTCAGCGAGCAGTTGCCCAGGATTCCGGAGTCTCTGATTAAAGCAGAATATGATGCTAGGTGCCGTCTCAGCAGGTCCATCAACTCCGTCACCTCGGCGGAGTTGACATCTGCTGTATACAAGGACGAACCTCTTTTCAGGATCCTGACTAAGTCACTTCTGGCTTCGTTCCAGAGTGACTTATACGATTTTGTGGTGGCAAGACGGAACTGCCGGAAACATGTGCTGGCTGACGCTACCATCCGACATGAGCCAAACAGGCTCATTAAATCTTCTGTCTGGGGTACTAACCTCTTTCCTGAGGATGCGGTCAACACCGTCATCTTAGGATTCGTTGGGGACTTCCTTTTAAGAGGAAGTCTTCTGAGTTTTCGGGCCCTCAGCCTAAAGGAAGAAAGAGGACAAGGAGGTACCATCCATACAAGGCACCCCAGACCCAGACAGTTGTCCAGGCAGTTCCAGTTTCTCAAATTGCCCAACCTTCCACCTCTAAGGGACAACCCCAGTATGTCTTGCTGAACCAGCCAACTCACCACCCTGCTGGTTCAGTGGCTTATATAACCTCTCCAGCCTTCAACCCCACCTATGAATCTCAGGGGTCATTTCAAGGCTACCGCCAGTCTAGGGGCGTTAGAGGTCGAGGTGGTTTTCGGTATAGGGCCGGATCCAGACCCCAGTCTAGAGGCAGAGGCTCAAGAGGAGGCATAGAGGCTCAAGAGGAGGCAAGCCCTCAAACAAATGAGCCTCCTCAGGTAGGTGGGAGCTTACGCTTTACAGGGACCATTGGACTTTCAGTCCATGGGCCCACAGTATTGTTTCAAAGGGTCTAGGGTGGAGCTGGATAGAAGGGCCTCCTCCACCAGTCGGATTCTATCAGACCCCAACACCGGATCTGTTAGAATACGCAAAAGACCTTCTTTTAAAGAAGGCAATAAAGAAAGTCAGGCATCTAAAATTTCAAGGACGCTTGTTCAGTGTGCCAAAGAAAGACTCAGACAAAAGAAGAGTGATATTAGACCTATCAACTCTGAATTCTTATATTCAATGCGTCAAGTTCCGTATGTTGACCGTCTCTCAGGTGTGGACCTTACTTCCCCATGGGGCCGTCACCACCTGTATAGATCTTACAGACACTTATTATCATGTCCCGATAGCGAGAAACTTCTCTCCCTATCTAGGGTTCAGACTAGGCAAACAGGCTTACTTCTTCAGAGTAATGCCTTTCGGGCTCAACATAGCACCCAGGATCTTCACCAAACTAGAGAAGCTGTGGTACAGGAACTGAGGTCTCAAGGCATCAGGCTGGTGGCTTATCTAGACGATTGGCTAATCTGGGCTCCCAACGACACCAAGTGCCGGAAGGCGACCAGAAAGGTCATTCAGTTTCTAGAGTATCTAGGATTTCACATAAATACAAAGAAATCTCGTCTGATTCCGGCATCCCGATTTCAATGGCTGGGTATCCAGTGGGATTTAAACACCCACAAACTTTCAATTCCTCCAGCAAAATGCAAAGAGATAGCCAAAGCAACGAGACAGTTTCTCAGGTGCAAACGAGCCTCTCGTTGCACTCAAGAAAGAATCTTAGGTTCTCTTCAGTTTGCATCAGTAACAGACCTACTTCTCAAAGCAAAACTGAAGGACATAAATCGAGTGTGGCGGAGTCGAGCCAATTACAATTTCAGGGACAAAGTCTCCCTCATACCTCCAATCTTAAAGAAAAGACTTCGACCTTGGACAACGGCCAAAAGTCTTTCCAAATCAATTCCTCTACAATTCCCTCCACCAGCTCTGATCATCCACACGGACGCATCTCTCACCGGATGGGGAGGTTATTCACAATACAAGAAAGTTCAAGGAACCTGGTCGAATCTTTTTCGTCACTTCCATATCAATATTCTAGAGGCAATGGCGGTTTTCCTGACTCTGAAACGCTTACGTCCAGCCAGGAACATACATATCAGATTAGTCCTGGACAGTGCAGTGATAGTTCATTGTCTGAACAGGGGAGGTTCCAAATCAAGTCACATAAATCATGCAATGATAGCAATCTTTTCATTAGCAATGAAAAATCATTGGCACTTGTCTGCCACGCATCTGTCAGGAGTAAGGAACGTGATTGCAGATTCTCTGTCAAGAACGACTCCTTTGGAATCAGAATGGTCTCTGGACAAGAATTCCTTCAACTGGATTTGCCAACAGATTCCGGGACTCCAGGTGGACCTGTTTGCCACGGAATCGAATCACAAGCTACCGTGTTATATAGCTCCGAACCTGGACCCTCGGGCCTACGCCACGGACGCAATGTCAGTAGACTGGAACAAATGGCAGAAAGTCTACCTATTCCCTCCAGTAAATCTTCTGTGGAAAGTTCTACACAAACTCAGGTCATTCAAAGGTCGGATAGCTCTAGTAGGCCCCAACTGGTCAAGAGCAACTGGTTTCCTCTTCTGTTAGAGCTGAAACTCAGAGCCATTCAGATTCCTCATCCAAAATTAACCCAAGTAGTACAAACTCAGACTGTGTCAGCTTCCTCAGGAATGCTGAATGCCCTAACTTTATGGATTTCATGAAGTTTACGGCACAGAAAAATGCTAATATTGATCCTCTGAACACAATGTTTCTAGAATCAGATAAGAGAGAATCTATTCTCCGTCAGTATGATTCGGCAGTAAGGAAATTTGCCAACTTCCTGAAAGAATCAAGACGTTCATACTATGACTACGAATCTCACAATCTCATTTTTTAAGGCCCTTTTTGATAAAGGTCTGGCTGCTAGTACCATTACTACGACTAAATCCGCCTTAAAGAAGATATTTCAGTTGGGATTTAACATTGACTTAACAGATTTGTATTTTTCCTCTATTCCTAAAGCTTGTGCTCGTCTTAGACCAACAACCCGTCCTAAAACGGTTTCTTGGTTTTTAAATGACGTTCTAAGATTAGCTTCAGACACAAATAATGAATCTTGCTCTTATTCAACTCTTCTTAGGAAAACACTGTTTTTAATTAGCCTGGCTTCAGGAGCTAGAATCTCTGAACTTTCAGCCCTTTCTAGAGAGTCGAATCATGTGGATTTCCTCCCATCAGGAGAGGTTCTACTTTCTCCGGAGCAAATGTTTTTAGCCAAGAATGAAGATCCTCAAATTAGGTGGTCTCCCTGGAAGATTATACCTCTTCCGGAGGATCCTTCCTTATGTCCGGTAGTTACCTTAAAAGCTTACCTGAAAGGACATTTCAAAGGTCTTCAGGTCCATTTTTTGTTAGAGAGAATGGTGGAACCATCTCCTTGAATGGTATTAGACAACAAATACTTTATTTTATTAAACAAGCCAACCCGGATTCAAGGCCCCAATCCTGCCTCGGTGGATGCTGGAAGTTCAGGTCCATGATATTTGGGCTGAGCCACCTCAGTTAATTACTTTCAACATATGAATTTTGATGAAATTAAGAAATATAATGGGCTGGAAATTTTAGAGTTTTTAAACGTCATTACCTTAAGTCCTTAGAGGCTCTTAAATTTTCTGCTGTCGCTGCAGGGAACATTGTTTCCCCAGAGTCAGCTTAGTATTATGTTTTTTTTGTAATTTGTAATTGTAATTGTAATTTGTATTTTTGAGGTTCTACCAAGTGGTATACTTCTCACCTACCTGCATCTCAAAGCTTGTATTCCCGTCCTTTCTACCTTGTTGACTGGGTTTGAAATGCTTAAAAAACCATCCTGTCTTTTATTACCATCCTTGTAACAAAATTTTCACCAATTTTTGTTATTTTAGGTGATGGTTTTTAGTTAGATTGTTAAAGCTATATCTTTAGCTACATTGCATTTTTGTATTATTTGGATAAGTAAAAAGCATATTCAAAATTAATTTTATTTTCCTTCAAAAAAAATTTTAGATTTTGACATTTAACTTTTATGTTTACAAGCTTTTTGGTCATTCTTCTGCTACTTTTTCATTGTTTCACATTAGGTCAATCCCAGAAAAGGGATTTTGACAAATCAAAAATCTATTTCTGGGTGAAGACCTGTATATCATGAACCTTCATCCCTCCAGTTTTTCCCATTTAGGCATCGAAAAAGATGGGTGCTATTTCGGGATGATGGTTCTGGGTCAAATTAGTAGTAGCGACTGGTGGGATCTGAAAACGCATCCGTTAGACAGAGGGTTTTGGGAGAGGAGATCAATCTTTTTGGGTTAAGCAATCTGTGAAAGTGGCTTCACAATATTCCTAGATGACATGGTGACATCCTATAAGGATGATCCGCTCCAGAGGTAGTAACTCTGGCATCCTATTTAGCTTGTATAATTTTTTTTCTCTGGTATATCTAGCAAATATTTATACCTAGAAATGTGTGCTATATGGGACATTTCACTGGGCAACACAGGTCGTCAACAGAAATAGATTTTTCCTTTGTCAAAATCCCCTTTTTCATAAAAACTTGAAATCATACAAAATTTTAACATTCGGTCAACTTTGAATCTGAGTGTCCCTGGACACTTGTATTCTTATGTCTTGCAAACAGAAGAACCAAAAAGCTGAAAGCGATTGTTCATGCATACAGTACTTATCTTTGATACCTTGGTAGGTTGTAATTAACTCTTTCATGAAGACCTGCTGTAATGCAACAAGAATGAAGGGCTGAGAGGCAGGCACTTTGTATATGATTGATGGGTTAGTAAGATAAAATGTTTTACCTTACAGAAACATGATTGATCATCACAAACCAATAAATCATATCATGACTGATCATCACAAACCAATAAATCAGATCATGATTGACCATCACAAACCAATAAATCATATTTGTATGAAATCATAACTTGGGTGGGAGGACAAATCCCAACCTTTCGTGAGGGCCAAATGGATCCTGTGAAACATTTGGGGATAAGCTTGGTCAGGAACCAAGGTTCAAGAGAAAAAAGGGAGCTTTCATGTCTCTCTTAATGAGGGTCCCATTTTCTACTGATTTCAGTGCTCTCATTCTCATATGTTCTTTGAACAAACCTATAACATTTTACTACCTAGCTACAAGTACTTTTACCTATTAACCCTATGAGTATATGTCATATGTTTAAAATCCTAAATGAAGAATACAAAAAAATATTATTTCCTCTCAATTATAGTTTGTTTCTGAATTAAATAAAAAATAGAAAATGTGTCCACATCATCACAAACTTCACAGCTTTTACAGATAATGCAATTGTATGCTAAAAACGTACAGGCTATTTAATATTCAATCAATTTTATTTTGGCTCATTAAAAAAATAAATATGACAATATTTTATAATAAAATAAGGTTTTATAAAACTTTTTACAAGTCATTGCTATTAGTTCCTACTTTTCACATCATTTTGTTTTAAATTTTCTGTGTTGCTTAATTGTTTTACAATCTGTTAGGTAACCAAAATCATCCCAGTTTTGGGGAAAAATACAACTAAACCTGGCTCATTAGCTCAATTGTTCATGCTCTTTGTCATGAGACAATTATATAGGGCTCCAATCATGTAATCACTTGGTAATATATAAAACCTATTTTATTATGAAAATGTCATTTTTATTTAAATGGACAAAACTACTCAAAAACACTCAGTAAAATGAATTTGAAATAGATAGAAAACTAAGCATTGGTGAATGCTTTTTGTAAAAAACTTGGTGAGAGAGCTACAGCAGACAGGTACTGCCTCTGGAGGTGCTCATCATCAACCTGGAGAGGCAGGGCAAAATAGAGGCAGTAAAGCTGGGGGTGCCTCTACTTTAGTGGGTACTTGCCAAAGAGTGCTTCATGGTTGCTTTTTGTTAGAACAAACAAAGAACCATCCCTGGGAATGTACAAGAAAAATCAACCAAATAATCTCATTTTATTAAAAACAAACCAAACCCAACCATTAAAACCAAGGTCCATGGTTCTCCAGGTGTAGCAGTACCCTAGGGCTTTAACTTTCATCACATAAAATTTTGATGAGATAATGAAATACAAGATGGAAACTCCTAGATCCTTAAACGTCAGTACCAACCAAGTCACGGAGAATGGACCTAACATACTGCAGTTTTCAGGAACATTGTTTCTCCAGATCGCATAAGTAATTATGTTTTTTGATCTACATTTTGTAAGTTTGAAGTATTGTGGATTGCAAATTTACATTTAAATGCCAACAAATTGGCATACCCCTCACTTCATGAGCTTTGCTTTCAATAAGGGTAATTCTCTTCATGAATACCTTGTTGACTGAGTTTACTTCTTCACAAAGAAGGACTGTGCATTCTTGGACATAAAATTTTCAGGCAGGGTTCTTTTACGGAGCACCATTTTAGAGCGGGACCTCTGATGTTCTTGATGGTTTTAAGGTAACACTTTAGAGCTCTGACAGGATCAGAGAACTCTCTCCTGGTCTGTTGTATTGTTTTAGTTCTTAAGTAAAATGAACTTGCCAGGGATTGGATATAATTTTTATTCTATTTGATAAGGAAAAGTGAATATTCAAAATTAATTTTATTTTTGTCCAGGGCCTGATTTTGACATTTAACTTTTTTATGTTTACCATGGCCATAAAGACGATCTTCCTTGAGACACTGACAGGGTCGATCCCAGAAAAGGGTTTTTGACATCCAAAATCAATTACAGTGATGGTTTGTTCTCTTCGAAGTATTGAAAAGAATTAATTTCACTAATATCGTGACTTGCTGCAAGACCCAGTCCTCTGTGCCTAAAAACTGATTTTGAGATGGATCTCTGGGTAGAATAATTGAAGTCATTAGACCTAGAGAAGGACTTCAGGAGGATCGAAAAAGTCAGCTATTTAGGTAGAGTGATGTCAAAGAGAGATACTGCGTCATGACACCAGTTGTGGAAAACTGACCACTTAGCCTGGTAGATGTTGGATGACATTCCTATACAGTTGATAGCTCTTGTAGTGCTTTTGAAATCCTTTCAGCTGTACAGCTTTTGACAGTCTGAAGCCTGTCAGAGCAAATAGTTTATACCTGATGAAATGTGTGGGAAATGGGGTTGCCTGACAAGGTTTTGACACTGAAATAGATTCTTCCTTTGTCCAAAACCAACATTTGAAATTAGTACTGAACCATTATTAGGTAAAAGTTTATTTATCATACAAATAAACATGCTGTGTGACTGAAACATGTTCCATGACTTCATCACCATACTAAAAGAGTGGGAGAGACATGTCCAGAAATGGGCCAGTCCTTAGTGTTACATCTTTAATGCCAGAGGGTACATAAAAGCTTGAGCAAACAGGGGAAGGTGGTGATTTTCAAAATTAACAAACACATCTATCAACAGCTTTCCCACCGTTTCCCACAAGTCAGTGCACACCTGTGGATTCAGTGTCCATTCCGTCGGTAGGACCTGTTGAAGCAACTCATGTATGCAAGGACCATTATTTTGCCCTGAAAAGCTTCATGATTCAGGTGTGGTTGTTCTGGGCCCAAATGAGATCTTTGGCCACTTGGCAGAGAGAATTACTGCATATCCCTGATTCTTTATATCAGCTAATTCTGTCATGCTGTCATGCAGAGTGACTTCATGATCTTTCAATGTCAAAGAGCAAATTGAATAACAAACAAGAATGTACTACTTTCAGTATCCCTATACATTTATGTGGAGCTACCTTTCTTCTTGCATTACCACTTTCCTGCAACATATAAATCTTGCAGATATACAAACCCAACCTCCCAGATCTGCATCTTTTCCATGGATCTTTTATGGTTATGCTTTATTTCACTGTATGAATAATTGATATATTCTTATATTAAAAGAATCTCCCTTCTCTGAGCCACCACCAAAGGTGCCTTGATTTTGGGACTAATGGGGAAAGACAAATGAGTTGGGAGCATCTTCCTCCGTTCAGACTGGCCTTTGGTTAGCGAACTGAAGGGGTCTTGTAGAGAGTTTATTTATAAGGCATGTTATTTTTCGTTATACTGACAAATGTTTTTAGGAGGCGAAATCCACTCTTTGGCTGAGCAGGAAGGGAGAGCAATTATTTTTCTGAATAGATGAAGGCAGGTTTGGATTGTTTGTTTTGTGGAAAAATGAAATTCCTTGAGTGATCACCATCCCATCAAATACACGATTTACATGTTTCGGGACGGTGTAAAAACAGCAGTAAAGTTGTTCTAGAATGCCCAGATTTTGATTAAGGATGAATATCTCCAGTTTTATTATGGTCTGTTTTATCCATGTTCTTGAAGGAGAATTTATAGTCATTTCAGACATAAAACATTGTTTTGCCCTTCAGACTTAGCCACTTAAATAACGGGTGAGAACACTTTGAAGACCTTAGGAGCTGAATGAGGGTATAATGTAAAAATATATCAGTCTTATTCTACTTAACATCATTTGGAATACAAACTTTACAGTAATTGTTGGATTCCGGATGGACTGATGGTTGAAAAGTATGTGTCCTCCGTGTCTACCATCACCATCCAATCCCCTTGATGGATGGAAAACAACAGATTGATTTTATTCGGTCCTGAATGTTGTTGTTTTGACAAAGAGTATTACGTTACTAACAATACTTTAATCATTCTCTTGTCTTTTTAACTAGAAGATGGATAAAGAGAAAAAGGCAGTTGAAAACCCCTTTGAGTTTACTGTAATTTGGTCCACACCAGCCTGATTGTATGCTGCCAGCAGAGCGCTCACACACTACATGAAATTTAAAAAGATTTTATCAAATATTGTCATACTGTATTGGTATGAATTGTCAGCTACTGGTCAATAAATCAAATCTTCTTAAAAATTTTAATTGGGGATGAAATGCTACCAGGAGACATTGAGTATTTTAATTTTATTCAGTTTTATCAGAAGCTGCTGGGAATATTGGACTGATGATCCAGATTTGAAGAGAACATTACTAGGAAGCGCCATTGTCTAGAAAGGGAAAAAGATCAGACCTTTTCATTCATGGTCTTAAAATGAAGGAAAGCACCAAGAACCCCTATCCCAAGTCATGAGTTGGAGTCATTTGATGAAACAGTGAACATTAAGGAAAAGAAAAGTTTTTAATCAGATGTCCACCGAATTCCTAGCACTGACAAACAGGAGACAGTTGAGGGGTGTTACCATTAGACAAAAGATCAGATGGGAATGGACATCTGGGGTGTGAAATCCCAGGTGTGAAAGTTTAAGACCTTAGTGGAGAGCGTGGGTGGATTTGAGAAGACCTCCACTGACAAAGGAATAGATGAAAGCACTCATTTGAATCCATCAGGATCTAACTGAAACCCTGAGCTGGGATTAACCAAAGAACATTAAACTTTTACCAACCCGGCACCCCAGCTGGCTGGGGAAGGCATTGGGCTTTGAGGTCGGGAAAGGTAAAAAAAACTCATCAATGGAACTTGAATAGGGAAAATTCTCACTGTTAAATAAAACTTCTAAGAATGAGACAACCTAACTTTGGCTTTTGCAGTTGAAAATCTTTTATTTACAACCTTGTTAAATGAGAATTACAAAGACAATCATCTAAATTTTACCAACTTATATATGTTTTTTCTAATAAATGAGTTTTTTGGATTTTTACAAAATTACAATTATTGCTCACACAATATTCAAAAGAGATAAAAATAAAAGTCTTAACAAATTTTTGCAATTTGTTGTAAAATAGCACTAGTTTCGAGAAGGAAGATTCAGTAACAGTTTTTTTAGCTACTTTTACATGCTTTTTCTAAAATTTCTTTGTATTTCCTTTGTAAAATTACATTTACTGCAACATACTAGTGAAATTCAATTCAAAAAAAACAAAAAACAACAAACTTTAGTATTTAGTGGCAGATTTACACAAAGACTCTGAGAGAGAGAGATGCAGTATTCTTCCCATTGAAGTCACAAATTACTGATACAGGCCCAACTCTCAAAACAATAAAAGTTGCCATTAGTGAATTTATAGCATATAAAAGTATTGGCAACTTTGTTTGAATCATTATTACCATAAGAGTGGTGCATAATTCTGCTTCACATTTTCTGAAGAGCAATCTATAAATTATTCACGAACCTGTTTTGCAATCACACAGACTTTTTCATAGAAATATTCACTAAAGTGTTTTTATGTTAAGAAGAAGAATATCATCATTTTTATTATCAATATCATCGTTTACTAATTTTCAAATATTAAGATTAATAATAATATAATAGTGACAAACAGAAATATTAAATTAATACATAATGTTTTTCTTGTACTTTGAAACTGGTCTCTCCTCTCCATTCAGACTTTCCCGGTCCTCATTAAAGCAAAGGTAGATGCCTAAATTGGCAACTGAAATATCAATATTATATCTCCATTGAGTATGTAAAAAATATAATGCAGATGATATATAACCATTTTTCCATCATTATCTATTCTGCAAATAATGATCCATAATTTACTAATTTTCATATAATATTAAGTTCCAACTGACTTAAATAATAACATTGAATAATAAAAATAACAATGTTCTCAAATCAACACTATCTTATTTAGATATAGTTTCACTGTCATTCCATGATTTATGTGTGTTTCTTTTGAATGATAAATACATGATTTAGACTTACAGTCATACTACGATTTCAGTATTCAATTAAATAATAATAACAAAATATTCAACCTAAAACTCATTGTCTGATTTGCATTTTTTTAGTCTTTATTTAAATTTTAAACAGGAAATTTAACAAACAAAATTATTCCCAATATTTTTTGATTCAACTCATTAGTAATCATTATTTCATCCAAATTATTTCAATTTGCTTATTTGGGCAGTTTGTCATCATTGGCTGGAGGTTTGTCTTAGATTTATTTTGAGTCCAGAAACTCATGGGTTAAAGGATGCATTTTGATTATGCAAGCTTTGTAAATTATTCAGTCTTCTCTCTGATTAAAGCATCAAGGGCTCTGATATTTCAAGTAAATGTCTAGTTAATTAAACAGATCTTAACCATCTCTTATATTTCCTCCTCTCTCAGGAAGTGAAAACCACAAACATGAAATAAAATGTGGTAGCACCCTATATTTACTTAATCTTTAAATGGCAAAAATCAACATTAACCCTTAAACGCCTACTGGATGTATCATACATCGACTAAAATTGTCTGTTGGGTGCCAAGTGGACGCACCCAGTACGCCGACTACAAAAAATTTCAACCTTCGGTCAAATTTGACTCGACTGAAATGGTCGAAAAACGCAATTGTAAGCTAAAACTTTACATTCTAGTAATATTCAATCATTTATCTTCATTTTGCAACAAATTGGAAGTCTCTAGCACAATATTTCGATTTATGGTGAAACTAAAAAAAAAACTTTTTCTTACGTCCCTGTAACTGCTCGGCGGAAAATTTCAGAAATTCTTTTGTCATTTTGTCGTAATTTTTGCACTGTTTTATATTAGCCGTTATGTAAAGTTTTATATATAAAAATGTGCACAATTTCATGTAAAATACAACAAAATACAACCCATGGTTGTAGCTTTTATCAGTTTGGAAATATTTTCATATAAATCTCGATAACTGCCAAAATTTCAACCTTCGGTCAACTTTAAAGCCTGACCAAAATGGTAAAAATGCAATTGGAAGGTAAAACTCTTATATTCTAGTAATATTCAATCATTTACCTTCATTTGCAACAAATTGGAAGTCTCTAGCACAATATTTTGATTTATGGTGAATTTTTGAAAAAACTTTTTTCCTTATGTCCACGCCAGAAATTCTTTCATCACATTGTCGTAATGTTTGCACCGTTTTATATCAGTCGTTACATAAAGTTTTATATATGGAAATGTGCGCAATTTCATGTAGAATACAACAGAAAATAACTCATGGTTGTAGCTTTTATCAGTTTTGAAATATTTTCATATAAATCACAATAACTGCCAAAATTTCAACCTTCGGTCAACTTTAACTCGACCGAAATGGTAAAAACGCAATTATAAGCTAAAACTCTTACATTCTAGTAATATTCAATCATGTACCTTCATTTTGCAACAAATTGGAAGTCTCTAGCACAATATTTGATTTATGGTGAATTTCTGAAAAAAAAAAAACTTTTTCCTTACGCTCTGCGCGCGGTATCTCGGCTGAACATCTCAGAAATTCTTTCGTCACGTTGTCGTAATTTTTGCATCGTTTTACATTAGTCGTTACATAAACTTTTATATGTGAAAATGTGCGCAATTTCATGTAGAATACAACTGAAAATAATTCATGGTTGTAGCTTTTATCAGTTTTGAAAAATTTTCACATAAATCACGATAACTGCCAAAATTTCAACCTTCGGTCAACTTTAACTCGACCGAAATGGTCAAAAAACGCAATTGTAAGCAAAAACTCTTACATTCTAGTAATATTCAATCATTTACCTTCATTTTGCAATAAATTGGAAGTCTCTAGCACAATATTTCGATTTATGGTGAATTTTTTAAAAAAATTTTCCTTACGTCTGCACGGTAATCGGCAAACATCTCAGAAATTCTTTTGTCACGTTGTCGTAATGTTTGCACCGTTTTATATTAGTCGTTACATAAAGTTTTATATATGAAATTGTGCGCAATTTCATGTAGAATACAACAGAAAATAACTCATGGTTGTAGCTTTATCAGTTTTGAAATATTTTCATATAAATCACGATAAATAGAAAAATTTGACCTTCGGTCAACTTTAACTCGATCGAAATGGTCGAAAACTGCAATTGTAAGCTAAAACACTTACAGTCTAGTAATATTCAATCAATTAGCTTCATTTTTTTTCAACAAACGGGAAGTCTCTAGCACAATATTTCGATTTATGGTGAATTTTTGAAAAAACATTTTTTACGTCCACAGCGTTACAAATTCATGCATCATTTTGTGATAATATTTTCTGTGTTGCTTTGATCATTTTACAATTTGTTATATACCAAAATCATCACAATTTAGTGTACAATACAAAGAAAAAAAAAATAATCCGTTAGCTTTAACCGTTTTGCTCACAGCGATTTGTATAAAATTATATATGAAAATTTTTTTGTGCTGTCATATATTTCAATATTTATATATGATAATGATATTTTTTCATTTCTGATGGTTGCATACTAAACTTCAGGCAATGACAAAAAAGGAGCCAAAAATGAACTCTTAATCTTAAAACTAAGCGTGCTGTGATTTTTGAAAAACTTTTTTTCGACGCTAACTCAAATTAAACGCCATCAGGCACGGGAACGTTTTTGTAAATAGAGCATTGGCGTTTAAGGGTTAAAGGGATTAACTCTTCAACTCTTTTTAAGCCAGCCTTGTTGAATATAAGTCATAGGGGTAACTCTCTTTCTCCCTGCTTTGGCTGGAAGGCTAGAAGTACATTCAAAAAATTTTTCTGAGTCCAGTCGTGTCAGCCGGTGAAATTCCATTACAGCACGAATTTCTAGGTATAACCTTGCTAGATATACCAGAGAAAAAGAGCTTTCAGGAAAGCTGGGGTTACTACCCCAGTCGAGCGTCTTCAGGAAGGCGTCGGTATAAGAAGGGGTGAGTGAATTACCACTACCACGGAAACCTACTCGAAAGATCTCTCCCTATCAAAATCCCCGGAACAGAGCGGTGAGCCGTTACAGCCCCCACACCAAACACCCGCCAGGTCGGCGACACCAGCGCCACCTACCTCATTCCATTTTCTAGCACGTGATTCGGTTTATTTTGTGTGCTCTTCCATCATTTTGGATTTTTTTCTGCTTCTCACGATGGCATCGAGCAGCTTTACCATTTCCAAGTTAAGTACCATCTTCTTGTGGGGTTTTGTTCTATTTTTGGCTGTTATAGTCTCGTATTTTCATAAATATTGAGATCTTATTATGGCGCCAGGCGTCCCCAGCCAGCCATGTCGACGCTGAGGCGTCTCCTTCTGTTCTTTTCAGTTGGAGTTGTCTCCTCGTCGTTATAGATATTTTGCCCCCTTGGTTCCCTTCCTGGTGGTTCCTTTTGGGTGGCTCCCCCATATGAATTATGATCATTGGCCTGGCCTGGCCTTTGTGGGAGTGATGCCCCGTCCAGGTACCCCCCCCAGGTTGGGTTCCTTTTATTTTGGTCTTACTAGGCTAATTAATTTTGATTGAAGATGGTGCTCTTTTAGTTTTATTTTTATTTTTATTGTTTTTATTATTTTATTGAGTGGTTTACCTCGGGTGCTGGCGGCAGCCTCAGATCTAACCGCTTCCCGTGGTAGGCTACGCTCTCTGTTGAGCACATTTTAGTTTTTATGAGTGTTGGTTATTTTGTGGAGTAGGCTTGTTTGCTTCCTTCCCTTTGCCCTGGGTGGGAGTTCAGGTTGAGGGAGTTTTGTTGCTGTTTTCCTCCGGGATCGTTTTTGGTGGGCAGAGTGAGCCCCTTTAGTTCTCTTCCTCCAATTTGGGGGGAATCGAGTTCTTAGGATGTGTTTCCTCTAGGCTAGTCGCCCCCTTGCCTGCCATTCTCGATCCCTGGCTGGTTCTCGGCACAAAATTTCTCTCCCAGTTGCTTCCTCCTCCTTTTACCCTTCCTTTTCCTAGCCTATACTAGGTTAGGTCCATATTAGGCTTCGCCTAGGTAGGAGTCGGGCTTCGGGTTGGTTGCTTCCAGTCATTGCCCCTCCAAGATTCATGGTCTGGGAGGTATGGTGCAGTTGAGCGGGTGAGCTTCTCCCCGTCTCCTGTTCCCTTCCTGGTAGCCTACTCCTCCCCCCCCCCCCCCCTCCTCCTCTCCAGCCTTGCTCTACTCGTGCGGGTGGACGCTAGATGGCGTTTTCTCCGAGTTCAGGGACTTCTCTTGTTGGTTGAGGGATTCGCTCCCTCCCATATTGTCCCTAGCATCGCTGTATTGGGGTTGGTGGTTTGTTTACTCAACGTGTTGAGTCACTCCCACACTTCTTCATCTCCCCGCCGGATTACGTTGATACGGTATATATATTGCTTCAGCCTATGTTATGAACATATGAGCATTTTACCCGTCTTGTTTCTCGGCGAGGAAGTATGGGCGGAAGGTTTTTTCATTATAGAGGAACGGATCCCTCCGTCCTCTTGAGTTCTTACCATCACTTGTTACTGTTTTTATTTTTAGATAAGTCTAAGTTATCTACAGGAGTACTCTCCTTTATTCATTATATATAAATACGTGAGTCCGGTCCTATACCAGGGGTCTCCGCGTTATTTTACTGGCAGCCCTTATGGTTAGTTCCTGGTCTCTCTCCCCTTCATTCCCCGGAGTACTCCGGGGTCTGAAATCCTACCTTCCACTCTGTGTAATTTAGAGCTTATTGGCCCAGTTTATGTTAGGGAGTTCTTCTCCGCCGGAGTATTCGGTTGCAGTTGAATTTCCGGCCTCGCCAGCTTTAGTTTGCTTAGGGTGGGAGGTTCATGTACTTTTCTTCTTACAGACTGTTCGCTGTGAGGAGCCGGGTGCACCGCCTCCCTCCAACAACCCTACGGTCACGTAGTTTGTCGGACCCACGCTGGTTGTGCGGTCCGACTGGATGACCTGATTGTTTGGCACCCTGATGGTTGTGAGGTTTGCTTTCGCTCTCTGCACAACTGTCCAGGATGAGTTGGTAAGTGACAGTCTTTACATCTCCCTTGCTTTATGCTCCTCATATTGTATATTATACATTGTTTATGAGGTTCCCGGAATGGTTTTCGTTCCTTAGCTAATTGTTGGTTTTCTTACAGGCGGACGAAACTTCCAAGAAGTCTGCCTTGGAATCCCTCCGGGCCTGGGTGGCTGGGTTTGGAAGAACGTTCCGTCGGGGAAGCCCTCGTCCTCGACGCTAGGTTGAGGACTTACTCTACCCCGGCGCACGGGTGGCGGCCGCAGTGCCCTGAAGATCTGGCCACCCCTATCATCCAGCAGATCCGGGGATGAGACCCAGCCACCCCAAGCGGATATCCTCTACGCTGAGGTCTCGGAGGATGTTGCCGCCATTAATCTCAACCTGGAACCGATGAATATAGAGCAGGACCAGGTGGTAAGTGGTGAGGTAGGTGAGGTTGTTGGGGCGGGAATCTTATTTGACTCCCCTGCTTCATCTATTTCTTCTTTTTGCAGGTTTTGTGAAGTCTTCCTCCTTGGGTGATAGAGCTCCATCTGCTATCCCCAAGTTGAAGTTGAAGACTTCATGGAAGGCGAAGGGCTTCAAGTCCTCGTCTTCCAAGAAGGCATTGCCCTTCCCCGTCGAAGGCTAAGGTCTCAGGACCTGTAGCCTCCGGGAGCAAGTCTGGTTCCTCCAGCAAAGGCGCGAGTAAGAGGGCTGCAAAACCAAGCCCTCCTCGCCAACCTGCTTTCGATGCAGAGGCCTTTGCTAACCAGCTTTACAAAGCGTTTCACGGAGGACCTGGATTCGAGATTTAACAAAATCTCTGAGAAGCTGGCCAGTCATGATAACATACTGGCGGGAATGGCTCACCCACCCCAGCCGAACCACAGTATGTTATCCCCGACACTGCGGACCTCCCGCCGTTTGATGTCGGTAACCCTTGGCGGTTTCGCTCTCCGGGCCATCCAACATGATGGCAAGCTGACTCTTGATGGTCTTGGCACGAGGCGGTTGGAGGAATTGGAGTTCTTCCCCCGATCTCCTGCCCCCTTACCCAGGAGCCGTGAGGCTCACGGAGGAAGCCTGGATTCGGTCAGACAAGGTTCCTAGGAGACTGTCATCGTCCCTAGGGACCAAGCTCAGTCGGCTCTCCTGCGCACTCTGACGGAGTGGCAGGCAGATAACACGAAGTTGACTCCTTTCAAGGGGAACTTTACCATGTTCGCCCTGGGAGACAACCTTCCCACCCCTTGCTTGGACAAAGTCGCTCTGGCTACGGCCCGAGCGTGCTTTGATGGTAATCCGGTACCTCAGCTAAGGGAGACAGACCCTACTTCCCTGGTATTCCCAGGAAGTAATGAGTTCTGGACAGGCGCCCGTCCACTTTCACGGTCGGGAAGCTGGACCCCTTCTGCGCTCCACGCAGTTTAGCGAGCAGCTCCCCAAGCTGCCGGAAGCTCTTTGAAAGCGGAGTTTGATGCTCGGGTTAAGTTAGCCGGTCGTTGAACTCTGTATGCCTTACTGAAGCTACTGCCGTCTCCTGCTCGGACGAGCCCCTTCTTTCAGGTTTTGGCTAAGTCCTTGCTGGCAGGTTTCCAGTCTGACTTATCTGAGTTTATCATGGCCAGACTGGAATGTAGGAAGTTCATCTTTGCCGATGCAACTATCCGCCACGAGCCTAACAAGCTCGTGAAAAGCTCGATCTGGGGACCTAACCTCTTCCCTGAAGAGGAGGTCACATATGAATGTTATGGCCGAGGCTACACGGGCCAACCAAAGTCTTCGTTCTCGCTGGGGTATTTCAGCCTACAAGCGTAAGACCCCAGAATCGGCCGGCCCCCAATCGAGAGGAGAAAACGCTTCAGGAGGCATAAGAGGCCTCACCATCAGGCGGTAGTCCAAGCCGTCCCGGTCTCGGCAGTGGCACAGCCTTCCACTTCTAAGGCTCACCCCCAACAGTATGTGCTGGTCAACCAGCTGCACCCTCCTATGTGGCCTCACCAGCATACAACCCCACATATGAAGGGCCGTGGTTATTTTCACGGCCTTAATAGGGTTGCAAGGGGGAGGAAGAGGCAAGGCCCCTCACAGAGGAAAGCCCAACACCACCCCAAGGGGAAGACCTGGACGTGGTAGGGGAATAAACCCGCTCCCCTCCCACTGAGAGAACACAGGTAGGCGGTCGCCTGTTTTGGTTCAGGGACCAATGGACCTTCAGCCCTTGGGCACACAGCATTGTGTCCAAAGGACTAGGATGGAGCTGGATCAAAACCCTCCTCCTCTAACCAGGTTTTACCAGCCACCCACATCAATCCTAAAGGATTATGTGACAGAATTGCTCAACAAACGAGCAATAAAGAAAGTAAGGCACCTAAAGTTTCAAGGCAGGTTATTCACTGTTCCCAAAAAGACTCCGATCAGCAAAGAGTGATCCTGGATCTGTCGCGTCTAAATCTCTACATAAAATGCGACAAATTTCGCATGCTTACGGTAGCTCAGGTCGGACTCTACTTCCGGCGTGGAGCCGTCACCACCTCTATCGATCTTTCAGACGCTTATTATCACGTCCCGGTTGCGCGGAACTTCTCTCAGTTCCTCGGTTTCAGACTCGGGAATCAAGCCTACTCCTTCAGGGTCATGCCCTTCGGTCTGAACATTGCGCCCAGGATATTCACAAAGCTGGCGGACACGGTAGTACAGCAACTCCGGTCTCAAGGGATATCCCTAGCAGCATATTTTGGACGATTGGATAATTTGGGCACCAACAGTTCCGGAGTGTCAGAAAGCCACGTCCATAGTCATCAGTTTCCTGGAGTCGCTGGGTTTCCAACTGAACAGAGAGAAGTCCCGCCTGACTCCGGAGTCCCGGTTTCAGTGGTTGGGTCTCCAGTGGGATCTTGTCTCACACGCTGTCCCTTCCGCCTCCCAAGAGGAAAGAGATAGCATCTCTCACCAGGAGATTTCTCAAAAATCCATCAGCATCCCGCCGGTCCCAAGAAAGGGTCCTTGGGTCTCTTCAGTTTGCCTCAGTGACAGACCTGCTCTTAAAAGCGGTTAAAAGACATAAACAGAGTGTGGCGGAGTCGAGCCAATGTCAAGCTCAGAGACAAGGTCTCCTCTATCCCTCAAATCTTAAAGACAAGACTGCGACCTTGGGCCTCGGTCAAAGGCTTGTCCAATACAGTCCGCTTCAATTTCCCCCTCCGGCACTAGTAGTTCACACAGACGCTTCCTTAAGCGGCTGGGGGGGATATTCACCAAAACAAAAAGTACAAGGAACGTGGTCCACAATGTTTCAGCAGTTCCATATAAACACCCTGGAAGCTATGGCGGTATTTCTAACTCTGAAGAAAATCCGCCCCCCCAACCGGATTCATATCAGGTTGGTATTGGACAGCGCAGTGGTAGTTCATTGCATCAACAGGGCGGCTCCAAATCAGGCCGAGTAAACCAAGTAATGGTTGCTATCTTCTCCCTGGCGAACAAGCACGGCTGGCACCTGTCAGCCACCCACCTGGCGGGGTGCGGAACGTGGTGGCGGATTCCCTGTCCAGGAATGCTCCGTTGGAGACGGAGTGGTCCCTGGACGTGGAATCTTTCAAATGGATTTGCCGCCGGGTTCCGGGCCTCCAAGTGGATCTGTTCGCAACGGAGAGCAACTTCAAGCTCCCTGTTATGTGGCCCCAACCTGGACCCTCAGGCGTTCGCCACAGACGCAATGACAGTAGATTGGAACAATTGGGAGAAGATTTATCTTTTCCTCCAATAAACTTACTGCTGAAAGTTTTACACAAACTCAGGACATTCAAAGGTCAATTAGCCTAGTAGCCCCTATTGGCCGAAGAGCAATTGGTTCCCTCTTCTTCAGGAACTGGGATTACGGAGTCTTCGGATTCCCAAGCCCATTCTGACTCAGACAGTACAAACCAAGACTGTGTCAGCTTCCTCAAGAATTCAGAATGCCCTAGTTTTATGGACTTTATAAAATTCGCAGCTCAAAAAGGAGCGAACATTGACCCTGTCAACACTCTGTTTTTAGAATCAGATAAAAGAGATTCTACTATTAGACAGTATGACTCAGCAGTCAAAAAATTAGCCTCCTTCCTAAAAGCATCTGAAGCCAAAATCATGACAGCTAATTTAGGAGTTTCTTTCTTTAGATCATTGTTTGAGAAAGGCCTAGCTCCGGCCACTATTACCACAATCAAGTCAGCATTAAAGAAAGTATTTCTTTACGGCTTTAAAATCGACCTCACAGATTCCTACTTTTCATCTATCCCCAGAGCATGCGCTCGTCTGAGACCAGTATCACGCCCACAGTCTGTTACGTGGTTTCTCAATGACGTCCTTAAGTTAGCATCAGAGATGGATAACTTTCATTGCTCTTATCAGGATCTGTTAAGGAAGACCTTATTTTTGATTAGCTTGGCTTCAGGTGCTAGAATCTCAGAGCTGTCGGCTCTCACTAGAGGTGATAATTATGTGAACTTCCTCCCGTCTGGAGAGGTCCTCCTTTCCCCTGACCCTAGATTTTTAGCTAAGAACGAAGACCCACAGGACAGGTGGTCTCCTTGGAAGGTGGTGCCCCTTCCTCAAGACCAGTCTTTATGTCCAGTTTATACACTTAAATCTTACCTTTTAAGAACTCCACAGAGTAAGTCAGGTCCTCTTTTATCAGGGAGAAAGGTGGTACTCTTTCACTAAATGCTATAAGACAACAAATTTTATATTTCATTAAACAGGCCAACCCAGATTCAGTCCCTAAGGTTCATGATATTCGAGCAGTTGCTACTTCCATTAATTACTTTCATAATATGGACTTTTCAGAGTTATCTAAATTTACGGGTTGAAATCACCTCTAGTGTTTAAACGCCACTATTTAAAAACACTCGAAGCCCTGAAATTTTCTACCATAGCTGTGGGAAGTGTCATCTCCCCACCTTAATTAATCATATCCTTGTCCTTTCCTTTCCCCCCCGCCCGCCTGCCTCATTTACTTTTCTGCTTATTCTCCTGGTTGATTATACCTCACTGCCTGGCTCCTCATATTGATGTTTCTTGTACCTGTTGATGGAAAAAGCGTAATCTGATATGCCATGATTGTTTCTCTTGTGGGGTACTGGACAGTTTTTATTTGGCTCCATGTACCCCAGATGAATGTATATATTAATGCTAATTGATTTTGTCTCTTACGTGTTTAGCCTAAGTTTATGTGTATAGTATTAAGGTTATATTTGCAGTTGTTTTGTGCACTTTTCATGTTTCACCTTGCTTTAAGTAATTTTAAGGTTTTTGGGGCTTTTTCTCCGTTGTGTCGGGACCTGCCCATGTTTCATAGTATTAAGTTGTTTAATGTGCCTTAGATTTAATATGCCTTAGTCTTAGTGTTCTTGCTACACGGAAGAGATTGCTTAATTAAAATTATTTTGGTAAAACTTTTGCCTTTTCTTCAGATTACCCCCCATTTCTTTTTCCTGGTAGTTGCAGCCTTGGCATGATTCTCTATCACGATTTCACCGGCTGACACGGGACTGGACTCAGAAAAGGGATTTTGACAAAGGAAAAATCTATTTCTGAGGAAGGTCCCGTGTCACCCGGTGACCCTCCCTGAATCACCTAGTACTCTCCCCCCCCTCTTGCACATGCCAAGTCTGGGGTTAGTGCTAGCATGGAATGAGGTAGGTGGCGCTGGTGTCGCCGTCCTGGCGGGTGTTTGGTGTGGGGGCTGTAACGGCTCACCGCTCTGTTCCGGGGGTTTTGATAGGGAGAGATCTTTCAGTAGGTTTCCGTGGTAGTGGTAATTCACTCACCCCTTCTTATACCGACGCCTTCCTAGAAGACGCTCGACTGGGGGTAGTAACCCCAGCTTTCCTGAAAGCTCTTTTTCTCTGGTATATCTAGCAAGGTTATACCTAGAAATTCGTGCTGTAATGGAATTTCACCGGGTGACACGGGACCTTCCTCAGAAATAGATTTTTCCTTTGTCAAAATCCCTTTTGTAAGATTACTGATGTTTAAGATGACTTTGAAATGATATTAATAATATAATTTCAAAGATTAATACAGTAATAGGATAATAATTTAAGGTATATTTGATGAAGGATGATACTTTTAAGTATACATTTGGTATCTGAACTTTCAAGATAGCCAGTTATAAGCATTTTTAGAGGAGGATAGCAAGTGTTCACGGATTTTAACTATTTGTGGGGGGGGGGGGTCCTGGAATGCATTCCCTGCAAATAGGGGTTTACCATCCTTATATAAAAATTCAATTTAAGATTTATTTGTAAACACTTACCACTCCATTAGATAGCCTTACCTACCATGCCAGTGAAGAGAAGACTAATAACAAAATTTAAGGGTTCTCCCCATTTTCTATAACTACTGGCCTATATTATATCCATGCGCTTCCTCCATCCTCCACCAGGGAACCTATAGGTGTAAACGCTAGTTGGCAGGCAGTATCATTCTGTGTGCTTTCAATGTGGGGAGGATGGGAGGGTCATTATCTAATGGAGAAATGAGTATTTAAAAGTAAAATCTTGAATTAATTATTGACATTTGTGAAATGAAACTTAACTCTCCATCACATAGTTAATTCCCACACTAATGAGTTGGTGGGCAAAGTAAAATCAGCTATTCCTCTGATAATCACCCCTTAATATGCAGTAATTAACTATAGCTAACAGTCTTTCCTTACTTGATGAAAACGATACCTGTGCCCCACACACAGGTTCTGTACTCACAAAAATTGTCTACTTTACAGAATACCAATCAAACCATTCTGACATCGAGTCTACTATACACTCTGTCAGTGCAGCCTTCTCCGATGAGGAAATTAACGCTGCATATACAAAATACGAAGACCTGATACCAAAAACCATTCTCCTGGCGCGATCCACGAAAAGCTTATCCTCTCCCAAGAAAATACCTTATATCACTAAGTGACTAAGGACCTGCTTGGTGGAAATCTACCCCAATGACCCTTACAATCTGCCTCCAAAGAAGCCTATTGATCTAATCCTACCTGCAGTGTACCATATGGCAGAAAATGTCTTTCTAACAGCAAAATCCCTCCCAGAAAAAATTGACAAAACCTCAGAAAAAATTGAGGAAGCACTTGACAAATTTTCACAGATCTGGGACATGATCAAAGGATTGCAGGAATCATTCGGTAGCCTGAAACTGTGGAAACAAATAACAATCTTTCATGGATCTGGGATGCGATCAAAGGAGTGCAGGAATCATTAGACAATTGCACAGCAAGCCACCAGACTCCTTTGAGTGAGGCATCTATTATTTCCTCGCCTCACATGAAAATGAGAGAAGTGAGAGTGCAATGCGAAGTTGAGATGGCCATACACTCCCAAGTGGGAATCGCCCTCTCCCTCGGATGAAGCACCCACATCACCTATAGACCTATTAGACGGGGCCAATGAACTCCCAACCTCCTTGCCCTCCCCATTGGAAGATATATCTTCAGTGACGATCACCAGATGAGTCTTTCACCCTTTCTATCCCAACAATTTCTGTTTGGATGAGAATGTGAATGATCATGTGAGGGGATTTTGCAAGACACATACAAATTTAAAAAAAAAAACCTCTCGATTGCCAGCTGGACCAAAGCCCAACATTTGTGAATCACTCGCCTGAAACCTGAGGAGAGATGTCACGTTGAGATTCACAATTTGCGCTCACTGGTGAAGCTATACCCCATAGTAGAGAGTCAAGTTTCTCACAGGCTCCAACCATGGCCACCGAGAACGAGGCCTGGCGGATTAAACGTCATCAGGGATTTTCCGAAGGAAAGGTAGTCACTGTTGACCTACGGTCACCTACCTGCTTGAGTATTCATCTAAATTGCGGGGTTTTTGCCTCTGATTTTTTCAATGAATTACTAAATGTTTTGCATTATTTATGGAACAAAAGGGAAATTGATACTAAATATAAGTTTGCAGTGTTTTTTGTGATGATGCCCTATCATTGTGTTGTTATAAATTGCAAGGGAATTATGAGACAGGGCCCAAAAAGTCAGCATATTTTCTTTTTCCAAGAACAAAGACTACATCAAAATGACTACAAGCCTTAAAAAGAAAAGCTACACCCGACCAAATATAGCAAAGTAGTATATAAATACACTTTACATTTACCTCAATACTATTGAGATTGCAATATTGTTTGTGGAAAATTGCTGTTGAGTTTTTGCCAATATAATCAATATGCATGAGCAAGGAGGATCATATCTATATACAGCTACATTTGCATTAATTACTATGATGTATTTATTTGTGATATTCAGACACTTTAATATTTGTTAATGGGCAATAGTTTTAATATAATGCAAATCTGTTTTCAGGTTTACAGTTTACATTTCGTGCCAGAGGATATTAGATGGGGAAAATCCTGTTATGACAAAAATACTGGCACAACTTCTACTACAAAACTGAAATTGCCACAACTTCGTGAAGGTGCCATTCCATCACAATTACCTAAATGTCCTCGTATCTGTCCTGGCTATCACATCGAAGAGAATCTCCAGATTCAAAGAGAGCAAGGAAGGAGCAATCAGCGATGCAGGCTGCAATAGCAGAGAGCTGCAATTGACATTCAGTATAACAAATCTACATTATCCAATTCTGCTGATGAACTTATTTGGAAGCTACAATTTTTAGACTTTAAATTTGTACAGGTTTATAACCAATTCCCGAAGAGAACAAAAAAATAATTCTATCATAATGATAAAGAATAACTGCACGGTGCAAGCTTTTGTTCAAGACACTGAAGCACATCGATTAGGGGACTATGGATAACTGAACTAGAGCAGATATCGATATAAGGAGTTAAAAAAACTTGCAACAGCATTAGTGTTATTCAATTCGTGATTTCATTTTTATCCACTCTTTTAGATGAACCATCATTCAAACATTCTACTGTACTGAAATTTGTTTGTGAACAACTGAGCTTAATGATTCTTAATAAGATGGATTATTCAGCTGAGTTAGTGATATTTTTCCTTTATCCTTTACAATTGTTCTCCCCAAGGATATAGGTCGAGAGATAAGAAATTTCTTATATTACCTAACTACTCCACTATAAAATGGGTGTTTATTTAAAAAAATTCAGCCCACCACACGTGAACAAGATACTACAAATTTCTTGATGTACATCAAAAATAAATATAAATCATTATTGCCTGGTGACAAAGCAGTGATCCTGATGGTTGATGAAATTCATCTTAAACCATATTTTGATTAAAAAGAGGGCAATATTGTTGGCTCAACCTTCAGTTAATCATGTCAAGAGAAGCTGCAACACTTGCATTTGTTTTTATGTTAGATAACATTACAATCTAAATTCAATGGACGTTGTGCATTATTTCATCATCTTTAAATTTCTTTTATTCATCATCCTGAAATTAATTCTTTTATTCATCAACCTCAAGTTAACATTTTTATATTTCCTATGAAAGATTATCAATTATACCTTAGCAGTCAAGAGGGCTTCATTCAAATGTTTAAGAAAGTTCATTGGGCTGCAGATTTTAAAGTACAACCATTGGACTACCTTCCCTGCTTCATGCCCCCATCGAGGAATGCCTTCTCTTTTCGGTGGCTATGCTCCAACCCTCTATCTCCCACCAACTCCCATACAAAATTAAACATAAAGTGGCTTACAGGATTGCCTGCCTATTTCAACACCTCAATGTTCTTAAAGGCGAGAATTTCAGTCCTAATATAAAAGTCTCAAGATATAACCTAATCCGGAACCAAGCACACGCCCCCCCCAACAGGGAACTTACTGACACCCCAAGCAGGGATTCAGGCGCAGGCTTTCTTTCTACCACAAGTGCCAGCCAACCTATTTCTGAGTGACTGCCCCGTGTCAGCTGGTGAAATTCCATTCCACCCAAATGATTTCTAGGTATTCCCATGCTAGATATACCAGGATAAAAGAGCTTTCAGGAATCTCTGGGGTTTTTGGCCTCATCGAACATTCCTCCCCTAAACATGTTCTGCAAGGGTGAGTGAAAGGCATCATTGCACCACAAGAAAAACTCCTCTGGAAAGATCTCTGCCATCTCAAAATTCAGTGTATGAAGACTGAGACCTTTCTTGCCCCGATGCAAGTTACAACACCCAGGCCGGCGACACCAAAGCGGCATTTCTGAGTCCATTCCATTTTCAGCGGTGAAATTCCATTTGCACGAATTTCTTTGTGTGCTAGATATTCCTTTTTTTTGGATTTTATCTTTTCGCGATGTCTTCGAGGCAGCTTTACCATCTCCAAGTTAAGTACCATCTTCTTGTGGGGTTTTGTTCAATTTTTGGCTGTTCAAAATGGTGAGTATTTTCATAAATATTGAGATCTTATTATGACGGCAACACCAGCGCCACCTCCCCTCATTCCATTTTCTAGCACGTCGAAATCGCTGTTTCTTTTGTGTGTTCTTTTCAGTTGGAGTTGTCTCTCGTCGTTATAGATAGATTTTGCCCCCTTGGTTCCCTTCCTGGTGGTTCCTCGGTGGCTGGCCCCCTTTTATGAATTTACGTTTCATTGGCCTACTGGCCTTTGTGGGAGTGATGCCCGTCCAGGTACCCCAGGTTGGGTTCCTGTTATTTTTGGTCTTATTAGGCTAATTAATTTTTTCTTGAAGATGGTGCTCTCTTTTAGTTTTATTTTTATTTTTATTATTTTTATTATTTTATTGGGTGGTTTACCTCGGGTGGTGGCGGCAGCCTCAGATCTAACCGCTTCCCGTGGTAGGCTACGCACTCTATTGAGCACATTTTTTTAGTTTTTATGAGTGATGGTTATCTTGTGGAGTAGGCTTGTTTTGCTTCCATCCCCTTGCCCTGGGTGGGGAGTTCAGGTTGGGAGTTTTGTTGCTGTTTCCTCCGGGATCGTTTTTTGGTGGGCAGAGTGAGCCCCTTAGTTCTCTTCCTCCATTTGGGGGGGAATAGAGTTCTTTGGATGTGTTTCCTCTAGGCTAGTCGCCCCCTTGCCCGCCATTCTCGATCCCGGTTGGTTCTCGGCACAAAATTTCTCTCCCTGTTGCTTCCTCCTCCCTTTTGCCCTCCTTTTCCTAGCCTATATTAAGGTTAGGTCCATATTAGGCTTCGCCTAGGTAGGAGTCGGGCTTCGGGTTGGTTGCTTCCAGTCATATTACCCCCCCTCCCAAGATTCATTGTCTGGAGGTATGGTGCAGTTGAGCGGGTGAGCTTCTCCCCGTCTCCTGTTCCTTCCTGGTAGCCTACTCCTCCTCCTTCCCCCTCCTCCCCCTCCAGCCTTGCTCTACTCGTGCGGGTGACGCTAGATGGCGTTTTCTCCGAGTTCAGGGACTTCTCCTGTTGGTTGAGGGATTCGCTCCCTCCCATATCGTCCCTAGCATCGCTGTATTGGGGTTGGTGGTTTGTTTACTCGAACGTGTTCAAGTCACTCCTCGTCTCCCCGTCGGGTTACGTTGATACGGTAATATATATTGCTTCAGCCTATGTTATGAACATACGAGCATTTTACCCGTCTTGTTTCTCCGGCGGGGAAGTAAGTGAGGAAGGATTTTTCATTTTATAGAGGAGCGGATCCTCCGGTCCTCTTGAGTTCTTACCATCACTTGTTACTGTTATTATTTTTTAGATTTTTAAGTCTGTTTATCTACAGGAGTACTCTCCTTAATTCATTTATATTATATATATCGTGAGTCCGGTCCTATACCGGGGGCTCCGCGTTATTTTACTGGCAGCCCTTATGGTTAGTTCCTGGTCTCTCTCCCTTTCATTCCCGGAGTACTCCGGGGTCTGAAATCCTTTACCTTCCACTCTGTGTAATTTAGAGCTTATTGGCCCAGTTTATGATAAGGAGTTCTTCTCCCACGGAGTATTCGGTTGCAGTTGAGTTTCCGGCCTCGCCAGCTTTAGTTTGCTTAGGGTGGGAGGTTCATGTACTTTTTTCTACTTACAGACTGTTCGCTGTGAGGAGCCGGGGTGCACCGCCTCCCTCCAACAACCTTACGGTCACGTAGTTTGCGGACCCACGCTGGTTGTGCGGTCCGCCTGGTTGACCTGGTTGTCTGGCACCCTGATGGTTGTGAGGTTTGCTTCGCTCTCTGCACAACTGTCCAGGATGAGTTGGTAAGTGACAGTCTTTACATTACTCCTCCGCTTTATGCTCCTCATTTGTATATTGTATATTGTTTATGAGGTTCCCGGAATGGTTTTCGTTCTTTAGCTAATTGTTGGTTTTCTTACAGGCGGACGAAGCTTCCAAGAAGTCTGCCTTGAATCCCTCCGGGCCTGGGTGGCTGGGTTTGGCAGGAGCGTTCCGTGGGGAAGCCCTACGTCCTCGACGCCAGGTTGAGGGACTTGCTCTACCCCGGCGCACGGGTGGCGGCGCAGTGCCTGAAGATCTTGCCACCCCTATCATCCAGCAAATCCGGGATGAGACCCAGCCACCCCAAGTGGATATCCTCTACGCTGAGGTCTCGGAGGATGTAGCCGCCATGAATCTTAACCTGGAACCTATGAATATAGAGCAGGACCAGGTGGTAAGTGGTGAGGTAAGTGAGGTTGTTGGGCGGGCCCCCTTTTTTGACTCCCCTGCTTCATCCATATCTTCCTTTGCAGGTTTTGTGAAGTCTTCCTCCTTGGGTGATAGAGCTCCGTCTGCTATCCCCAAGTTGAAGTTGAAGACTTCATGGAAGGCGAAGGGCTACAAGTCCTCGACTTCCAAGAAGGCATCGCCCTTCCCCCCGTCGAAGGCTAAGGTTTCAGGACCTGTAGCCTCCGGGAGCAAGTCTGGTTCCTCCAGCAAAGCGCGAGTAAGAGGGCTGCAAAACCAAGCCCTCCTCGCCAACCTGCCTTTTCGACGCAGAGGCCTTTTGCCAATCAGCTCTATAAGCGTTTTACAGAGGACCTGGATTCGAGATTTAGCAAAATCTCCGAGAAGTTGGCCAGTCATGATAACATACTGGCGGGAATGGCTCACCCACCCCCAGCTGAACCACAGTATGTTATCCCCGACACTGCGGACCTCCCCCGTTCGATGTCGGTAACCCTTGGCGTTTCGCTCTCCGGGCCATCCAACATGATGGCAAGCTGACACTTGATGGTCTTGGCACGAGGCGGTTGGAGGAATTGGAGTTCTTCCCCCGATCTTTTGCCCCCTTACCCAGGTTTCGTGAGACTTACGGAGGAAGCTTGGATTCGGTCAGACAAGGTTCCTAGGAGACTGTCATCGTCCCTAGGGACCAAGCTCAGTCGGCTCTTCTGCGCACTCTGACGGAGTGGCAGGCAGACAATACAAAGTTGACTCCTTTCAAGGGCAACTTTACCATGTTTGCCCTGGGAGACAACCTACCCACCCCTTGCTTGGACAAAGTCGCTCTGGCTACGGCCCGAGCGTGCTTTGATGGTAATCCGTTACCACAGCTAAGGGAGACAGACCCTACTTCCCTGGTATTCCCAGGAAGTAATGAGTTCTGGTCATGGACGCCCGTCCACTTTCACGGTCGGGAAGCTGGACCCCTTCTGCGCTTCCTCACAGTTCAGTGAGCAGCTCCCCAAGCTGCCGGAATCTTTTTGAAGGCGGAGTTTGATGCCGGTTAAGTTAGCCCGGTCGTTGAACTCCGTATGCCTCACGGAAGCTACTGCCGTCTCCTGCTCGGACGAGCCTTTTTTTCAAGTTTTGGCTAAATCCCTGTTAGCTGGCTTTCAGTCTGACCTATTTGAATTCATCATGGCCAGACTGGAATGTAGGAAGTTCATCTTTGCCGATGCGACTATCCGCCACGAGCCTAACAAGCTCGTGAAAAGCTCGATCTGGGGACCTAACCTCTTCCCTGAAGAGGAGGTCACGAACGTTATGGCTGAGGCTACAGGGCCAACCAGAGTCTTCGCTCTCGCTGGGGCATTTCGGCCTATAAGCATAAGACCCCAGAATCGGCGGCCCCCAATCGAGAGGAGGCAAACGCTTCAGGAGGCATAAGAGGCCCCACCATCAGGCGGTAGTCCAAGCCGTCCCGGTCTCGGCAGTGGCACAGCCTTCCACTTCAAGGCTCTCCCCCAACAGTATGTGCTGGTCCAACCAGCTCACCCCTCCTATATGGCCTCACCAGCGCATACAACCCCACATATGAGGGCCGTGGGTACTTTCACGGCCTTAATAGGGTTGCAGGGGAGGAAGAGGCAAAGCCCCTCATAGAGGCAAGCCCAACACCACCCCAAGGGGAAGACCTGGACGTGGTAGAGGGAATAAACCCGCTCCCTCCCACTGAGAGAACACAGGTAGGCGGTCGCCTGTTTTGGTTCAGGGACCAATGGACCTTCAGCCCTTGGGCACACAGCATTGTGTCCAAAGGACTAGGATGGAGCTGGATCAAAAACCTCCTCCTCTAACCAGGTTTTACCAGCCACCCACATCAATCCTAAAGGATTATGTGACAGAATTGCTCAACAAACGAGCAATAAAGAAAGTAAGGCACCTAAAGTTTCAAGGCAGGTTATTCACTGTTCCCAAAAAGACTCTGATCAGCAAAGAGTGATCCTGGATCTGTCGCGTCTAAATCTCTACATAAAATCGACAAATTTCGCATGCTTACGGTAGCTCAGGTACGGACTCTACTTCGCGTGGAGCCGTCACCACCTCCATCGATCTTTCAGACGCTTATTATCACGCCCCGGTTGCGCGGAACTTCTCTCAGTTCCTCGGTTTCAGACTCGGGAATCAAGCCTACTCCTTCAGGGTCATGCCCTTCGGTCTGAACATTGCGCCCAGGATATTCACCAAGCTGGCGGACACGGTAGTACAACAACTCCGGTCTCAAGGGATATCCCTAGCAGCATATTTGGGCGATTGGATAATTTGGGCACCAACAGTTCCGGAGTGTCAGAAAGCTACGTCCATAGTCATCAATTTCCTGGAGTCGCTAGGTTTTCAACTGAACAGAGAAGTCCCGTCTGACTCCGAGTCCCGGTTTCAGTGGTTGGGTCTCCAGTGGGATCTGTCATCTCACACGCTGTCCCTTCCGCCTCCCAAGAGGAAAGAGATAGCATCTCTCACCAGGAGATTCCTCAAAAATCCATCAGCATCCCGCCGGTCCCAAGAAAGGGTCCTTGGATCTCTTCAGTTTGCCTCAGTGACAAACCTGCTATTAAAAGCGAAATTAAAAGACATAAACAGAGTGTGGCGGAGTCGAGCCAATGTCAAGCTCAGAGACAAGGTCTCCTCTATTCCTCAAATCTTAAAGACAAGGTTGCGACCTTGGACCTCAGTCAGAGGCCTGTCCAATACAGTTCCGCTTCAATTTCCCCCTCCGGCACTAGTAGTTCACACAGACGCTTCCCTAAGCGGCTGGGGGGATATTCACCAAAACAAAAGTACAAGGAACGTGGTCCACAATGTTTCAGCAGTTCCATATAAACACCCTGGAAGCTATGGCGGTCTTTCTAACTCTGAAGAAAATCCGCCCCCAACCGGATTCATATCAGGTTGGTATTGACAGCGCAGTGGTAGTTCATTGCATCAACAGGGCGGCTCCAAATCAGGCCGAGTAAACCAAGTAATGGTTGCTATCTTCTCCCTGGCGAACAAGCACGGCTGGCACCTGTCAGCCACCCACCTAGCGGGGTACGGGCGTGGTGGCGGATTCCCTGTCCAGGACTACTCCGTTGGAGACGGAGTGGTCCCTGGACGTGGAATCTTTCAAATGGATTTGCCGGGTTCCGGGCCTCCAAGTGGATCTGTTCGCAACGGAGAGCAACTTCAAGCTCCCCTGTTATGTGGCCCTAACCTGGACCCTCAGGCGTTCGCCATAGGCGCAATGACAGTAGATTGGAACAATTGGGAGAAGATTTATCTTTTCCCCAATAAATTTACTGCTGAAAGTTTTACACAAACTCAGGACATTCAAAGGTCAATTAGCCCTAGTAGCCCCTATTGGCCGAAGAGCAATTGGTTCCCTCTTCTTCAGGAACTGGGATTACGGAGTCTTCGGATTCCCAAGCCCATTCTGACTCAGACAGTACAAACCAAGACTGTGTCAGCTTCCTCAAGAATTCAGAATGCCCTAGTTTTATGGACTTTATAAAATTCGCAGCCCAAAAAGGAGCGAACATTGACCCTGTCAACACTCTGTTTTTAGAATCAGATAAAAGAGATTCTACTATTAGACAGTATGACTCAGCAGTCAAAAATTAGCCTCCTTCCTAAAAGCATCTGAAGCCAAAATCATGACAGCTAATTTAGGAGTTTCCTTCTTTAGATCATTGTTTGAAAAGGCCTTGCTCCGGCCACTATTACCACAATCAAGTCAGCATTAAAGAAAGTATTTCTTTACGGCTTTAAAATCGACCTTACAGATTCCTATTTTTCATCTATCCCCAGAGCATGCGCTCGTCTGAGACCAGTATCACGCCCACAGTCTGTTACGTGGTTTCTCAATGGCGTCCTCAAGTTAGCATCAGAGATGGATAACTTTCATTGCTCTTATCAGGATCTGTTAAGGAAGACTTTATTTTTGATTAGCTTGGCTTCAGGTGCTAGAATCTCAGAGCTGTCGGCTCTCACTAGAGGTGATAATTATGTGAACTTCCTCCCGTCTGGAGAGGTCCTCCTTTCCCCTGACCCTAGATTTTTAGCTAAGAACGAAGACCCACAGGACAGGTGGTCTCCTTGGAAGGTGGTGCCCCTTCCTCAAGACCAGTCTTTATGTCCAGTTTATACACTTAAATCTTACCTTTTAAGAACTCCACAGAGTAAGTCGGGTCCTCTTTTTTATCAGGGAGAAAGGTGGTACTCTTTCACTAAATGCTATAAGACAACAAATTCTATATTTCATTAAACAGGCCAACCCAGATTCAGTTCCCAAGGTTCATGATATTCGAGCAGTTGCTACTTCCATTAATTACTTTCATAATATGGACTTTCTCAGAGTTATCTAAATTTACGGGTTGGAAATCACCTCTAGTGTTTAAACGCCACTATTTAAAATCGCTCGAAGCCCTGAAATTTTCTACCATAGCTGTGGGAAGTGTCATCTCCCCACCTTAATTAATCATATCCTTGTCCTTTCCTTTCCCCCCCGCCCGCCTGCCTCATTTACTTTTCTGCTTATTCTCCTGGTTGATTATACCTCACTGCCTGGCTCCTCATATTGATGTTTCTTGTACCTGTTGATGGAAAAAGTGTAATCTGACATGCCATGATTGTTTCTCTTATGGGGTACTGGACAGTTTTTATTTGGCTCCACGTACCCCAGATGGATGTATATGTTAATGCTCATTGATTTTGTCTCTTACGTGTTTAGCCTAAGTTTACGTGTATAGTATTAAGGTTATATTTGCAGTTATTTTGTGCTTTTCATGTTTCACCTTGCTTTAAGTAATTTTAAGGTTTTTGGGGCTTTTTCTCCGTCGTGTCGGGACCTCCCCCACGTTTCATAGTATTAAGTTTTTAATGTGCCTTAGATTTAGTATGCCTTAGTCTTAATATTCTTTTGCACGGAAGAGATTGCTTAATTAAAATTATTTTGGTAAAACTTTTGTTTTTCTTCAGATTACCCCCATTTCTTTTTCCTGGTAGTTGCAGCCTTGGCATGATTCTCTATCACGATTTCACCGGCTGACACGGGACTGGACTCAGAAAAGGGATTTTGACAAAGGAAAATCTATTTCTGAGGAAGGTCCCGTGTCACCCGGTGACCCTCCCCTGAATCACCTAGTACTCTCCCCCTCTTGCACATGCCAAGTCTGGGGTTAGTGCTAGCATGGAATGAGGTAGGTGGCGCTGGTGTCGCCGTCCTGGCGGGTGTTTGGTGTGGGGCTGTAACGGCTCACCGCTCTGTTCCGGGGTTTTGATAGGAGAGATCTTTCAGTAGGTTTCCGTGGTAGTGGTAATTCACTCACCCTTTCTTATACCGACGTCTTCCTAGAAGACGCTCGACTGGGTAGTAACCCCAGCTTTCCTGAAAGCTCTTTTTCTCTGGTATATCTAGCAAGGTTATACCTAGAAATTCGTGCTGTAATGGAATTTCACCGGGTGACACGGGACCTTCCTCAGAAATAGATTTTTCCTTTGTCAAAATCCCTTTTCTTTCCTGTGGCACAAATCATTAGACAATATAGTGAATGTGATGACCTAGTGGAGTGATAGATTGCTGGGGCTTCAAGTGACAGTAGGGGGCACTTAAGATCCTAATAATTAATGTTAATATGCCCTGGGGAAACAAACAATAATTTTTATCAATACTGCATGATCCTAGGTGAGTTACACAGCAATATTCACGATTCTACTGCTGATCATATTTGTATAATTGGGGACCTTAATTCTCACCCCACAAAATAATTTTACAACGAACTTCCTCGCTTCTGTCAAAATCACGCACTGCATCACATCCCCACAACTTCATGATTCTGTTGTGACCTGCAACATTTGCTACGATCTTGCAATGGGCTATGATGACATCCCCTTACAGGTGTCATCCAGTACCCCATCCCTCCCCACTCTGAACCCCCTAAGTGATCGCCCACCTGCTGTTAACTGAGATTTTAAAAACCAACAGAAAACCAGATCCTTCAGGGAAACCACAGAAACCAGGCTGGGGTCAATAGTTCAACCAGCAGATGCCTTACTGTGCACTAACACAAAATGTAGAAATGACTATCACATGAGAGATCTGAAAATATTCTATTCGAATATGATTTCTGCTATGCTTGCCTCTAGCAGGGATATCTTTAGACCTTGTCAAGGCAACTCTCGTAATATACCTGGATGGAATGACTTGGTTAAAGATCTATATACACATTCATGAGAAATTTGTTTACTGTGAAGGCAAAATGGTAGCCCAAGGGAAGGACACTTTGCACTGCTAATGAGGCAAGCAAGAGTGCAGTTCAAATATGATATTTTCATAATAAAATAAATTTTTGAACATACTTACCTGGTAGTTATATATATAGCTTAAGTCCCTGACGCGTGGCAGAATTTCAAAACTCGCGGCAATCGCTGATGGGTAGTCAGGTGTACCACCTGTGCGCCCTCTACCCAGGTACCTGTAACCATTCCAACTATTCCTCAGATCTTCCATGCCCCTAGTCTCTAGAGGGGAGGAGGGTGGGAATTTAATTATACATAACTACCAGGTAAGTATGTTCAAAAATTTATTTTATTATGAAAATATCATTTTTAAACATCTGACTTACCCGGTAGTTATATATATAGCTGATTGACACCTTTGGTGGAGGGTCAGAGACAGCCAACATCGTTGGAATTTTGCTTAAGGGTTAATAAACCAACTTAAGGTTCTTACCTGGATTAAGGAAGCTGACTTCAATGAACTCCCCTCATTATGTCTGCTTTCCTTAAGAGATCCAGCGATCCACTCAGGGGCTGAAGACCTCTAGGAGCTGCCAACCGGTGTACCAACCTCTATGTGACAAACAACCTATAATACCCTTGTTCTGGGCGCCACCAAGGAACAAAATGACAACCTGACTAAAATCAATGATTGTGGAAGACTGCGCTCAATCTTCACAAACAACCATAAAATTTCAACCATTCCAAGGCAAGAACAAAGGGTATTGTTTTTTATGGGATTGCAAGGGTAGTCCCTTCTCCCACTACTCAGTTATGTCTGCATAAATGGTCCCAGTGATCCAGCAGGGGCTGAAGACGTCTAGAGCTGCCACTTGCTACCAACCTCTAGTGTGACAGACAAAACACTGACCCTTGCTTCTCCAGAAGGAACAAAATGATCATGATGATTTTGGAAGACCTCATTCTTCACAAACAACCACCAAATTTCAACATGCCCTGCAAGAACAAAGGGTTTTGTTTTATGGGATTGATTCTGCCTCACTGACATTCTGAATGAGCTTCCTCATTATGTCTGTCTTGTTTTGAAAAAGGATAAGGGGCTGAAATTCTTTGACATTGCTGTCAACCGGGTATTCTGTGACTGAACACCTGTTCTTGTTCGCCTCTGACTTGCATCCCAATGATTAGAATCTTTCGTCCTCTTGCACAAACAATCTCAGAGCTCTTCCAAGGCAAGAAAAGGGTATTGGTTTAGGATTCTCTCTAACTCCCTCACCTAGATGCTATCTCTGCCAGATTAGTAATCTCGCATAATGTCTGGACTTGCCAGGGTTGTGAAGGCCGTTCATTCTTTCCAGAAGGCAAAAAACCCCAGTTTGTTTAGAGAGCAGAGAGCTTTGCCCTTCCTAAAACGTCTTTACAGTTTTATTGAAGGTCCATCTCTACATTCCATGACTCTTCTTTTTAGCTGTTGTCTAAATAAAAAAAACAGAGTCTTCATGGTGCAGAGATCTTTAAATGAAATCTCTTGCAAAGGTTCTTAAACCTTTGTCCATCCATGAGAAACTTTAGGACCACGTCTAAGGTTCCACGCTTGTGAGTTCTGTCTTTTCTCCTTAGTAGTCGAGATTCATTTTCTGAGAAGATCTTGAGAGATTCTTTGCCTTGCAGACAAATCAAGTTTCTTGTCTGAGAGACATGCTCACTAACATGCTGCCCTGACCAAGAAAATAGTTTTGATGGAGAGGTCCTTAAAGATATCCTCTGCAAGGGATCGAACCTCCTCTTAAGAGGAAAGGAGAAAATCTAGGCTCCATCTGGGTTCACAGAGGTTACTGAAATATTGAAGAGGACACATGGTTGTCCTTGCACCATCTTCTAAAAATATCCCACTTGGATTGGTATACCTTGATGGTGGATAACCTCCTTGATTTGCGATCGCTCTAGCTGCCTCCTTGAAAAACTTCTGGCTCTTGTGAGTTTTTCCGATAGTCTGAAAGGCAGTTCAGCTGTAGACCTTGGAGGTTTTGGTGATATTTTTCCAAGTGGGGTTGTTTTGAGTAGATCTGGTCTTGAGGCAGACTACTCAGGATGTCCACCATCCATTCTAGTACCTCTGTGAACCATTCTCTTGTGGCCAGTAAGGGGCCACAAGGGTCATCCTGGTCCTCTCATGTGACACAAATTTTTTCAATGACCCTGTTTATTATCTTGAAAGAGGGAAATGCATAAACATCAAGACTGGACCAGTCCACCAGGAACGCATCTATGTATATAGCCCGGGATCTGGTACTGGAGAACAGTAAGTTTCCAGCCTCTTCGCGTTTGTGCTGTGGTGAAAAGATCTATGCAAGAACGTCCCCAAAGTCCACAAATCTTTGCAGACGTCTTGATGAAGAGTCAATTCTGTTGAGAGGACTTTATTTCCTGCTCAGAATGTCTGCTCTCATTTTTTCTCCCCTTGAATAGAATGGGTTACTAGTTTCACATTCTTCTCTTTTGCCCAAAGAAGAGGTTCTCTTGTTGTCTCGTGCAATGACCTGGAGTGAGGCCCCCTTGTTTGTTGATGTAGGCCAACGCTGCCGTGTTGTCGGTGTTGACCTGCACCTCTTGTTCCCCACTGTGTTCGAACTCTTTGAGAGCTAGAAGGATTGCAGTTAGTTCCTTTTGATTGATGTTTAACTTCTCCTGCCCTCTGGTCCAGGAGCCCGAGACTTTTATTTCCCAGTGTTGCTCCCCATACTGAGTCCAACGCGTCGGATAACAACACTAGGTCTGGGTTCCTCTGTTTTAGAGAAAGGACCTCCTGAAGCTTGACGGGACGTTCCACCACTATAAGGCATTGTTTTATTGGTTCTGAAATGGGGATGCACTCTGTCTCCAGTTCTATTTCTCTGTCCCAGTTACGATTTAGATGAAACTGTAACGGGCATAGAATTAAGTCTTCAAATGAGACAAACTGTTCCAGCGAGGAAAGGGTCCCCAGCAGACTCATCCATTCTTTGCCTGAGCATGACTATTTCTTTAAAAAGTTCTGAAATTTTCTTAAGGCCTGTCCTGTCTTTGCAATAAACGGAAAAGCCCGAAAATCCTGACTCTGAATCTTCATCCTAAGGTATAGAATCTCTTGGGATGGGATCAGCTGAGATTTCTATCTGTTTATCAGTAGACCTAATTCTTTGTTCCTCTGATGCCAGATTGTCGCCCTGAGATCCTCCACGTCTTGGCTTCCAAGGATCTTGAAGCTCTGACGTCCTGACGTCCAATGCCTTGACGCCTGATGGTTCATTGACGCAGCATTGGGTTCATTTGACATCAGTCATCATGGTGTTTCACTCCTAGATGCTTGACGCCAAAGCATCCAGCTGGAACACCTCTTCATTCACGAATCTCAGGTAAATTTCTTGGACGCCGGGTGGCTTAGGGATGTGGAAATATCCATCTTCTCTTTGCCTGGGGAAACTTTGCACCAGTTGGAAGACAAAGTCTGCTGCTAATACTGATTTTGTTGTCTCCATGGTGAACTTCCTGTCTTTTGTACAAACAGGCTGAGGGAACTCAACTACACAGAACTGGTCTCCACCCCTGGAGCTCTTGGGAATGGAAAAGTACGCATTCTGGAGGTCCAATGAGGCCATCCAGTCATGCTGTCTGACCGCTTCTGCAACCAATTTTGATCTTGCTGTTGAATCGCCTGTGCCTTTGTTTATTGCACAAAATCTGGAGTGCAACAGATCTAGCAGTTTGTCTGCCTAAAGGAAGCATTTGGGGATCAGGAATAGGGATGTAGAATTTGGATCCTGAATCTGTCTGAGTCCTTTTGCAACATCATAGACACTTGTTGCTGGTTCTGTCGTTGCATTTGGCAGAAAGGTTTTGTCTGGTTACCAGAGGGGCCTACTCAGGCTGGACAGTCTGGCACCAACCGCAGTCTGCAGGAGAAGAAAGGCAGGTCCTCCTTCTCCCTGTGTAGAGCCTCTTCTCTTTGCCATTCATCTACCCGCTCTTTTTAGAGGAACCTCTATTGCTGTTTAGATATAAAGATCTGAGTTTTCTGAAACATGAAGAACCTCTTTTACTAATTCTTGAGGGAAGAAAGTGAGAGGAAAAAGGACTTTAAATCAGTTCTGATTTTAAATCTTACGTGGTTTTCAGGAAAGATGCAAAGATGGGCCCTTTTCTTCAGGATTCCTGCTGAGAAAGGTGCAGTTGATTCATTGGAACCATCTCTGAGTCCTTTATCCATACACGACATCAGATATATGAGTTCTTCGGTGTCAGTCGTGTTGAATAATTCATCTTCCTTCTTCCTTCCTAAATAAAGACTCCAAATTCTTTTGAGGGGGTGGTTCAACTCTGATATTGACCAACAAAACTTCGTTTTCCCCATGGCCACTGACGAGAAGAGTCAACAAGATTCGAGAAGGTTCCTGGGAAGGGGCAGGTATTTCAAGGCCGAACGATTCTCCAGTTTGATACTAAACACTAGACCTTGAGCTAGTTTGGTTGGAGGAAAAACAAAGGCTGTCTTTCTTTTCATTGTTTCCACTCATTCAAAAGCGCTATCCATTCTTCAGTAAATGTTGCCCTCTTAGACACCTTCACCAGAGTAAATTCTGAGAAGCAGCGGGATAAATTCGGGATCTGGAAAAATTTCCGAAAATAGCTTCATAAGTCTTTTCAAGTCTGATGAAAGTTGATGGCCTTTTATATTGTCTTCGTCAGAAATCTCTTCAATAGGATTCACAGGAGAATGCGGGATATTATCATTCTCTTCTTCCGATTTTCCGAAGACGGAAGTAGCGCGGCGTCTTTCAAAATATCATCTTGACGCCTCAGCGCCCTGGCGCCCAGTCTCTTGACGCCTGGCGTGTTGGCGTCCATTTTCTTGAAGCTTAATGTCTTGGCGCCCAGCTTCATGACGCCTGACGCCCTGGCGTCTAACTTCTCAACACTTGACGTCCTGGCGCCAATCTCTTGACGCCCTGGCGCCCAGCTTTGGCGCCATCGCCCTGGCGCGCCCAGCGACGCCGGCGCCCCTGGCGCCCAGACTTCGACACTGACGCCCTGGCGTCCATACTTGTCGCTGTCCTGTCAAAACCTAGAGGTCGCTTGAGAACTGGCCGCCTGTGCGACATCGGTCAAAAGCTTCCTCCGGTTGACATACAGCAACCAATGGAGTTGGAGAAAATTCTTAACCTCGTTGCCTTTCCCTATGGCGCAGGGTGAGTCACTTGGGAAACATCAACAGGTACGCCGAGGGGACGACATTGGTCAAAAGCCTCTTTTCCTCAGGGTCGACTTTCACAGGGGTTGGTGAGCTTGGAAGAGGATAGGAGGAAAACAGGATCTGTTTTTCTGCAGGCTCCACTGCACTTGCAATCAACAACATATTAACACTTGCATGTTTTAGATCTCTTATTATCAATCACATATTATCCCTGTCTTCTGAGGATTTTTCTGTTGGGCCAGGGGGCTGAATGGCAGCCAACAATTCTTTAAGTACTGGGTCCTTACCTGTTTCAGTAGGGGGTTCAGAGACTACCACTACGGGAGAAGGATCAATAGGATAGTTAGCAAGGGGAAAAGAATTAACTATTCCCTGGTTATATCAAGAAGAGTGAGAAACAGTAATCTGGCTCTTCTGAACCGGCTCTTTCATTGTTCTTCAGACATACTAAGTGGGGATCCAAGGAGACTTTAGCAAGCCGCTTGCATCCCCACACACACATTTTCACACTGATGAAGTCAGATACGTTATAAGAAAATCCAAAAGCCCAAGTCTGGAAAGCCAAGCCAAAGTGTACTTCACCAAAATAAGTTAAAAAAACACAGGCGCCAACAGGCAGCGAAATTCCATCGATGTTACCTCACAGCGGCAGGGAAGATCTGAGGAATCCTTGGAATGGTTCCAGGTACCTTGGAAGAGGTCGCACAGGTGGTTCACCTGACAGGATCGGCGATTGCCGCGAGTTTTGAAACCCTCCACAACACAGGGACTTTTATTTTTATATAACTACCAGTGTTTAAGATCTCTCACATTCAGGACCATTAGATGTTTAAAAAGCAAATATTAATGACACGGTTGTAGAATAGTTTTAATTATACTTACTGTTGCTTGATGTAAATAGGTTGTTATTATGTCTGTAATGCAAAGTTGGCTTAATAATAGGGATATGTTTATCAGCCAGAAAGTCTGGAACTAAGAACAGTACAGTATAAGGAACATCAAGCGATCTCATTGTGTTGCCAACTTTTGGGTGATAAATTCTGCTGTTGTGTCGCTTGATTTTAGTGAATTAATAAGTTTGTGGACCTCAGTTCTGTTTTTATATAGTATTTGAAAATAGTAATGAGTGGTTTTACTAAAAACATCTATACTGTACTGCTATACTAAACATAGATTTAATCAAACATCTGAACTTTCTGTTCAGAATGCCTTTTACAGAAAATTAATTCTGTGCTTTCTTTGGGGATTCATGTTGCATGCTGTTTGATTATAAGTTTTAGAAATCCTCACACGGTTGTTGTTAAATGATGACAGAGTGAATCTTGAAATAATACAAGATAATTAATGAGGTACAGTGTCTAAAATGAAAGTAATAATACCACATTATTTTCTCCTTCAAGAAAATCCCCAATAGGAAACTTCAGATGACGATGAAAGCCAAATGGCTTGAGTACATTCCCCACAACTCTTGTTCAAATGTTTAGATTTGCTTTACAGTCCTTTCCTAACGCCCAACCATGCGGACATGTATTTTGGGAAGATCTGAGGAATAGTTGGAATGGTTAACAGGTACCTGGGACATGCTGCCCACTTTGTGGGCAAATCATAGGGCACTATGCCCCTAGAGGTAAAGTTCTTTTGCCTAGTTTAAAAAATGACTTACAACTTCAGTGTTCATTCACATTTTCAAACTGCCTGTTTTACAAAATGTTTAAATTTGCCTTTATTGTCATAGAGAAGCACTCTAAATTAGATTGACTCCCAAAAGATATTAAATCATTTGTCAGTAAAAATCAATAATCTCTGTTAACTTTTTTTGTTTACATCAAGACACTTTCTATATACTGGTCCTGGGGTAAATCCCAAAACTGAAAAGTTTTCTGTTTCAATTATGATGTATTTTCTGTTTGCAATTATGATGTAAAGATTGCATTTATGTTAGTTCTTGCATTTCCAGTGATATTTATATAAAACAAAATTAGTACACTGAAGTACTTTATCGCTTTGATATAAGCTTCTTTTTCTTTCCTTACTCCTGTATCTCACTGGAATTCATGCAAAACCCAAATGGTTAACAGACTAAATACGGCCATGCATACTGTTATACTGTTACAAAGAGCTATTAAAAGATTCAACACATTGCTCAAGTTTTGACTTTGCTCTTTGTCGAGGGCGAGACCACCCTCCACTTGCCCGGTATATGAAACCGGCAGTTAATGGACTCATGCTTTAATGCAAATGGATCTACTGGTAGACTTATCACAGCACCCCAGTTTTAGATTTATCCCCAAGGACATAAAGACAAAGTATCAGAGGAAAATCTTTTTGAGGAGAAAACACAGGATGTCTGTGCTGTGTAGGGAAACCCTAATAAGAACAGTGTCAACCTCCATCTGCCTCCATTCTCAACACCACCATCTGACACCTTCACAATATTACATTCTCAAGAGAAGGGCTGAACATATTAGAAATGATCCTCCCAGATGCCCTATATATATGATCTCATATTAGCTTGATTTGACATGGAGTAAACTACACAAATTATTGATAACTAAATTCACCCCACCCCACCTATCTAATGATTTTATGTTGTTGGTTCTCAACCAGCAAACACTCCACTGGGGAACATGATGGCAGTGGCAGCCTTCAGACAAACTTGAGTCCCATTTAATGCAACCGAACTCCATATTCATGTGAAACCCAACCTTAGACTCAAAGAGAAATTCACTCCAATCGGATCCCAGCCAGCATCCTAAGCCACCTGTTCCCAAGGCAAAGGGCATTTCAATAGTGGGGACCTCTTGCAAAGGCTGATGGGTTGCTGGAGGCCTCCAAGGCCTTGCAACATGACAAATTTTTAATCAATTTGTATTTTTCATAATTAACAAACCTGTGGTCTTAACATGGGGAAAATACTCTAGCGCCTGCTGGAGTCCGGTTAAAAAAAACTGTACAAGGATTTGGTGGCAACGGGGGACAGCCAATAGGAATGAAGGAGGAGGGCGCAGCCCAACCTGATTCACCCCATCTACACAGTGGCACATCAGTTTCCCTCTAACCGCCTTCATAGCAAGACAGCATTTCGGCCTCCTAGCCAAGAAGCTGGTTATTTTAGCACCTCCTGCCCATATTATGCCTTGGCATTCTGGTTTTCACTCAAGACCCATACTCCCTAGAGATCTCTCTTGGCTGAGATAAGGTTTTGTGTTTCATGTAAGAAACCTTTACTGTAGTTTGCTTGGCAGAGCAGATTCCTGTCTTGCTAAACTACACTAAACCATCATCCTTCTCTCAGTGTGGAAATCAACTCTCTTTAACAGTAGGTGTGATTCCCCCAGATAATGTAATTTTATTAGAATTTATTACAGTGAAAATGCAACCCTTCCAATTCCACATTTAGTGGATTGTTAAGAAAATTCTGACAAGAACTAAAACGTTCAAGACATACTTGGTGGAGAACAGTTGAACTAGACAGTCATCTGGATCAAATAAGTGTAATCTTTATTTTGAATGCCTACACACCTGTTGGCATGAAGATACAGCTGTTCTTTAAAACTAAGGTATATCTAAATAAACTTTTTATGAAAATTTACATCTTCTTCCACCACACAGATGTTCATTGAACTAAAATCAGTCTGTGATAATTTCTGCCATCTGTTAGTCCAACAAAGAAAGTCTGTTAAAAGACACACTGAGACAACAGCAGGCAACTGTGACTGCTCCCAAGATAGACCACTGATACAACTTACTCAGTACAGGTTGACCATCACTAATCCGGCAATCAGTAGTGGGAACAATTAGTAATGAGGCACAAATTTCAAATAGAGTAATTTCTAATTTTTGCAATTATAAATTTTCATCTCCAGAATCTGTCATTAACTAGGTATTATAATATTATTATATTTCTACATTGCTTGCATCAACAAACTGGTATTTTCTTTTTTATTATACTGAACTCTATTCAATATTAACAGTATTATACAAACATCAAGATTTCTTATTTACATCTCTTTTTCATGGATCTTTTAAAAGTTACTTTACTACATTGTTTCCAATTGTGTATATTCATCATCTGCAATTGTATTTTTGTATTATAATTTTTAATCAATCCTTTTTTTTTGGGAATCCATAATTACTTTATTACCATTATTAAGTTCAATTCTATTTTCTTCTACTTCTTAGCAAATGAATGTGGATACTTTATTTATTTGGGATCAGGATATTTTTCGTTATCTAGAAGTGTTTTTAAGTCGAAATATAACTTAAACTTGTATATTCCATGAAATTAATTTAGCTATTTTTTAATTAATATTATGAAGTTCGCGGGAATATTGGCTTATTATAGGTGGGGGCATTCCACCACCATAAAGGATCATATAAAAAATCAAGAATTCCTTACACTATTTTCTCTTGATTTCATCATAATCTCAGCTTGGAGGATTTATCTTTTAAACTTGAAAACAGTAGTAGATTTGTATTCTTTCATGACCCAGTAGTTTTGATATAAACAAGCTAGAAAGTACCCAGTTTTATTTATGAAGGTTTCATCCATACATACATGCACGATAATTTATAGTCATTAGCAGCTTCTAATAACTCAACTCAAAGCTACAACTGCAGTGGAAAAAGTTACTGTAGCAACATATTTTGACTCAATCTTTTCTCCACTGTGGTAAGGGTGGCCAAAATATATCAGTCCAATTGGCAGTACCTTAACGTGCATTTGTGAAACAAAACTACAGTAATTGTGTAAACATGATGGTTGAAAGCCAAAGCATCACTCCTACCAAGCTGATCCAAAACTGCAAAACAACAAACGTGGCTCAGTTGTTTGATTCCTTTTACGATTTCTCTCAAGAGTATAATCCTATTAAAAGAGCTGCCACAGAACTGGCACTTCTAAAACGGAGGTGTTCTGTGTTTGTCAATCGTCATCCAACAGAGGAACAAGACAAAAGAGCATCTCTTTTTTTTTTCTAAAGGAAGCAAGACAGAGCATGCCAATACAAGATTTCCGTCTGTTTCTCCCTAACCATTGTTGTCTTGATGGATATATCCAACTACTTGCAACAATTCCAATCATGTAGTCATAATGTTCCAAAAAATCTTCTGCGAAAATATGCCAATATTATATTATATATAAAATGACTCAATATATATCAAATCTAATTCCCTGAATCAATGGGATATATTAGTTATAGTAACAGATATATATATATATAGGATATAGTTATAATAGGGGAATAGACAAAACATGTGTGTATTATCACAAAGTATTACAAGATATCCTCCTTTCTTTAGTTGTTTATATAAACTAACAAGCTGTCTTTGTATATGTATATATGTACATTATTTATATCAGATATGATGTCATATATATTACTCCAATCATAATCCTTCCATCATATAGTATAAATATATATATATATCAATAAAACTGGAATAATACCTATCACAGCAAGTTTTACTGATTGTATATTCAAAATAGAATCAAAGAAAATCCAAAAACAAACCAACAGAAAACAGAGTACTATATTTAACAATGTATAAATATATAAATATATATTATGATATGCATATAAAAAAGCTATACCTGATTAACAGCTCTCCTAGGGCCCTAGATGGGATTAGACTTATTTTACATGGATAAGAACCATTTATATTTAAAGAAATGGGAATTTTCAATTATTCTTTGGACTCAACTCCCATTGGCCTGAGAAATGAATTTTATAATAAAGAAATAAATTTCAAAAAATATTTTACATATGGCCGAGAATGTTAAAACTCCATCCCAGCGATCTATTACTGTATATCTAAAATTATATCTATATCTAGTATCTATAAGATATATAAAATATAATATATATATATATATATTATATACAGAATATATGAAATCATTAAATGTTAGGTGACATATATATATTTCATATACCAATCATATATATATATATATATAAACTATATATATTTATATATGCTAGAGGGATGCCAAATTTTTTGGGTATGTCCAGATAAAAACTTGATAGCAAATAATAGGACCTTTTGAAAAACTAAATTTAATTTTAAAATGTCATTTCTGAGTCCAGCCCCATGTCAGCCGTTGAAATTCCATTATAACACGAATTTCTAGGTATAAAATGCTAGATATACCAGAGAAAAAAAGAGCTTTCAGGAATGCTGGGGTTACTACCCCCAGATCAGCCGTCTTCCACAATGGAGACGTCGGTATAACCAAGGATGAGTGAAAGATCACAACCACAGAGCCACACTCGAAAGACATCCCCATGTCAAAACCCCCAGAAAGAGCGGTGAGCCGTTCCAGCCCCCCACGCTCATCCACCCGCCAGTTCGGCGACACCAGCGCCACCTACACTCATTCCATTTTCTAGCATGTGATTTTCGTGACCCAGAATTTTGTTTTTGTTTTTGGGTGCCTTTTTTGGATTTTTTCATCTTTCAGCATGTCTTCAAGCAGCTTTAACATCTCCAAGTTAAGTACCATCTTATTGTGGGGTTTTTTGATGTTTTGGCTGTTTTGGTCCGTATTTTTATATTATATGTGATTGTTGTTATGACGCCACGGTGTCCCCTAGCCAGCCATGTCGATCGCGAGATTTACCCATCCAGCTTATTCTGTTAGGGGTTTCTCCTTGTCGTTATATTACTTATCATTTTTCCCCTGGTTCTCATCCTGGCGGTGTTTCCTGGGCGGGTTTTTATCGGTTTTTCTTTTATGTTTTATTGGCCTCATGTCGGGTTCCCTCTATTAGGGTGATTTTCCGCCCAGATTCTTCCTCCGGATGTGTTCCTTATGATTTTTAGTCTTTAATTTATTTTTTTTCTTGAAGATTGTGCTGGTGCTGTTCAATTATTTTATCCATTGTTTAAATTATGTGGGTGTAGCGTCAGCTCAGATTAACCGCTCCTCTAGACTAGGCTACGCACCTATTGAGCACAATTTTTGTTATGTATATTGTGTGATGGTTTTTATGGTGATAGGCTTATTTTTTCCTTGACCATCCCCTCTCCTCGTAGGTTAGGCGTGGGGTGGACCCTCAGGTTGAGGGAGTTTTTGTTGCTGTTTCTTCCAGGGTCGTTTTTGGGTGGCAGAGTGAGACCCTTTGTCCTCCCCCTTCCACGAAGGGAATAGAGTTCTTTGGATGTGTCTCCTCTAGGCTGTTATGGCTTTATCCTCCCCCTTTCTTTCGATCCCTGGTTGGTTCTCGGCACAAAATTTCTCTCCCTGTTATTTCCTCCCCTCCTTTCCTTGTCCTTCCATTTTCCTAGGCTATACTAGGCAGGTCCCTGATTAGGCTTTGACTAGGCAGGAGTTGGCGTGTTGAGGCCTTGTCGCTATCCCTTTACCCTTGGGGTAGGCTTGTCCTGCCATCGCAAGTTTAATTTACTTGGCGTGGTGTGGTGATTGCAGTTGAGCGGGTGAAGCATTTTCCCTTGTCTCCTGTTCTCTTTCTTGACTTAGCCTACCCTCATCCCTACCCCACCAACCCCCCCCCCTCCCCATCTCAGGCCAGCTCTTGCCTATTCTCGAGCGGGTGACGCTAGATGGCGTTTTCTCCGAGTTGGGGACTTCTCCATTTGGTGGAGGGATTCGCTCCCTCCCAGAGCAAGTCCCTAGCATCGCGCTGTGTTGGTGTTGGTGGTTAGTTCACTCTCCTAGGATCGAGCGTGTTCGAACACTACTATCCGCACTTCTTTCTCCGCTTGATTTGCCTTAGTTGGGTTGATTATTATACTTGCTCTTATTATATTTGGAATATGCGATGCATCTTGCCCTCCTTAGTTTCTCTGGCGGGAGGTCGAAGGCCCGGGAAGGGATGTATCCAGTATCCGGATAACGGATCCTCGGTTACCAGCATTTGCCCTTTATACCATCACTTGTTTAATTTTATTGTTTATATATCCACTTTAATAGCTGTGTTTATCTACACATATATTATTATATTTTCATTTATATGGTCTGGTGTCCTGCCCTGGGGTTCCGCCGTTTTTTTGCTGGCATCCCTTGTGGTAGGCCTTGTTGTCTCATTCTTTCATTCCCGGAGTATTCCGGTGGTCTGGAGGCAGCTTACCTTCCACTCTGTTTAATTTATGGTTTATTGGACCTAGTTTATGATAAGGTTTTTCTTCTCCGCCGGAAGTATTCCGGTTGTAGGTTGAAATACCCGGCCTTACCTACTTTAGGTTTCTTAGAGTGGTAGGTTCATGTACTTTTTACACTTACAGACTGTTCGCCAGAGGAGCCAGGGTGCACCGCTTCCTCCAGCAACCCTACGGGCACGTGGTGTGCCGGACCCACGCTGGTTGTGCGGTCCGGCTGACGATCTTATCGTTTGGCACCCTGATGGCTGTGAGGTTTGCTTCGCCTTGTGGTAGCATCCAGGACGAGTCGGTAAGATGACAGTCTTCCTCCGCTTTACGCTCCTCAGTTTAATATTGCTCATATTGTGGTTCATTGCTTTTTATTACAGTATGTTAGTCCTGATTGCTGGTTTTCTTCCAGGCGGACGAGTCCTCCAAGAAGTCAGCCTTGAATCTCTCCGGGCCTGGGTGGCTGGGTTCGGAAGGAATGTTCCGTCGGGAAGCCTTACGCCCTGACGCAAAGTTGCGGGACCTGCTTTACCCCGCGCACGGGTTGCTGCTGCCGTCCCAGCCAGAAGATCTTGCCACCCCATCATTCAGCAGATCCGGGACGCGACCCAGCCACCCCAAGAGGACATCTTATACACGAGGTTTCAGAGGACGCCGCCGCCTTGGACTTGGACCTGGAGCCTATGAACACGGAGCAGGACCAGGTGGTAGGTAGCGAGGTAGGTGAGGTTGTTGGGGCGGGCCCCCTATTTGACTCCCCATCATCCTCTGTATCTTCCTTTTCAGGTTTGGAAGTCTTCCATCTTGGGTGACAGGGCTCCATCAGCTGTCCCCAAGTTGAAGTTGAAGACTTCATGGAAGGCGAAGGGCTTTAAGTCCTCGTCTTCCAGAAAGCATCTCCCTTTCCCCCATCGAAGGCTAAGGTCTCAGCACCTGTAGCCTCCGGGAGCAAATCAGGAACCTCCGGCAAAGGCGCGAGTAAGAGGGCACCAAAACCAAGCCCTCCTCGCCAGCCTGCTTTTGACCCTGAGGCCTTCGTGAACCTCTTTTTAAAAGGTTCACAGGCGGAGGTCGAGTCAAGTTCAACAAAATATCGGAGAAGTTTAGCCAATTATGATAACATACTGGCGGGAATGGCTCTAAACCACCCCGGAGCCGAACCACAGTATGTGAGATCCCGACACAGCTGATCTCCCCCTTCGATGTCGGGAACCCTTGGCGTTTTGCCTCCGGGCCATCCAACACGAAGACACTTTGACAATTGAAGGTCTTGGCACGAGACGGTTGGAGGAGTTGAGTTTTTCCCCTCCCGATCTCCTGCCCCCTTACCCAGGCTTCGTTAAGAGGCTGACAGAGGAAGCCTGGATACGTTCAGACAAGGTCCCTAGGAGACAGTGATCTTTCGTCCCGAGGGACCAGGCTCAGTCTACTCTCCTGCGCACTCTGACGGAGTGGCAGGCAGAGAATACAAAGTTGACTCCTTTCAAGGGCAACTACACTATGTTTGCCCTGGGTGACAAGTTGCCCACTCCCTGCATTAACAAAGTGGCTCTGGCTACAGCCCGAGCTTGCTTTGAAGGTAATCCTTTGCCTCAATTGAGGGAAAGAGACCCCACATCCCTGGTATTCCCAGGAGGTGAGGAGTTTTGGATGGATGCCCTGTCCACCTTTACTGTGGGAAGTTGGATGCTCTCTGTGCTTCCTCACAGTTTAGTGAACAGCTCCTAAGCTCCGGAATCTTTGCTAAAGGCAGAGTTTGAGGCCCGAACTAGATTAGGCCGGTCCCTGAACTCCCTCTGCCTCACAGAAGCCACTGCTGTCTTCTGCGCAGAAGAGCCCTTTTTCCAGGTTCTGGCTAAGTCCCTGTTAGCTGGGTTTCAGTCAGACCTTTATGATTTCATGGTGGCTAGACTGGAGTGTAGGAAGTTCATCTTTGCTGAGGCTACCATCCGTCATGAGCCTAACAAGCTCATGAAGAGCTCTATCTGGGGCCCAACCTCTTCCCAGATGATGACGTTAGCCAGTGTGTTGAGCAAGGCTACTAGAGCCAACCAGAGTCTTCGCTCTCGTTGGGGTATTTCTGCCTACAAGTGGAAGACCCCAGAATCTAGCGGCCCCCAGACCAAGTCTGGTAAACGCTTCAGGAGGCATAAGAGACCCCACCATCAGGTGGTCGTCCAAGCTGTCCCGGTCTCGGCAGTGGCCCAGCCCTCCACCACCTCAAAGGGTCATCCCCAACAGTACGTGCTGGTCCAACCAGCCCAATCCCTTGCTGCACCCTCGTACGTTCCCTCACAGCATACAACCCCACCTATGAGGGCCGTGGGTTCTTTCACGGCCTTAACAGGAGCGCAAGGGGGAAGAGGTCGGGCCCCCACAGAGGAAAATCAAGCTCCACCCCAAGAGGAAAACCTGGACGTGGCAGAGGAAACAAACCTGCTTCCTCCCACTGAGACCAGTCAGGTAGGTGGTCGCCTTTACTGGTTCAGAGACCAGTGGTCCTTCAGTCCTTGGGCACACAGCATTGTGTCTAAAGGTCTGGGATGGAGCTGGATCAAGGACCCCCTCCTCCAATCAGGTTTTACCAGCCACCCTCCATCAGTCCTACAGGACTATGTGGCAGAACTGCTCAACAAACAAGCAATAAAGAAAGTAAGGCACTTCAAATTTCAAGGCAGGTTGTTCACTGTTCCCAAAAAAGACTCAGATCAGCAAAGAGTGATCCTGGATCTGTCGCGTCTAAATCTCTACATAAAATGCGACAAATTTCGCATGCTTATGGTAGCTCAGGTACGGACTCTACTTCGCGTGGAGCCGTCACCACCTCTATCGATCTTTCAGACACTTACTATCACGTCCTGGTTGCGCGGAACTTCTCTCAGTTCCTGGGTTTCAGACTCAGGAAACAAGCCTACTCCTTCAGGGTCATGCCCTTCGGTCTCAACATAGCCCCAGGATATTTACAAAGCTGGCGGAAACAGTAGTTCAACAGCTCCGGTCCCGAGGGATCTCCCTAGCAGCGTACCTGGACGATTGGATAATCTGGGCACCAACAGTCCTAGAGTGTCAGAAGGCTACGTCCATGGTCATCAACTTCCTGGAGTCGTTAGGGTTTTCAGCTGAACAGAGAGAAGTCCCGCCTGACTCCGGAGTCCCGGTTCCAGTGGCTGGGCCTCCAGTGGGATCTGTCTCTCACACGTTATCCCTCCCGCCTCCCAAGAGGAAGGAGATAGCATCTCTCACCAGAAAATTTCTGAGGGACAAAGCAGCATCCCGCCGATCCCAAGAGAGGTCCTGTCCCTCCCTTCAATTTGCCTCAGTGACGGACCTGCTCTTAAAAGCAAAATTAAAGGACATAAACAGAGTGTGGCGGAGTCGAGCCAATGTCAGGCTCAGAGACAAGGTCTCCTCCATCCCTCGAATTTTAAAAACAAGACTGCGGCCTTGGTCCACAGTCAGAGGCCTGTCCAAGTCAGTCCCGCTTCAGTTCCCCCCTCCGGCACTGGTGGTTCCACACAGACGCCTCATTAAGCAGCTGGGGAAGGTATTCACCAAAACAAAAGTACAAGGAACATGGTCCACAATGTTTCAACAGTTCCATATAAACACCCTGGAAGCTATGGCGGTCTTTCTAACCTAAAGAAAATCCGCCCCCCAGCCAGATTCATATCAGGCTGGTGTTGACAGCGCAGTGGTAGTTCATTGCATCAACAGGGGCGGCTCCAAATCAGGTCGAGTAAACCAGGTGATGGTAGCTATTTTCTCCCTGGCGAACAAGCACGGCTGGCATCTGTCAGCCACCCACCTAGCGGGGCGGAACGTGGTGGCGGATTCCCTGTCCAGAACCACTCCGTTGGAGACAGAGTGGTCCCTGGACGGAGAATCTTTCAAATGGATTTTGCCGGGTTCCGGGACTCCAAGTGGATCTGTTCGCGACGGAGAGCAACTTCAAGCTCCCCTGTTATGTGGCCCCAACCTGGACCCTCAGGCTTATGCCACGGACGCAATGACAATAGATTGGAACAATTGGGAGAAGATTTATCTGTTCCCTCCAATAAATTTGATGTTGAAAGTATTACACAAACTCAGGACATTCAAAGGTCAACAGCCCTGATAGCCCCTTATTGGCCGAAGAGCAATTGGTTCCCTCTGCTTCAGGAACTGGGATTGCGGAGTCATCGGATTCCCAAGCCCAGATTGACCCAAGTAGTACAAACCAAGACTGTGTCAGCTTCCTCAAAATTCAGAATGCCCTAGTTTTATGGACTTTATAAAGTTCGCTGCTCAAAAAGGAGCAAACATTGACCCTGTCAACACTCTGTTTTTAGAATCAGATAAAAGAGATTCTACTCTTAGACAATATGATTCAGCAGTCAAGAAATTAGCATCCTTTTGAAGGCATCTGAAGCTCAAAATTTGACTACTAATTTAGAGTTACCTTCTTTAGGTCATTGTTTGAGAAAAGGCCTTGCCCCGGCCACTATTACCACAGCTAAGTCAGCCTTGAAGAAGGTATTTTTGTATGGTTTAAAATTGACCTTACAGATTCTTACTTTTCATCCATCCCCAGAGCATGTGCTCGTCTGAGACCCGTATCACGCCCACATTCTGTTACGTGGTTTCTCAATGACGTTCTTAAGTTGGCATCTGAGATTGACAACTCACAATGCTCTTATATGGATCTGTTAAGGAAAACCTTATTTCTGATTAGCTTGGCTTCAGGTGCTAGAATTTCAGAGCTATCGGCTCTCACTAGAGGTGATGATTTTGTTAGTTTCCTTCCGTCCGGAGAAGTCCTCCTTTCTCCTGACCATAGATTTTTAGCTAAAAACGAAGACCCTCAAGACAGGTGGTCTCCTTGGAAGGTGGTGCCCCTTCCTCAAGACCAGTCTTTATGTCCAGTTTATACACTTAAATCTTACCTATTAAGAACTCCACAGTGTAAGTCGGGTCCTCTTTTTATCAGAGAGAAAGGTGGAACTCTTTCACTGAATGCTATAAGACAACAAATTCTGTATTTTATTAAACAGGCCAACCCAGATTCAGTCCCTAAGGTTCATGATATTCGAGCAGTAGCTACTTCCATTAATTATTTTCATAATATGGATTTCTCTGAACTTATCTAAATACACGGGTTGGAAATCACCCCTAGTGTTTAAACGCCATTATTTAAAATCACTCAAGCCCTAAAATTTTCTACAGTGGCTGTGGGAAGTGTCATCTCCCCACCTTAACCAATCATATTATCCTCTCCCTTCCCCCAGCCCGCCTGCCTCATTTACTTCTCTGCTGCCCTTCTGGTTGATCATGCCTCACTGCCTTGCTCCTCATAATTGATGTACCTTTTGTATCTTTCTTGGTGAAATTGTATTCTGACATGTTATGATTTTTTTTTGTTTAGGGGTACTGGGCTGTTTTTATTTTGCTCCATGTACCCCAGATATATGTATATGTACTGTATATTTTATTTTCCATTTGATTTGATCTCTTACGTGTTTAGCTTAAGTTTACGTGTGTATTTAAGATTGTATATGCCATTTAAGATTATATGCCATTTAACCTATGCAATTTTCGTATGCCATTATGCTTTAAGTAGTTTATATTTTTGGTTTTCTTCCCTCTTAAGGACTTCCCCCATTAATATTAAGTCTTTGATGTGCCTTAGGTTTAGTGTTCTTGATACATGTAAGAGATTCCCTGATTAAAACTTTTTCGTAATTTATGTTTTTTCTTCAGATTACCTTCTTTCCTCGTAGTTTGCAGCCTTGGCATGATTCTCTGTCACTATTTCACCGCTGACACGGGACTGGACTCAGAAAAGGGATTTTGACAAAGGAAAAATCTATTTCTGAGGAAGGTCCCGTGTCACCACCCGGGTGACCCTCCCTGACTCACCTAATGCTCCCCCTTTCTTGCACATGCCAAGTCTGGGGTTAGTGCTAGCATGGAATGAGGTAGGTGGCGCTGGTGTCGCCGAACTGGTGGGTGTTGGGCGTAGGGGCTGTAACGGCTCACCGCTCTGTTCTGGGGGTTTTGATAGGAGAGATCTTTCGAGTAAGTCTCCGTGGTAGTGATCTTTCACTCACCCTTCGTTATACCGACGTCTTCCCTGGAGAACACTCGATCTGGGGTAGTAACCCCAGCTTTCCTGAAAGCTCTTTTTCTCTGGTATATCTAGCATATTATACCTAGAAATTCGTGCTATAATGGAATTTCCTCACCGGGTGACATGGGACCTTCCTCAGAAATAGATTTTTCCTTTGTCAAAATCCCTTTTTTATTTCAAATTTCTCAAGGGCAGATGGAACACAATGAACAAAACAGAATTGACTCAGACTTAAAATCAATAGGAGTTTTTGACTGAAAAAATTAAGTGGTCCTGTATACTGGATGTTTTACCCACCTTCAAAACTAATCTGTCTGCAGCCTCTTACAAGTTAGTTTTGTAATTTGTAAAAATATACTCATACGGTAACATTTTACCTTTTAATGTAAGTAGCACATTCTATCAGTGGAGAAAGAGCAGTTCGTATGTGCCCAGGGGTTGTACTGGGCGTACAGAGTCCTTCCCTCATGATAAACTGTTGGCACCTCTGAAAATGATGAGATTGTTAAATGGTTACAATATTTCTTACCATGGTAACAATAATAAACTGTCTTCCACTATTGGAAGCACTGAGATTTACATGAACCTGGCCCCACTGGAGACAAGTATGTGCTACAAGGATTGTCAAAAAGGAACAGTATCGGGGTCTAGTCAGCAGAATAATCAACTAATACAAAGGGAATTTGAAATTAATAAAAAAAAAAAAAAAGTTGTGCATGCTAAAAATATAAATTTTGCATCAATTTGTATTTTCCCTAAAATACAAACCTGAGGTCTTTATTTTGGGGATTTTCTCCTGCGCTAGCTGGAAACCAGTTATGAAAAATTAAAACGTAATACGATCAAGGTATGGCGGAATAATACACAGCGTCATCCAATGGGGTCAGCGAGTGGGTGGAGCCTCATCTCGCTCACCCACAGGGATCCTGTGACACATCAGTGTTCTTCCAGCCCAGGGAAACTAAATGAAGGGTGGCTGAGGTGGGCCATTAATGTAAAGACCTCAGGTTTGTAAGTTAGGAAAAATACATATTGATTCAAAATTTGCGATCTGTTCCTATACGAATATAAACCCTTCAGTCTTTACACTGGGAGACTTACTTATCAATGGGAAAAAAAAGTAAGTTATAACCAATTGGAATTCCGGCTCACCTGGGCTCACTTCCTGGCCATTGTTGGACCACAGGAAGGAGTCAAATGCCTCTGACTGAAAGGAAAAATTTCCTTAATAGCCAGACATCCAGGCTTTCGACACAATGGGAACTCCATTCCACAATGTGCTGAGAAGGAGGGGAGGATTTGCATTTCCATGTTCTTGTCAAAAAGCCCAGCAAATTATCATTTTTATGAGACTAACACAATCTCTCTAAAACTCAAATACATAACATAGCATCAATAGTGTATTGTAGGAACACTTCTCTAGTGAACTCAGTGGATATAACTATATCTTTATGGAGAGAACTAGAATGAACGTAACAATGATGATGAAATAATCATACAAAATTACAACATATAAGAGATTGTGTTAGTCTCATAAAAATGATAACTTGCAAGGCTTTCCAACAAGAACATGGAAATGAAATGTGGGCATGGATGTCTGTTCACCTGTTGATGATTATTTTTCTTATTATTTTGGCCACTTAACATTCTTAATTCTCATAGGGCTTGCCCAAGGGGTTTGTTCTGTGTGTACAGTAGATACTAGATCTAGATTAATAAATTTCAACTTGAAAGTTTAACTATCAGACAGACTGAAAATGTTGAAGAATCTGATAATATTCCTTTCAAGTATTATTCAGCTATGGAAGCAATTATGTAATTTTTTCTCATATTGTTTTTTTCGTAAGCCTTGCTCCAGCTTTCACAGCTGATATATAAGAGCATATTCTCATAAAATTTATAGTATCAGAGACTTTTCTTTAACATACTTAAAAAATTCTTATGAATTTCTGAAGTAAATCATATTGGCCTTTTTTAACAATTGCAAAATTAAATTTCTTCAGTAAATCAAAAGCCAATGTCAGAAAAGCAGTACCCCACAGAAATGTTACCTATTTCACCAGTTAACTGCAACTGATTAGTGTTACTCATGAACTTATTTCTTTTTAATATAATCACTCTCATCTTGTCATTTGGGTCAACTACAACCATGAAAACAACTTGCCCTCGATAATAATGATAAAATGCTACAGTTTTGATTTTTAATAAAGCAAGCAAGAAAGTTCTCAACAAAAACTCCACTTTGCATACTGCACAAGATTACTACGACTATGCAACAGATAACTTACATGGCACCACTGAAAATTCATTGAAGGCACACCAGTCAAGAGATATAGGATATCCTGGCACAGCCGACTCCTCTCCACAACACATAATGGTTCAACTTGAGTGTTATCATGCATATGGCTCCAAACTTCCTGGTACATAACCCAAATGCTGAAATTATACACGGACATGTAATTAAAACTATACTATGCTTCAACTCCTCTGTCACTGAAAAATTAAATTCATTGACTTCTGCTCATGGCAACACTTTGGGGTGTACTGCCCACAGATTGAGGATGAGAAAAATGGTACAGGAGGGACATGAGAAGAATAACAAATGAATGCTTATGAGAGAGACAAGAGAAACAAATAAATGCAAAGAGAGAGAGAGAGAGAGAGAGAGAGAGAGAGAGAGAGAGAGAGAGAGAGAAGAGAGAGAGAGGAGAGAGAGAGAGAGAGAGATGAATAACAAATGAATGGAAAGGGACAGGGTGATCCCAATGGTGATCCCAATGTCTTAAAGCATTGTATTATAGGACCAGGGTTAGATTCTTTTCCTAACTGTTGATTACAGTAACTGATGAAATTCAACATTAAATAATACACCTTACCCTCTCACAAGTTAATGCTTGTTGAAAAGTGCATAATATTTTCTATTAGGCTGAGCTTTTCCTTATCACTTTTTATCTATCCTACGTTACTGTAACCTGGTTTATGGTACAATCAGCATACTGTAGAAAAACACATCTCCAAAAGTGCCTCAAATAATCAATTTTTTTATTTCCCTTACTTAGATTAACAAATTCTTTTCAAAGAAGTTAAGCTTTTGCTGTATTCAGAAAAAGAGAAGGGGGAATGCATTCCTTCACACAGGCCTATGTTGATTTTACCTCACTCCAGCCTTGCCCACTCATAATGTCTATCAACGTCAATAGAATACTGTAATAGACCATTACTCAAATAAATTACTGAACATGAGATAACGAAGAAATGTATTTAAAAAACTGTTAGAAATAAAGTGCTTCTTTCAGCATTACTGGGAAAGCATTCTGAATGCTTAGCTTCAATAGGCACATATAGGATGAGCACACTGATATTACATTCTGAATGCTTAGCTTCAATAGGCACATATAGGATAAGCACATTGATATTACATAATTTTTCATTTCAAATATGATATTTTAATGATAAAATAAAGTTTGTTCATACTTACCTGGCAGATATATATATAGCTGTATTCTCCGAAGTCCGACAGAATTTCAAAATTCGTGGCACACGCAGTGGCCGGGCAGGTGGTTAGTACCCATTCCCGCCGCTGGGAGGCGGGTATCAGGAACCATTCCCATTTTCTATTCAGATTTTCTAACGCCACTGACTCCTGAGGGGAGGAGGGAGGGCAATATGAATATATATATCTGTTAGGTAAGTATGAACAAACTTTATTTTATCATTAAAATATCATTTTGTTCATGAGACTTACCTGTCAGATATATATATAGCTGAATACCACCTTGGAGGGGGTAGAGACAGCCAAGAATTAGGAAAAAACCAATTATTGGTAAAATTATTTTGGTTCCTTATCTGATAGCGTAGCTGACTGAGTGGTTACTGTCACTCTAGTCTGCTTCTGCTTTATTAGAGACCCCAGCGAGGTAGTGACCTATATAGCTGGCGACTTCTAGATGATCTGTCAACGGGGCGTGACCACAATGTGACTAGATCATAGACCATACAAAGAGGACAAAAGAGCATTACTAACCACCTAACCAACACCTAAAGCGTTAGTTTGCAAAGGATTGGGAAGACTGCCTCCAGTAGTCGACCCAACAACCATAAAAACACAATTAAAAAGGGAATAGGATCAGAGTTACCCCTTGTCCCCAAGGTTGCTGAAGCAGCAATGTATGGTCCCAGCTAAAAGCAATTTTTCGTATGCTACCTAAACATCTTGCCAAGAGTGTGAGGCAAACACCGAATTGACTTCGCCAAAATGTGGCACTGAGAATGTCACTGAGTACCATATTTTTCTTGAACGCCATGGAGGTAGCAACTGCCCTCACCTCGTGAGCGTTAACTCTCAACAACTTGAAGTTGGAGTCGTCACAACTAGAGTATGCGTCCTTAATGACGTCCCTAATGAAGAATGCCAGTGCATTCTTCGACATAGGTTTAACTGGTTGCCTCACAGAACACCATAAATTATCCAAGGGACCACGAGTGTCCTGTGTTCTTTAAGGTAGTACTTGAGAACTCTAACTGGACATAGAACTCCCTCAGGTTCCTGTCCAATAAGGTCTGCTAAACCTTTAATTTCAAAGTGTCTAGGCCAAGGGTTAGAAGGCCTTTCATTCTTAGCCAAGAACTTAGGGCTTAAAGAATAGACAGCATTGTGTTCCTTGAAGCCCACATGACGGCCTCGAACTTCTCTCACTCTCTCTGCTGATCGCCAGAGCCATGAGGAATGCTGTTTTCGAGTAACATCCTTAAGAGATGCAGAGTGGAGAGGCTCAAAAGGACTAAACATCAAAAACTTGAGCATTACGTCCAAGTTCCAAGCAGGAGGAATTAGCTGAGGAACCTTGGACGTCTTGAAAGAGCTCGTAAGATCGTGGAGGTCCTTATTGTCAGACAAATCTAATCCTCTGTGTCTGAAAACAGTCGAAAGCATGCTCCGATAACACTTGATAGTCGGAACTGCTATACCGACTTTTTCTCTTAAGTAAAGGAGAAAATCCGCAACCTGGCTCACAGTGATAGAGGAAGAGGAAAAGCCCTTCTTTCTACACCAACCCTTGAAGGTTGCGCACTTCGCTAGATATATCCTGTTAGATGAAGAACTTCTGGCTCTAGCGATGGCCCATGCCACCTGGCCATAAAAGCCCTTCGCTCTGACCAATTTTCGATAGTCTGAAAGCAGTCAGGTTCAGAGCGGGAGATTCAAAGATATCTCGTGAAGTGGGTTTGTATGAGCAGGTCTGCTCTCATAGGAAGGGTCCTCGGAACGTCTACCAACCAGAAGAGAAACTCCGAGAACCAGTGGTTCAAGACCAAAACGTGGGGATGAGAGTCATCCTCGTCCCTTGTGAGGCCGCGAACTTGGCGCATGACTTCTCCCAGAATTTTGAACGGGGAAAAAGGCGTAAACATCTATTCCCGTCCAATCCCAGAGAAGAGCATCTATCGCAACTGCCCCAGGGTCGAGTACAGATGAGCTTTATAGAGGGAGCCTCGCTGTTCTTGAGGTCGTGAAAAGATCCACAAGATGGCGACCCCAAAATTTCCAAAAATCTTGGCAAACCTCCTGATGAAGGGTCCATTCCAGGCGGCAGGAGTTGATGGCGCCAACTGAGCAGGTCTGCTCGAACAATTTTGACCCCTGCAACAAAACTTGTGAGAATCGAAATGTTGCGAGCATAGGCTCAAAAAATAATCTCTCTTGCAAGGCTGAACAGGGAACAAGAGAGTGTTCCGCCACTGTCTTGAGGTAATCCGAGTGTTGTCCGAGTTTACTAGAACTACACGATTGCAAACTTGGACCTCGAAGAATTGGAGAGCTAAAAGATAGCCGCCAAATCTTTGATGTTGATGTGCCAGGACACCTGTTCCTCTCTCCAGGTTCCTAACACTTCCTCTCCCCCTAGTGTTGCCCCCCAACCTGTTGATGACCCGTCGGAAAAACAACACTAGGTCGGGGTTCAGAAGCTTGAGGGAGATCCCTTTCTGCAATTTCGTTGGATCGAGCCACCACTACAGATCCTCTTTTATAGAAGGAAGAATTCTCAATTCCTCTTTCAAGTCTTCCTTGTTTTGCCAGTTCTCCAACAGAAAGAACTGAAGAGGCCTGAGATGCAGACTCCCCAGGGAAACAAACTTCTCCAGCGAGGAAATGGTCCCCAGCAGACTCATTCATTCCCTCACCGAGCATGTTTCCTTCCCCAAGAAGGCCGAGACTTTTTCGTACATAGAAGTTGCCGTTCTTCTTGCGACGGAGACGCTATAAAGCCGCTGAATACATCTGAATTCCCAGACACAATGGACAGTGAGGGGATCAGCTGCGACTTTTCCACAGACCAGAAGTCCCAGGGACTTCACGAGTTGCAGAGTCAACTGAAGGTCCTCCAGATACCTTCGCTGAAACGACGACGCCGAATCAACCAGTCGTCCAAGTAGAGTGAGATCCTGACGCGGCGACAGGTGCAACTGCATCGCAACGTTTTTCATGAGTGTAAACACCCTCGGAGCAAAATGTGACGCCAACAGCATCTGGTGTTCCCAGGCGGTCAACCATCCAAGTACTGACCAGACCCAACGTTGCTTAACTTCGCTGATCGGACGAGAAGCGGTGTTTTCAACGTGGTATGGCCGTTGTGCAGAGTCCAAAGCAGAGAGCCCTGAACTGGTCACGCCTAGTCCCCAAGACAACCTGAGATACTTCATCGAACATGGATGAATTGGGGCGTGAAGATAAGTATCTTGGAGATCCAAAGATACCATCCAATTCCCGGGATGAAGGGCTCCTAGTATTGACTGCAGGTCTCCATCTTGAACTTTTCCTTCTGGACCAAGTTGTTCGACCTGTTGACGCCCAAGACGGGTCTCCAGCCTACTGAAAGTTTTGGGACTAGAAACAATCTGTAGTAAAATCCTGGGGAACACTGCGAGTCCAAGACCTGTTCCACTGCTCTCCGCTCGAGCATCTGTTGAGCAGGTCAAACAGAATTTTCTGTTTGACAGGATGGCAATTGGGAAACAAAAAACAGAGGAGGAGGAGACAGGAAGGGAATCAAGTAACCTCTCTCTAACAGTAGGAGGGACCAAACGTCTGCCCCTCTCTCTTTCCAGGCTTGTGCAAAAATGAAGCCTGGTTGCTAATGGAGTCTGGAGATGAAAGGAGTCACTTGCTACCTCTCTTGAAGTGACATTCCTTCGGGAAAAAAACTCTCTCGTGGTGCGGGTCTCGTGTTGCTTCCCATGGAAGCCCCTTTGTTTGTAGGCAATTTATTTAGCTTTTGTTTGCTTTTTGTATCATTGAGATCGGTGCATTCGTTATGGAGGAGATGCAGTTTGAATGTCAATAACTTTAGTTTTGAGATATACGATATTTTTTGCTTCTCTGTGTATTTATTTGCTTGCTGTTACACAGTTTGATGTTTTATGACATATTTGAAAAGCCAAAAATATAACAATAGACCTGCAAAGTAATATAACTTCGCTAAATGAAGCTAGATGAAGCGAGTGTCAAAACACGGCTCAGGTTGGGCAGCGCGACGCCTTACTTAGTCAAGCTCTGAGCTGCTACCGACTGACTGCCACTGACTGCCCTGCGGCATTCCTGTCTTTTTCGCTGATGCGCACTAGGTCCACAGGGTTGCCATATAACGCATTACATATTATTATTTCATAGCTAAAAGGAAATTACTACCGATATACTGACATTATCATTACATTATACGAAAAATGTAATTTTGTCTATGATAGGTTACTGTTTTTGTTTATAACTCCTAACTATGGCGAATTTTTTTAATAAAACTTTCTGAGAAGATAGTCAGGATATGCATGATGCCATATATAAAATATCCCAGAAAATTTTGATTTTTCGATTTTTTTCATCAAACGCTCCCTTAAGACAAAGACAACTGCGAAGGTGGAGAGAGAGGAGCCGAAGGTTGAAAAGTCTCAGGAAACAGATCCTTAAGTAAAAAGCCAGAGTCTGATAATCAGAGGAAGAAGAAGACGAAAGATGTTTCTCTTCATCCAAAGGCTGTGACGAAAGAGGATGTTCTTCCCCAGCTGGCGGGTCTTGAGAGTGGTGAAAGTAGTTCCGATTCGCCGATACGTAAGCGGGAACTCCCGCGATCGAAGAAGTCGTGGCTAAATTAAGTAAGGACATCAGATGTTGAAGCGGTAGTTGTGCGTCATGATGTACAACTGGATATGCTGCCAACACAATTAAGAATTAATGTTGAAGCTAGTTAGCGTGTCACACAAGACTTGAAGCGATGGAGCGTCATGGCGTGACGCGCGAGAGGCTCCGTGGCAAGTAAAAGAAGAGAGTCACAGCGTGGCCCGCGAAGCGTCATGGCTCAGAGCGCGCGCCGAGAAGGCCAAGGTGAGGCGCGTGAAGCGTGAGAAGCGCACGAAGAGCAAGACACGCGCTCCTGGCGCGAGTCAAGAGAAAAGTCCAACACCTCAAATCGGGGAAGACGATTAGGAAGCCACTAAACACTCTCTCTAGACGACAGACGAGAAGCCCCAAAACATCTAGCAGACGAGGAAGACGAAGCAGGGAGACGAAGGTGAAAGTCTGTACCTCTTAACGGGCAGTTTGAATCTTGAAAGGTTCATGAGAGCATCCAGCTGTTGTTGCAAACCCAACAAAATCTTACGTGTTGGAGAAGCAACTCTCTCGGGAGAAGGGCTGAACCTGAGAGAAGGAAAAGGGCGAGAGAAGATACTTCCTTCTCACAGGGGAAGAAGCTCCAGCCCTTGCCTTAGCGCGACAGGGGGTCGAGTAGCGTCATCATCCGAAAAAACACTTTATTCTCTTCTGAGAGGAATATCCACGCAACTTTCGGGAAGAGCACAAACGTCTAGAGGAAGAGGACGTTGAAGCGCCCTCTCCTCTAAGCTTCTCTTAAGAGGGCGAGAGTCCAACCGAGAGCTCCAACCCCGAGGCGGGAGGACGTGTCGGAGGACGCGAGAAGCAATCCTTCAGGATGCGTGCCTGTCCACAACACATCCCTGGCAGCCTGGGTAGCGTCATCAGGACCTGCCGAAGGGACGCCAGATCGGTGGGAAGCCCCCGAAACCCTCATGCGGCATGTAATTTTAGACATGCCCCTCCTGGTCCTGGGAGTTCGACAGAGGTCCAGGCCTAGAGGCATTATAGGGCCGATCTGACGCCCTCCACAACACTAGGGGGCACTAGCACTAACACTTTGCGCTTGAATTGCATTCACTTTAGTTTCAAGAGCAACATTGGCTCCAACACGAGAGCCAGGGTATTACCTTCTGCAGCAATAAACTACAGGGTTAGTACTAAAATTTACTACAGGGTTACTAGTAGGAGAAAACCTGACTGTCCATCTAAGGATGACTCTAGGAGGAAGATCTCCTCAGCCTATCACGCCCAATTTAAGCATATAGGCTTCATATTTCTTCCACTCACCCTCAGATAATCCCACACATTCATTATACCGATTATCATAGAGCATTGAACACCCTTACATAACATACATAAAGTGTGAGGAACTATCAAAAGTCTTCGATAGTCTCACCTTACATTCACCCAAGCAACAGACTCAATAGCTAGAGGTAAGACATCTTAATTATAAGAAAAGTCAAAAGCAAAATAAAAACGGTCCACAAAGAGCGTATGCCAAGTCACAGATCCAGTCGAATACCAAAAACAACCAAAATACTTAAGTGACAACAAATTTCGAAATCCAAATGGCGGAGGAACTGACAACAGGTGTTGACAGTCCGGCGACAGAGAAAATCTGAATAGAAAATGGTTCCTGATACCCGCCTCCCAGCAGCGGGAATGGGTACTAACCACCTGCCCGGCCACTCATGCAGCCACTGAATTTTGAAATTCTGTCGGACTTGGAGAATACAGCTATATATATATCTGACAGGTAAGTCTCATGAACAAAAAATCTTTTTGCAATATTTTATACATCGATAAATGGAAAGTTTCAATAAAATACAGCCAAGTTTTGTTAATAGCCAGTTCTCTAATGTTCTCCCATCAGAATTTTAAAGAACCTCTGTAACATTACTCTCCCCTCCCAGTGCAATATAGGTGTAACCTGTTTTATTCTTATGATGTGATTTCTACTTCATTCCATACAACAAGTAATATGTGAAAAGTTAGTATTGAGATCAGCACAAAAGAAAAATAACAAGTATGCAAAATTCAGACTAGAAAAAAATTTTGTGAGAGCTGACTGAGCCAGTTGCATATTTTTTACAATTTTATTAACAAATTAATGACTTTTACCAATTAAAGAAAAATTTATGAAAAAAGAGACGTAACTGGAACATGAATGTTAGACACTGGTAGTATGAACGCGATGTATACTTTCAAGAAATACTAACAAACCTAAGCAATGACTCGAGCCTGTAATACCGTTACCTATTATACAGTATATTCTGTCAGTTGTTAAATGCCTATAAAAACTGCTACTGAAAACGTATTGTACAGTCAAGTCATTTGGCATATTTTCAATAGTTTCATTCATTTTAAAGGATGCTTGTGTAATATAAATTGTTTATTAATTGTAAATTTTACATTAGATAAGTGCAGACTGCCACATTGTGATAAAAGCGTAGCAATTCAGTTTCAAAACTTTCAGGAGAAGCTCTGAATCCAAAAGGCAGGTTAGATAATTTCTCGCTGTCCCCCTCATTCTCTAGGTTGTTTGTATATGTTAACCAGTATTTCTTACTAGTACAGTATTTAGTTTCTATATAATTATGGCCCGGTACATCTGTTGTAACTCAAAATGACATATATTTATCATCAAGGTAATTTTTGCACTCTGTATATAATCCCCCATCTTCTGTATGAATAATTTTTGCACTCTTTGTATATAATCCCCCATCTTCTGTATGAATAAGTGTTTTGATAGGAATTCTAAGTCTATTTGTTTATATTCAAATAAGATGGAATTAATCCAATCAGTAGCTGATATCATAAGCAGTGCTGCCAGAAAATATTGTTGATGAAAACAATATGCCAAAGACAAATTAGCTGACATCAACTGAAGTAAAAATATTATATTCAAGAGAATTCAGACAAATAACAACGACTGATTATTTTTATCATCATTATACAAATTAATCAGAGTACCTGTACTGAGTAATAGGTAACAGCTAATCAGACATCATAAACAAAAAGGGTTTTTACATGGGACACTAACTGTTCTCTACACATCAATTATACTCATTTCTATATACCCATTCAGATCCTCTATTTGTACCACATTCAATATGGCGCAAACAGATTCCCATTGAATTTTTGAGTTAGTACAGCTTGTAATGCTGCAATGCCTGACAGCATCAAAGTAATGACTATAAAAATATTAATCAACTCTTACTTATGAGCAGAATTTGGACCAACTTCTGATAAGTAGGGTTTCTCTTTACTGACAGGCAGGTGACCCACATTTGCCCAGGTACGACGTTGGGTTACTGGGGGTCCTTGTAAAACTCTCTCCCAAGCATCTTCCTCCTCTTCTTCAGGAACTTGCCTTGAACTTGGGCGTGTATCATAACCTTCATCACTAGCAGCCTAAGGTACAAAAAATTGTAATAAACACTGTTGTCACACAAAGCTCAGTAAACATAAAAAAATTTTGCTTTTATTTTTCATTCTTTTTTATGGTGGTACAGACATGTTACTGAAAACACTCAGTCCAGCAGAAAGGTTATGCTGACAATTTCAGTGTTAAAACTAGCAAGCAGCTATCAATAATCATATGGGACCTTTGCTCAAGAGAGGCTTTGCCACTGCTATATTTCACAGTTTTTTGTTCCTTGACAAAGAAGAGATAAATAACTAATGAATTAGTTGAATAACAATAATAATACAGTATGGTAAAAAAGATGGCACTTTGTATGCCACTGAGCTTATATTGTGGCTTCTCAACTTGACATATAAGTTTCTTCATTTCAGCTGGTAAATTGTAAAGCAGCTGTCTCAAGTTCATTTATGATCCTAATATTTCAGTAGTCCAGGCCACCATTTACAAAGGGTGAATGGCACCAGGGGTACATACATGTTTACATGGGGGGGGGGGAATTTTTGATTGGATGGTCATAGTCATGGAGCTCTTCTAGTAACTGGGGCAATTCACTCTTTGTAAATGGTAGCGTAGACTTCTAAATGCCAGGATATAATAAATAAACTTTGGACAGCCACTTTATAATTTACTAATTTATATGCCAAGCTGAGAAGGCTCAATATAAGCTCAAAATCATACAATGCTATTCTTTTCAACAATTAGCTTCAAAGGGGGGTCTTTGAAGCTCTTCTTCAAAAACAATAATAATAATAATAATAATAATAATAATAATAATAATAATAATAATAATACAGGCAGTCCCTGGTTATCGGCAGGGTTCTGTTTCTGAGGGTGTGATGATAACCGAAAATCGCTGCTAACCGAAAATCAGCGATTTCGGCGCTTTTGGTTATCGGCACCTCTGTTAGGCATGTATCGGTGCCAATACCCAATTATTGGCGCTGATAAGCGGAAATCGGCAATTTTCAGCACCGAAAATTGCCGATTTTCGTCGCTAGACAAGTGCCATAAAACTGGATCGCTGTTGACCGAGCCCGCCGTTAACTGGGGACTGCCTGTAACAACAATAATACACAGTGCATACTTCTAAACTACCAACGAACACAGCTACTCACTACTCCCAAAGGTGATAAAGGTGGATATCTTGCTAGGTTATTAAAGCCACAGTATTCATCTGGATTTAATGGTAACTCTGGCACACTTAAGACAACATCTGGACTTATTTCTCCACTACGTTTCTGCAACATAGCTCCCAATACCCTGTATCAGAAAGGTAACCAATTTTAAAAGCACATCAAAAGTGTTAGTTAAGATCAAGTACCAACCAAGAATATATAAAAAATTGTAATGCATAGAAATAAGGAATGAGGACATCCAACCCCTATAAATAATAATCAGAGGGTATTAAAAATACCCTCTAATTATCATGAATTTTAATGCAGTCAATAATAGATATCATAAACAAAAAATTGTAATGAAACATAAATGAGAACAAGCAAACCAATCCCTGGCAAATGACAAGGATATTCCAAACATGAAAAAATTTGCATACAAAACAATACTAAACTTTCAGTAATCCCTCGTTTATCTGCAATTACATAATCCATACAGCAGTGTTATCCCCAAGATCTACAGCATCCAATATATACCTTAGTACCTCAACTTAAAGATGCTTTGGGATCTGGCTTTCTGATAAGTAGCAAAGTCCATTAGGTAAGAAGGATCCCTATCATGGCCTGAACTTCAGTATTTTCCAGATATCTTACAGCTAACAGCAATTCCATGCATGTACAATGGATCCCTGCCTTTTCGCGGTTCTGGATTCGCAGCTTCACCTAATCGTGGATTTTTTGTGGAACACATATACATGTATACATTATTCATGGAAAATCTGCCTATTCGCAGTATTTTACATAGAGAAATATTCACTAATTACTGTATCTCACATAACTTTCATGACTAAATCCATTTTTGTGATAAAACTATTAAAATACTGATATAAGCATTTTTAGAGGGGTTTTTTGGTGTTTGAACTATCAAAATAGGCAGTTATAAGAGCTTTTAGAGGGGTGTTAAGTATTCTCAGATTATAGCTATTTGTGGGGGGTTGTGGTATGCATCCCCACGAATACTGGGGGTCGGTTGTAGTTCCTAACGTAAACTAACCTGTACTTTACACATGACGGTCAATTTAACAGATTTATTTGAAAATGTGTGACATCTTAAATGCTGGCCAATCAAAATAAAAAAAATAATTATCACGATAGATATTTTTTTAAAAATCTATACATGAAGGTCTCCAATCAGAAAGGAGGATGCGTAAGCGACTTTCCCTCCTACTATCTGGGACAGAACAGTGAACGACAATGGAACTGATCTTTTCGTTCGCTGTTGAGGTAATAGGAACCAATGCCTGTTTAGCCAATTTGAGGCTATTAAGTACAGTAAACTGTTCCACTGAAGATTAGAAGTTTGCTCAAAACCTTCGAAATCTGGGACAACAGGGGAAAAAGATATCGTCCTCCCCTAGTTCAAGTCTTCAGGAAGGCATCTTTCGCTGTTGCTTGACTATCCAGGTTTGGAGACATATATTAGGGGTTTGTGATTCTAGTACGTGGCGAACAGGTCCACTTCCGGTTGTGGAAGCATGCTGGCTATTGTTTGACAATAGTGGCTGTCCAACATCCACCTTGTTGAGGCTGTCATTTTCCTTGATAGAGAGTCTACTATTACAATGAGACCCCCTGTGAGGTGAATTGCAGACATGTGCCACTTCATTGCTTGAGCCATCTGAAGGACAGCTAGCATTACCGTATTGAGAAGAGGCGAACGTGATCCCAACCTCTTGATGTAGGATATTGTAGTTATGTTCTCTCTCTTCTGGAGGTTTGGGTTGTTTAAGATACAAAAAGGCAGCCACCAGCTCCAGGAAATTGATACAAAAATTTCTGAGTAGCTGATCACCTCCCTGCCACTTGACGATCCTCCCAATGTCCTCCCAACCTGTCAACGAGGCATCTGTGTGTTTGTCACTCATACAGATGGAGGAGACAGGGTGACCTGTTTTGCCAGAGATTCCTTCCGGAACCAAGGCTAGAACCAAGTATCTCCTACAACTCTTTTAATCCTTTGATGAGGTTGGTCTATCACCAGCATCTTTTTTTCTTTTGCATATGGATAGCCAGAACTTGTTCACATTTTTAGTTGCAATCTAAGTATTAGATCTATTACTGATGAAAACTGCAGCAGACCTATCATATGTTCTGATTGCCATCTGGAAACTCTGGGCTGTGCAAGGAACCTTTCGAGGACTTGCTTTATTCTGTTTTGAGTATGTTGGGGAGAAACAACAGGCTGTGAAGAGTGTCCCAACACAGTCCCAGCCACTGAAAGTGTTTTCAAATTTATTATAAACCTTTTGATTGTACTGTAGTCTGTTGACCATTGCTCTTAGGTTTTTCAAGCCCTCTTTTCTTGTGGGCCCCCAGATATTTTTGTTTGAGTTCTCGAACAAATACTGTTGCTAATTTTGTAAAATATTCTTTAGGCATAGTTAGCCCAAAGGGCATGACTTTGAATCTGTATGTATCTTTTCCTATCTGGAACCTTAGGAAGGGGCGGAAGGGAACGGCTATAGGGATGTGCCAATGTGCATCTTTCAGATCTATAGAAACTGTCTAAGTCCCTTTTTTTAAATGATTCAATGTACTTAGGCAACGGTAATTATCAGAAACTTATGACAAACAATGTGCTTGTTCAATGTTGATTGGGTTGAGGATCACTCTTCTTTTGGAGGAATCCTTTTTGAGAACACTGAAGAGACGTACTTGGTGGCAAATATGCGCATGTTTCTCTATGGGCCCCATTAACAGGGCCTTTCTGCACATAAATAATGCTGTTGCCCCAAAGGGAAAACTTCCATTGTCTGTGATGTCGTCGAAGCCAACCCCCAACCAATATAATTCCTCTTGGTACCTGCCTCTTCCTCTGCCTTTGCCTTTGATAGACATTCCACATGTTGTTTTTCCCTTTTCCCCCTATAAGAGGGTTTTTGGACCTTGTGAAAAAGGATGTCCTTACTGTTGTTGTTGTCCCTTTGTAGGAAATTGTCCCTTCTGACCACCTACCTGTTTTTGAGGAAAACTTTTGGGGGTGACTGAAGGGTTATATGATTTTTTATCAAAGTGAGCCTTTTTTGGGATTGGGTAAAGGGAAATTTTGGGTTCTTTGTTTCCTGAATTCCCCTTTCCCAAGAGGAGCATACACTGTACAATTCTGTTGGCGGGCATGCTGGTTGAGTTGAGCCACAACAGACTCCTCAAACAGGTCCTTACAGAATGGGTTAGAATGTAATAATGCAGTGACATTGGAGAGTGTATTGATGGCGCTCTCCAATGCTTCCATTCGCCATTCAAGGAAGTCAAAGAGTGCTTCCCATCGAGTTCTCATAAGACTTTTGGCCTCAACAGCAAAAATTATCCTGGGATCTTCTGGAAGCCTTTAGGTGGCAACCTCCAGCAAGGTGGTAGAGGTTATAATGCTAAGGAGCTGGAGCCTAGCATAAAATTCTGACGAGACTGTCCCCTCTGAGAGTCTTCTCATAGGGGTCCCAAACTGCTGAGTAGCTATATCTAAAGGGAGCCTTTTCCTTTCAAAAGGGAGTTGCAGCATTGCTCATTCCTTGGTGGAATTTCCCAAAACTGGGGGATGGTTTTAATTCTGCCACTGTCTCTTGTTTTTAGTTACTACAAATTCTGAAAATCTGTCTTCACATGATTAATATTTTTGAAAGTGAAGGGACAGAAGGCTGGGGCTACTTGGTGAGCACGCCAAGGATTATCAGTATCATCAGGGGTGAGTATTGGAGCCCCTATTATGTTTTGATCTGAAGTTCTGTATTCCAAACTGACCCTTTTGTTGTTTCTAGTCGGAATTCTAACATCAGACCTTGTTTGGGCAGCATTTGTAGCTACACTCACTTTTCGGTTAGAGGATGTAGTACTTTTACACTTCGGTGTGTACATGACTGACTTACTTTCCTTTTCAGAATCATGCTTCATGTCCCTTATATACTGCCATCAATTTCCTTACGGAACCGATCAAATGCCACAAACTGTGTATCCCTTTTGTGGGAACTTGCTGCAAACTGTGTATCCCTTTTGGGGGAGCTTGCGCAATCTAACTGAGCTTCAGCAACTGAACTGTAACTGCCTGTTAATCAAGGGGCAGAAGTCCTGGGCAAGTTACCCTTCCAAAAATGTAAACATTTCAGTCCGAGTTAGGTGGATCCCAGTATCCCTTTTGGGGGGTAGGATCCTATTCAGCAATGATAGCTGCATGGGGATAGAATTTCTTCTGGAAGGTTTCTCCCATGGCTAGCTAAAATTTGTGTCCCTGAGCCTTCTGGGTTCAGCAGGGCCATTTCAATGGCAATGTCCACTTCATATTTTTTAATAAGAATGTCAACTCCATGTAAAGATTCCTCTACTTCCTCTGCGGGGTTAACCTGGGAGATATTGGGAACTGATGTTACTGGGTTTTGGCCCAAACATTGATGTTCTTCAGAGAAAGAGTTAAATATCTGCTGCCGGAGTTCTGCCGGAAAGATATAATCTCCTCCTTCCTCACCCCTACTGAACCCTAGGACCCATTGAGACAGCTTAAAAGGAGCTGTTTGTCGACTAAAACTGTTTGCTGAACCAGGAGTAATATTCAATCATACCTTCATTTTTGCAACAAATTGGAAGTCTCTAGCACAATATTTCGATTTATGGTGAATTTTTGAAAAAACCCTTTACATCTGGTGACGTTACATAAAAGTTTTATATATGAAAATGTGCGCAAATTTACAACAGAAAATAACTCATGGTTTGCTTTTTTCAGTTTTGAAATATTTTCATATAACTTCGATAAATATAAAAAAGGTGGTCAACTTTAATCGGGATGAAAACCAATTGGCTAAAAACAGTCTAGTGGATTCAATCAATTAGCTTCATTTTTCAACAAGGTCTTAGCACAATATTTCGATTTATGGTGAATTTTGAAAAAACATTTTTTACGTCTGCTCGTTTGAACATGCATCATTTTGGATAATATTTTCTCTATGTTGCTTTGAACAATAAGTTATATACCAAAATCAGCCAATTTAGTGATACAACTAAAAAAATTGTTATTACAAGCTTAGTTAGTATTAATTGTTTTTTTTTTAACTGATTCCAACACTGATAATGATAGTTCCTGATGGTTGCATACTAGTTTCAGGCAATATTACTTAATCTTAAAAAAGCATTGTGATTTTTACAAGTGTGCAGTTTTTGTAATACATTTAATTAAATATCTAAAACTTGCTTAAACCTCTAAGGTTTGTTTTTCACAAGGGTCATGGCAGGTTATGGGATGTACCTGCAAATAGTGGGCTTACAAAACTAGGTAGCCATCAAAGCTAGTTAGTATTAATTGTTTTTAAGTAGGCTAGTTCCTCATAAGTTTCAACTACAGGTTAACTTGATTACAAGTTGCAGTTGTAATACATTTAATTAAATATCTTGTTAAACCCTCTAAGGTTTAGGTTATAATTGCCAAAACTTTAAAACTAAAACTTTTAACTGGCTGGTTGCGGCTTTAACACACAAATTATAATTGCCAAAAGTTTAAAACTAAAACTTTTAACTGGAAGTTAATATTAAGCACTTGTCTTGCTATTTTTGATGTTTCCATGATCCTCGATAATGAAAACGGAGAAAAAAGTCGATTTTTTTCAGAGCTCTGGTAACGACGTGAACCTTTCGCTATAGACCAGACATAATGGCTCCTTGGTCTTTTAACGGCCCAGTTGTAAACAAGAGGGCGGATGTGTATGCGCAATACTGTAGTCACTTCTATTTCTTGCAAGTTCTTTTGACGTTGGAAAAACTGGGTTCAGCTTTGCTGAAGATAAGGGAGAGTGCCCTCTTATCTTTGAGTCCATTATATACTCCATCACGTGTTATAATGTTAATCATTACAACACAATCTCTGGCCAAAAAGACCAACTAGAGGAGAATTCTTTGATATTAGTTTAGTCACCATGGAGCTATGGTAGACCATGGAAGGTAACTCCTTGAGGACGAAACAAGGAACTACGCTATCAAAAATTGAGTAAAGTGTTTTTAAAGATGTAATAGAAGCAAAGCCTCACAGTTGCACTATGAATCAACTGTACGGAAACAGCAGAAATTAAGATGGAAGAAAGAGAATATGAATGGAGGTACAGTAAAAGGGTTGTAGCTATGGGCCAAAGGGACACTGCAAAGAAACTTAAATAATGCCTACAGTGCACTGTGAGAAGTGCACTGACAGCACTAACCCCCTACAGAGCTTCCAGCCAGGAATCTAATATGTCTATACTGCCCAATTATGACCCTCAAGGAACCTTGTTGCCTCTTCTGACCAGTTTACCACTTCATGACCTTATTGAGGAACAGGAGACAATAGTGGAAGAGGGGGAGGACTTGTAAACCATGCTAAAAAATTCTTAAAGTCCAGCCCATAAAAGTGATTTCAACATTGAGAGAGAGAGAGAGAGAGAGAGAGAGAGAGAGAGAGAGAGAGAGAGAGAGAGAGAGAGAGAGAGAGAGAGAGAGAGAGAGAGAGATTGGATTTTAGTGCAGTGTTTTGCATGTTGTTTTTAAACATATAGTGTATGTATACAGTGCTGTGAAGTAACAAAATATGAAAATAAAAGTACAAACTTGCTGTTTTACATCCACGAAGTATGGTACAGTGTACATACTGCATTTTGTATTTATAGGCATATACTGAAGATAAACATTACTGTGAAGTGACAAAATTTTTACACCCATTGTAGTATATTGTGATTTATAAGCATAAATAGTGAATAGGGTACTGAGCAGTGACAAAGTATGTGTTAATAAGAGTACAAACTTACCATTTTACATCTGTAGGATGTTTTTTAGCATATCCAGAAAATTCCAATATCCACAAGGACTTTAGATGTACTATTGCTGGTAACTAAAGGATTACTGGATTATAATACTGTACACAGTTTTCTTTGCTACAATAATATATGACAAACATATGATGACAACAAGAATTATGTCATCATTTAAATTTGATATACTACTGTACAGTAAGTCTACATTAAACAGTGTTCTTACTTTCCAGCTGATTCTGATTCATCTTTAGGGAAGATCATTGGATTTATGCCAGTACCAGGTGGAGCAGTTGTTAAACCTAACAGATCCTTTGAGATAGGTAATGATGCATCATCTCTACAACCTTGTGCTTCTTCAGATGAAATCTTGAAAACATCTGACGTAAAATTAGTGAAGTGAAACCGGTGTTGTGCTGAATATTCATATGTATCACCGTAGTTCAATGGACCTTTAGGTAGAAATCTTGGGAGATCCTAAAACAAACAAACAGAATTTATAGGTTCAGTAACTTACAAAGATGATGTTAACATCAGCCCTATTGGAGGCAGATGGGAATAATAAACTTAAAAATGACACTGCCTCCATAAATGTTGGTCTCAGATACTTAGTTCTCATTAATATTCCACTGAAATATATAATTCTTTAGAGATTCAGAACAATTCAGGCATCTATCTCATGAACAATCACTTGCTAGAGCAAGGGGGTGTTCCTCAACAATTACCTCAAATACCAAACAATACAATTTTGTTTTTGTAGAACTCTCTCATACTGTAAAATACCAGATCACAAAAGAAGCTTAAAATACACTGCTACTGCCTGGCTTTGTGATTAGTGGTGAAATCAACAAAAACATAAGGAAGCAAAAATAGTACTGAAAATAATAAGTTCCTTGGGAAAAGACACATACGTACTCAAGTAAAGTACTGCACCTAAAATTGCTTTATTACAAAGCATACACCTAAAAAAATGCAAATTCTGGGAATATATTTACTACAGATGTGGGACAAGTTAGGTTTGTAACATAGCAAACACCAGCAAAAAATTGCACGTAACACTACTTCAAGCATGAAAATATGGTGAATTCTTGATCCAACGACAAGTGAACCTGAACTTCATTCATGGCTGCCTATTGCACCTTCATTTTATTCTTACATAGATGAAGTTTCTTGCTTGTTACCACTCAAAAAATTTGGCAAGGAGACCCAAAGTTTCATACCTTCATGCATAAATTTTTAAATGAATCTAACTGCAAATTTTGTCTTCATATCCATAAAAGGAACAAACACATCAAGAGCAGAGATCAACGATATCTAAAATTCTGAACATACCACTGTTGGTGTTATAACACGTGGCATTATCTTTGCAGGAAGATGGACATTTTCTTGTTTGCCACCACATCCCTTAAGAGCCACCAGAAATTTGAGCACTTGACGCACATCACTGCCAGTCTCCAGGTATCCTGTCAAAAAAAATTTAAAGTATTAGCCAAAAAGATAAGTGATGACTACGATACCCGAGTTAACGATACTTTAGGGTTGTGGGTCAATGGATGACTTTTTTTAAATACTGTACTTTAGCCCCTACTACAATGACACAAGAATGCTGTGATTATAAACATTTGGTAGTTTAACCAGATCACTGAGTAGATACAGTATAGCACTTAACACTCACAGGGCTAGTAAAATATTTTTGCTTTTAAAACTTCAAAACAGGATAAACTAAAAAATGAAGACCTTACAAACTTTCCTAAACTGATTATTTCAAACAATACATTCACATTTGGTTGAAATTCAGTCTTTTGCATTAACTGTTAATGTTGACCAACATTCTCCACATGAAAGAAATGGTTCATGTGGGCTGTTCATCAAATATCTAAGCACACACATAAAAATTTTCATAATATAATTCATTATTTGGATACTTACCTACTGTTAAAGAAAGTTATATTTTCATGCTAGGCGCAGGTTGGCATTCAAAATAAAACTATCACTTGGTCGATCTACATGATAACCTAGTTCACCTGTTCTCCACCCAATTTGTCTTGAATGTTCAAGCTCTTATCAGAATTCTTGACAACCTACTAAGTTGTGGGGAGGCTAGGCAGGTCATACTTTTAACAGTAAGCAAGTATCCAACTAATAAATTTTACTCTGAAAATTTATACTATTTGGGACGAATCTTACCTATTGTTAAAGAAGAATGATGGGTTAGTACAGTTAGACATAAAGCCCTCTCACCCACGAGAATTAAAGGTTTCCTGCGTGAAACCCAAAACATTCCTACCTGGTCTGTGATCCTTCCTGGAAAGTACTGCCACCAGAAGGTGGATGCCATTCAAGGCATAAGGCTAAAAGAAATGTCTAATGATAAAAAGGTAGGCTTCTATTAAAAAATGTACCTTTATGCTCCCCACAAACTCAAACCTGGGATTTAAACTAATAAAAGAGCCTACAAGATTGCTCTTTCTTTCAGACCTGGAAGACTGAGGGCTTTACAATTTTCAAACAAAATTTCAATGTCTTTAAGGTAATGAGCAGCAAATGCAGAATTACTACTCCACTGTGCTACAACATTAACATCATCTAGCAACAAACTTTTCAAAAAATTAAATGAAGTAGCACTAGCTCTTACATTATGAATAGATCAGTATCCAGTCTCTCAAGCAGTCTGACCAAACACCTAACACAACAGGGCATTGCATTTTTTGGCATTAGGCCTCCCAATCACAAAAAAGCTGATGATTAACTTTGCCTATGATATTCATCCAACAACACAATGGTTCCATGGGATATAAACATAACCAAGCATTCACAGGAGTGGTGAAAGGAAAAATTCGGAGACACTGAGTCTTCTTTTTTTTTAAGACATAATCACAGTCTTGAAAAATATTAAACATTGTCAGTCAATTTGGCTAGTGTTTGAATGCACTGCAGACCTAAAATATGCTAAAATAATCAGTGCTTGGTTTTCTTTTTATCATATTAAGACCCTTCATAATATTTTACACTGGGTAACGATTTAAACAATGCTTTTTTTCTTAAATCCATCACAGATTTTGTGCTACATTGCTAGTTCTCTTAAAGGACTCGTCCAAGTTAAGCTGCCCTTGGGTCATGTAGACGTCGAACGCAGATATAAAGAAATGACAAGTAGGGGAGTAAAAAAAAAATCTCTAGACAAAAATATTACAGGATTGTGTACAGTATTTTAAATGACAAAAGCTTGTAGAGAATGAATTGAGAACACTTTCATTTACATACAAAGAAAATTTATATAAAAATTTTATATTTTTTAAAGGTAGGGAAAAGAATGAATCTGCATCTGCCTAAGAGCAGAATTTCTCCATGAATATATATACGTATATGTTTGTGTATGTGTTTTTGTGTGTGAATATTCATTTCTGAGAGAGAGAGAGAGAGAGAGAGAGAGAGAGAGAGAGAGAGAGAGAGAGAGAGAGAGAGAGAGAGAGAGAGAGAGAGAGAGAGAGAGAGAGAGAGAATGGTCTCAAGGTCAATATAGGAGATAGGAATTAACTTATGAAAGATCAAAAAGAGGGTTTAAGTATCCCAGGAAACAACAAGGGTCTGGACAACACGACACGAAAAAAAAAAATTCCGTTTGTCTCGCAGTTGTATATTATACTTCTTTTCTTTCTATCTTCCACAATAACTGCAAATGGAATTATGAAAATGTTTTGCTATAAGTTATGATGATATTTTGCACTCTTTCTATCGGTCTTGTCTTACAAGTAGTCTTGTAGTCTAAATCCCTCAAGAGATTTACCATAGATATATTGGATTATTATTGCTTCTAAGGGTAAGGATTAACGAGAAATAAACACAGTCACTTCCAACCAAGTACATTTGACAGCGTGGGAGGAAATGAAACATCTAAAACAACAAGAGGGACTGGAAATAATATACTGTAGTATCATATGAGGCAGCCCTCTGCAGCCTCATAAAAGAAGGAAGACAGGTGTTGGCATTCTTAAAAGATGCCTTGTGTTCCAGAATGCAAGAAATCTCTTCAAAACGTGCCATAACAGAAGGGAAAAGTCAAGGTTTCTTCAACAATCTAACTGCAGCAGCAATGCTTGACAACAACAGAGACCAAATCTTTAAGGAATCCCTCTCCACAACCAAATGAGGGTAGAGGGAAATGCAACACTCCAACAGTCACCTAAACACTGTCAGTGTTTCCCTGCATCAATCTCCAGCAGAATCCTACTCCTTGGTAATAAAAGAGGGGAGACAACAGAAAGCACACCCTCTTGCAACTCACCTAAGGTGCCAAGAGGCAGCTAAGAGAGAGATAATGTTACACCAACAGGTGCAGCAGATGACTGGGAAGGTGGTTGGGAGACAAACCAATTACTTTAATGGTTTTAAAATATTCATGCATTACACTATACTGTTCCTCAGATGTGCACCATATTCAATACTTCTCCCACAGAGAATGCCTGGAGAGTAAAGCAGCCTCCAACCTCAAAGATACCTATCATTTACATAATTTCAGCTCTTCACTTGACCTGATTGAAAGTGGACTTCACACTGCTGTTCTACAAGCAACTAGCTCCATTTTCACACATACTTTCCTATCACTGTCATCATCTGAACTTTATTGTCATAAGTATTTTTTCTTTCTTCTCTTACTTTGGAATAAATGATTCATGTATTCAATTTGCTCAATATCTTCAATTTTCAAATAATGTGTTTCTCTGTAACCAACAAGAATGTGCAATATGAGTCAAATAACCACTAATTTTTTTTACTTATCAGTATTCTACATATAACTGATGAAACTGCTCAAATATTGCTATAATATCCTTTCACAAGACACTAGTAATCATTGTTACCTCATGTAGTTACAATAGCCCTTAAATTATCTGATACTTTGGGTCTGGTCTACAGATAAGTACTATAACAATGACCCTATAGCATTTTCAAGTTGTCCCACAGCTAAAAGTAACTCCACTTACCTTCTGACCTAAACTAAACTGCACCTGACATTTAGCAATCAATCTAAGAGTTTTATCCAAAAATGCATCTTACCTACTGAAATAGCCTTGCAAATCACCACCATAATATATTGCTGATAAGTGTAAGTGTGTTGAGTTGAAGTGTTACAGAATCTGGTTTTTGTATTCTTTCCCTCCAGAAGTGGGTAATATAGACTGATATACTTTACTATATTCAATACTTTGTGTATGTATTTATGACATTACAGCACAACCAGTATATTGGTCTGCCAACACAACAGGAGTAAAACACACTCATCAATCAATGGTTAGCTCTCTTGAGTGAGTCAAATAAACTTCATGAAACTACTGTATGGCATAAAAATGCCATGAAATTGACAAAGATTTCAATGCACATAAATCATAAAAGGATTAAAAGTAGAATTACCAGTACAAACCAGTAAGGTAACACTGTGATATCATGTATATAATTTTACCTACCATCCTTTTTCAAAGTGTCCAAACACTTATTGAGAGAGTTGGCATCATCAAATCTGCGTTGCAGAACAAAGACATGAGTCATCCATATCAAATTTTCAACTTCATTGGCTTTTATATTTGATAGTTGATCTACAGGACTAGAGGTTTTAGAAGCATCCCCAACAAAATATTCTGAAAAAGTTAAAAACAATAAAATTTCAATAAAAAGGTATTTCTTCTAATCTTAAATTATTATTACTAATATATGAAGACGAACCCTATTCATCTCATAAATGAATGGCATAAAAGGAAGAAAGCTATGTTCAAAAAATAACAAAATTTTGAAAACCAATTTGTATTTTTCCTAGATATATAAACCAGAGCACAAGCTGGAAACAAGTCAAAATTTGGTAACATGGTAGTTAACCAGGTTGTTTACAATTGGAGATGGGGGGGTGAGTGGGGGAGACCATCACACTCACTTATCCTTTGACCACATGGACTGAGCAGGGCGGTTGAGGTTGGAAAGAATATAAAAGGCTCTGGTTTGTATACCTAAGAAAAATAGAAATTGTTATTCAAAATTTATTTGCTTTTAGGGAAATACAAATCATTACCTTTTATAGGAGACTCACTCCTTAGGAAGGTGGCTAACATCTGACTGGAGTTGTTAGCCACCACAGAATTGCATTATTATCCCTGTCCGTACAAACAGGGGAAGTCATAACACCTGTAACCTTCTACCAAACTAGTGAAATGGAGTGAAACCAGTGTGAAGTTGTATGTGGAGGAGGATGGAAAAGTAAGTTTGAAGATGGTTTCTGGAGTGGAGGTGTATGCAATGGAGGATGTACAATTGCCAAGGGATTCGGGAAGTGTGTGGAGTGTGAAAGTAGGGTGGAATTGGCGCAGAGAGTTTAGGAGAAATGTTTATGTTGGACGGTAGCTCTGCGTGTTATAAGGCGGGTCGCACATGTGTTTGATGGGGTTATGGATATAAAGGATCCAAAGGTGTGTGTACAGGTGTGTGGGAATGTGAAAAAGAAAAGGTGGAGAGGCATACATCTTGGTGATAGATTGGAAAGTTTGAGAAGTGTTGTCGATGTGAGTGATAGTAAGCATGTTAAGGGGTATGATGTGATGGCTGAAGGGGAAAGGACAGAAGAGTGGAGTAAGGAAAAGCTTAGGGAAAAGGTAAGGTTGAATGAAAAGTTGAGTGAGAAAGAGAAAGAGCAGGTGTGTGTATGAGTTGTTATGGGAGAGAAAGGGTGTGTTGAGTCAAGGGGATGAGGACTTTGGGACAGCTAGATTGCCGGAGTTCCGTATTCAGCTGACAGATGAAACACCAATTTATCAGAGACCACGACATTGCCTGGGTCCGGTAATGCGAGAGGTTGAAGAGCAGTGTGAAGAGTTGGAAAAGATAGGAGTGATTGAACTCAGTAAGAGTGCTTGGAATAGTCCAATTGTGCCGGTAAGAAAGCCTGATGGGAGTCTGCGAATGTGTATTGATTATCAGAGAGTAAATGAGGTGACAGTGAAGGAAAGATTCCCAATGTGTGTGGTGTCTGTGTGTACAGTATGCATGGGATGAAATTGTTTAGAAAGATGGATCTGGTAAGGGGGTATTATCAGATGCCAGTGGCAGAGGATTGTAGACCCATAACTGCCTTCTCGACTACGAAAAAACAGTATCGGTTCTGCAATCTCAGTTTTGGATTGCCAAATGCCCCAGCTGCCTTCCAGAGAGCAATGAATGTCATGCTGAGTGGTTTCCCCTGCGAGAATGTGTTAGTGTTTCTTGATGACATTTTGGTGATGAGTAAGACGGTAGAAGAGCACAAGACGTTGGTGCGAGTAGTGTTGAAGCAGTCAGAAGAAGTGGGGATGAAAGTCAAAGTGAGTAAGTGTGAGTGGTTCATGAAAGAGGTGGAGTTTTTGGGTCAAAGGCGGAAAAGTTTGTAGAAAAAGTGAGAAATTTCCCTTGACCCAGGACTGAGCGAGAGTTGTGTGGATTTTTGGGATAGATCGATTTTGGAAGGAAGTTTGTGGAAGATTGTTCGGGAATTGCAAAGCCATTGTCAGAATGGACAGGCTGTAGGAGAAGTACGGTTGTGAGGTGGGATGAAAGGATGGTGGAAGCGTTTGTGAAATTGAAAGAGGAAATGGTGAAGGATGTGGAGTTGGCTTACCCTGACTATAGTGCAGATGCCAGTAAGCTAGAAGTGTATACGGATGCGAGTGGAGTGTCAATGGGTGGATGTTTGCTGCAGAAGCAAGTGGTGAATGGAGTTGAAAGGGATAGAGTGATAGCATATGTAAGTAAGGCGTTTAGTTCGGCAGAGTGAAAGTATTCGACTATTGAGAGAGAGTTGGCTGCCCTGCGGTTTTGTGTGAAAGCGTTACGCCTGTTTCTGTATGGTGTGAGGTTTGTGGTACGTACAGACCATCAGCCTCTAGTGTATCTCCAGAGAATGAAAGGAGTGGATGCTAGGATTGCACGAACAGTAGAGGATTTGAGTGATTTTGATTTTGTAGTTGAGTACATCCCAGGTAAAAGAAATACTGTTGCAGACATGATGTCTAGACCACCTGGGGAAGGGAAAGAAGAGAAGATAAAAGACATAAGACCAGAGTATCTGCCAAGAGGATTGGTAGTAGCACATGAGAGTAAGGGGGGTGGTGACTCCATGTTTGAAAGTTTGTGGTATGGATTGAATGATTTGGTAGATGAAGGTTTGAAGGTGCAGGTACCTGGAAGTGTGAATGAACTGAGGGCAGAGGTGATTGAAGAAGTTTGCAAGAGACCTGGATGTTTGGGAGTGTCAAATGTGGAACGGTATCGAAAGAGTCTGAGGGCTATGATGTGTCCTGGTGTAGCCCCATTTCAGGAGGTTTTGGTAGCAGTGAGTAAGAAGTATAAGGTGATTGTGCCCGTACATATTGGTGGTGTGAAACCTATAGTGTATCGACACGAGGGAGTGAAAGGGAGTGAGCGTGGGTTGCATCTGCAGTGTTTGAGTGGGGTGCACTATAACTGGGTTGTGGAGAAAAAGAGCTATGAAAGGAAGTATGAGAAGGAGGAAAATGTTGAAGAGAGAATGCTGGAGTTGTTGGAAGTGGAAGACAGTAAGGAAGTAAATGAAGGGTGTTTGGTTAGTGGAAGAGACAGGTGTATGTGTGTACACAGGAGAGCAAATGCAATGACTGTGGGTGTAGATGTCAGTGGAGGACAGTATTGTGGTTTGGTTGACACTGGAGCGCAAATATCGTTGGTGAACGCACGAGTGATTAGAGATGCCGAGAGAGTGGATTGGAATGTTAAAAGGAGAGTGGTGAATGTGTCAATAAGAGGTATAGCAGGAAGATCAGTTGGATGGGAGGAAGTGAGGCTGAAGGTAAGGTTGGGAGAGTTTGAGGTGGAAGCTTGTTTTTTTGTAGTACTGGGAGATAAGCAGATGCCATGTTGTTTCTTGTTTTGGGATAGATTTCTTGAGGAAGAATGGGTTGGTAGTGGATGTTGGAACAGGAGTTCTGTTGAAAGACGAGGTTGTAATAGGGGGAAGATTCAAAGTGAGGCAGTGAATATGGCCAGGTTTGTGGGAATGATTGATAGGAGTCTGAGTGAGGAGGAGGATGTAGTGGAGTTGGACAAGAGTGAGAATGAATTGTTGACAGCCGAGGACACTGAGGAGATACTGCGGAAGTGTTTTGTGGTGAGTGAGTTGAAGAGATGTATTAGAAAGGGAGTACCTGGAAGAAGATGGCCTTTGTTGTTGAGTAAATGGATGCGGTATGCTGAGAGATTCGTTGCTGTGTGAAGAAGTGGTGCATTTTTCGAGAGAGAAGATGGAGAGTTGATGTATGTTCCAGTATTCTCGATGAGTGGAGCAGTGGGGATGTGCATTTTAGTCCATGAGAAATATGGAAATATGGGGAAGTATAAGCTGATTGAATGTATGAAAGAGCGGATGTTTTCCCCGTAATTGAGGAAGATTTGTACAGATGTGGCAGTCACATGTAAAGAATGTCAGAAGGGAAAGTATCAGAGAGTGTATGCTAGCCCACCTGTTTTGAAGTTGAGTATGAAAGAACCGTCTGAGTTAGTGGCAACTGATTGTGTGGCGTTGCCGGTAACTGCGAGAGGAAACGTAGGAGTGGTTGTTATGGTAGATCATAAGAGTAAATTTGTAAGTTATGCAGCTGTGAAGAATAAAACTAGTGAGAATGTTGCAAGAGTGGTCAGTGTGGTCTTGTTGCCTGCGTGTGTGAGGAAGCTGGCAAGGATGTTGAGTGATAATGGGCCAGAGTTTGCTGGTAGACCGTTTGAGCAAATGTTGAAAGAATGGGGTATCAAGCATGTAGTAACAACTCCGTATATGCCGAGTGCAAATGAGTTGGCGGAACGAACCATAAGGACTCTGAGTGAAATGTTACGAATGTTGACTGATAGAGAGAATGAATGGGATTTGTTGTTAGGAAGAGTGGTAGTGATGTATAATGGGTCAGTACATAAAAGTACTGGCATACCTCCAAGTGAGTATGTAATGAATTATGAGAGGTATGTGAGAGCAAGGATGGATTTGAATGAAGAAAGTGGAATGTGGAGGCAGGCAAATGAAAGGTTTGAGAGTTTCAGAGTGGGTGATAGGGTGTTGAAGGAAGTTGTTGAGAAGGGAAGGTTGACAGCCAGTAAGATCGTGAGAAGTATGAAGGTCCGTATGTAGTTAAAACAGTGTGGTCTAATGGATTGGGTTTGTGCTCGAAGACAGGAATGAAGAAGGTAATGTAAGGGTAATACGAGCACATTATAATCAGCTGAGAAGATGGAGAGAACCCTGACTAATAAAGAGCATCCCATTAGGAAGATATTAAGGGAGGAAAGGGAAGAGGAAAGAAAAGAAATAGAGGAAGATGTGAACTGGGGAGATAAACAGCTAGTATTGGTGGAACATAAGAGAAAGTCTAAAGAGGTGTAGAAAGAGTAAGGGTACAGTTACTGAGTTGTTTGCGGAGAGTAATTTCGAGATGGGTTGTTTGATTTTGAGGGTTTTGAGAAGCCAGTAGGTGCGGAAAGTGAAAATACCCTTGCAGTGTTATTTGGGGGTAGTGAAAATGAGGGTGTAATTGATTTTGAAGGATTTGAGTGGGATGTGGAAGGAGTGAACTTGGTGAGTACAAGGAATGTGGACGAGGATATGCAAGAGTTGGGAGAATTGGAAACAACGCCAAGTTGTGAGGAAGACGGTACGTATAGTGTGTGTGAGTTTCCTTTGAGTGAAAGTGTTGAAAGAGTGAGTGTTGGAGTGGGTGTGAGTGAGAGTTAGCAGTGCTGGAGAGTGTAGGTGGAGGAGTTTTGGATAGCTTGAGGCAGACTGTGGAAGAAATAAATGAGAGTATGGAAGACATGATAGCAGCCATGTCAGGTGTGAGTGAGGTTGGAGCCAACGTAAGTCTCCAGAGTTTGAATGAACTTGGTGTAAGTAGTCCGAAACCAAAGCTAGGTGAGTCTGTGTGATTGGAGTGGAAGTGAGTGAAGAAGAGGTGGTGCATGAGAGGCCATGGACCAAGTCAAGGTCAGTTCGGAATATGAATGGGTGGTAAGAAAGGGATTTTTAAGAAAAGGAAACCAGATTTCCTTTATTTTAGTAAGGGGGAGTGTGGTAGGCTAACTTTGGGTTTGTATGATGAAAGACGTTTGTATGAATTAATTGTTCCGTTTTGTTTGTTGTGATGTTTTTATTTTTGTTTGATTTTTTGTTGTATGTCAAGAAGGAGTACACTAGGTAAGTCTGTTTTTTTTTGTTTTTACTTGCAGTTTGCTGAATGTGTCGGAGTAGTGTGGCTTGCTCCCCTTCAACCCAAGGTGTAAGCAGCTGCCTACCTTGTGGTGGTTAGCATACAAGAAAAAAAAAATATAAAATTGAAGACAGAGGACACTTACTGTGGTAGAGTTTTTTTTGAAATAGCAGAAAGGATAAGACAGAGAAGTGATAAGGAACATAGAGAGCGTGAAGCTGCCAGACCGCAGGAAAGAAACAAATATTTGGTCAGGATGCTCTTCTTCCTGTTCCTCCATACATGACTCTATAACCTTAAAGGTGCTGATCTCGACACATTTCCTGCAAGGACAGTGTGACGAAATCCACAACTGACTGATGTTGAGCAAGTTAACTCCCAATGGAAGGACGTGATAGAGACCATAGTTGATAGAGACCATAGTTGCAGCAGAACGTTCTAGATTTAGGTTAAGAATTACGTTTAGGGTAATATTAAGACTGAAATAGCTTAAGTTGCAGTTCTTTAGGTTAGGTTCTTTTGATAGAAGGGCAGGAAACTATAGGATTAAGACTGAGTAGAATAAGGTTTGATGAACTATAGTGATCATATCAACTATAGGATTAAGACTGAGTAGAATAAGGTTTGATGAACTATAGTGATCATATCAAGTTTTTTGGTCACTGTAATATTTAAGGAAATAAAGTAGGTTAAGGAAAGCAGAGGATTTTATTTTGTAACCTCTAAATTTGTTCCCATCATACTGCCCCAATTGTGTACCATAAAAAGCTCCTACATAATGACTACCATTCCAAGTGTACCACCCACTCCCAAAATTAGAAGGGGTACTCACACAAGGAAAATGTTCAGAGAATCAGTAACATTTCCTGTAGGAGACTTCATGCCAGAATGTTGTGGCTGTATACTGGCCAATCTTTATGTATGTATAAAAATTATTTTTAAGATTCAGAACTGTATTTTAATTTATACTGTATTTTTATTAGTCAGTGTTCTCCCTCGTGTTAGGTCTAACAGGGAACCTAACTCATTTCAGGTCTGATGTGATGAAAGGGTTTGCCCTAAAGAGAGAGTGTTAGATAGTGTTGGTACTTGAGCAGCACTGCTGGCTGCTATTCATGGAAGACTGCAGCAAAACGCCATAGATTGTGGTGGAACTTATTGTGCAGTGTATGGGTGTCTTTATATAAAGAAGTATCTCATCCAGATCTCCACCTAAGAATCAGAGGGATGGGACTGAGGAACATCCCAGACTCTTGTCAGATATAGATAAGTCCTGAGATTCCACCACTAGTCAAGAATAAAGGATAACAAGAGCAATCCCCGCCCTACTGGAGGCGTAACGAGACAAAGGCTAGCCACAAGATTTCCCAAACTACAGGCCGAGGTAAGGTTAGAAAAGTCTAACCATAAGGACTCTGTCATCACCAAAATACAGAGAGGCCAAAAAGTTTTTAAGCATTAAGAACATATACCACTCCCGGGAAAAAAGTCAAGTATATCTTAGTTTAACCAGACCACTGAGCTGATTAACAGCTCTCTAGGGGCTGGCCGAAAGGATTAGATTTATTTTATGTGGCTAGAACCAACTGGTTGCAAGCAACGGGACCTACAGCTTATTGTGGAATCCAACCCATTATGAAAGAAATGAATTTCTATCACCAGAAATAAATTCCTCTAATTCTTAACTGTCGGTTCGATTAGTCCAGCTGGGCCAACAGCGTGCTATATCAACTCTACCCATCCCTCTAATGAAGAACTATACCAAGGTACCTGAGAAGAGAGGACTTCAAAACTTTTCATGTGCATAGACAACGTCACTGAAGAGAGAGGTCTAATCCAATCAGTAGGAAGTCTGTAAAATGCTAAACAAAAGCTTTCATGTCAGAAACCAAAAGGGACATCACTTAACGTAGAAGGTTAAGTCTACGATCTGCTGACCACATGCTCCAAACAGAGAGATGCCCTCTTTTATGATACTTATCATAGAAGATGCACATTCTCTCTGATACACGTTTGCCAAGGATACATATAACATCTACAGTACTGCCAAATTCCTCACAACCCTGTGAGAAAGGCTCTCTCTCACACAAACAGCTGAAAAACTTCCAGTGGAAAGGTGCAAGAAGTGCACTGCCTACCAGGGCTGGCAAACATTCAGTTGGCAAGGAGGCTGGGTTGGGCAGCTCTCATGGTGCCTTAACTAAGGAAACAGTAGATTGGGATACCACACAAGAGTCCAACTAATAAGCACTCTATACTGCCGAGTGTCAGCAAGCCCAAGTACTTTGCCTGCTGCTTCGGAACAAGGTCAGACTTCACCCAATTGATTACAAACCCCCATCTATGACCAAATCCATTATAGACCTGGGGGAGTTGCCTCTCTGAAAGTGCTAAGACTCAGTAACATAGGGGTATTGGAATATGCAAATACCGTTAAAAAATGGTCCCAAGCAAAACTTAAGGCAGATAGTAAGTAAACACCTGAAAAAAGTCCCCAGTCCAAGACAGCATCATGAACCAGTCAACATGTTTACAAGAGGCAAAGCCAAGGTACTTCCAAGAGTTTTGAAGAATGGGTACTCAAAACTACTCATTCCCATTTATCTTTAATGTAAAAAGTCCCCTCTTTGATGGTTACCAGAACCATCCCACGTAAAATAAGCAAAAATGAGTTTGTAACACACAATCAGCAGGGGAGAGGTTGAACATCAGTCACTAATACATAGTTGTGTTGCCAACATGAACCTTGACTAACCAGGAACTCACTGTGACTTCTAATGGTGTGCTTCTCCATTACCACTCCTGCCTCTGTTGACAGAACCAAGACCTTCAAATCTGGAGAAAGAACTTGTCGAGGTGTATCAAGTAAGGACTGCTAAGGAGCAGCAGCTCTGCTCCCTGTTCCTGCCACTGAATGGGAGAGGTAACTCTAATCATGGCAGTGAGGGCTATAGCCACTCTCAACCCCCCTCCTTCTTCCTCTGTCCTCCTACATGGCACCACCAGAGAGGAAACAAATGAAAGATGGAGCAACACTAAGGATGAAGACTGTGCTTCATGTCAGAATACAAAAAGCAGGCGTCTTTGGATACCAGACATGGAGAGCTTTACTCAGCCTATGGGTTTGGCAGAAGGTAACTTTAAACCTGAAGGCTTAACCTTTAAGGCGTCCGACCCTCTATTTACAACGTCTCCCATATGCAACGTTAGGTGAGTTAGCGAAGCGGAAAAAAGTTTTTCAAAAAATCACAGCACGCTTTTAGTTTTTAAGATTAAGAGTTCATTTTTGGCTCCTTTTTTTGTCATTGCCTGAAGTTTAGTATGCAACCATCAGAAATGAAAAAATATCATTATCATATATAAATATTGAAATATATGACAGCGCAAAAAAATTTTTTTTCATATATAACTTTATACAAATCGCGCTGTGAGCAAAATGGTTAAAGCTAGAAAGGGTTATTTTGTTTTTCTTTGTATTGTACACTAAATTGCGATGATTTTGGTATATAACAAATTATAAAACGATCAAAAGCAACACAGAGAAAATATTATCACAAAATGATGCATGAATTGTAACACGGACGTAAAAAAATGTTTTTAAAAAATTCACCATAAATCGAAATATTGTGCTAGAGACTTCCCGTTTCTTGAAAAATGAAGCTAATTGATTGAATATTACTAGACTGTAAGTGTTTTAGCTTACAATTGCAGTTTTCGACCATTTCGGTCGAGTTAGAGTTGACCAAAAGTCAATTTTTTCTATTTATCGTGATTTATATGAAAATATTTCAAAACTGATAAAAGCTACAACCATGAGTTATTTTCTGTTGTATTGTACATGAAATTGCACACATTTTCATATATAAAACTTTATGTAACGACTAATATAAAACAGTTGCAAATATTACGACAACCCACGAAAGAATTTCTGAGATGTTCGGCCGAGTTACCGGCGCAGATGTAAGGAAAATGTTTTTTCAAAAAATTCACCATAAATCGAAATATTGTGCTAGAGACTTTCAATTTGTTGCAAAATGAAGGTAAACGATTGAATATTACTAGAATGTAAGTTTTAGCTTACAATTGCGTTTTTTACCATTTCAAGAATCGAGTTAAAGTTGACCGAAGGTTGAAATTTTGGCAGTTATCGTGATTTATGTGAAATATTTCAAAACTGATAAAAAGCTACAACCATGAGTTATTTTCTGTTGTATTGTAAGAAATTGCACACATTTTCATATATAAAACTTTATGTAACGACTAATATAAAACGGTGCAAATATTACGACAACGTGACGAAAAGAATTTCTGAGATGTTGGCGAGTTACGGCTGGAGATGTAAGGAAAATGTTTTTCAAAAATTCACCATAAATCGAAATATTGTGCTAGAGACTTTCAATTTATTGCAAAATGAAGGTAAACGATTGAATATTACTAGAATGTAAGTTTTAGCTTACAATTGCGTTTTACCATTTTGGTCGAGTTAAAGTTGACCAAAGGTTGAAATTTTGCAGTTATCGTGATTTATGTGAAAATATTTCAAAACTGATAAAAGCTACAACCATGAGCTATTTTCTGTTGTATTCTACATGAAATTGCGCACATTTTCATATATAAAAGTTTATGTAACGACTAATGTAAAACGGTGCAAACATTACAACAACATGACGAAAGAATTTCCGAGATGTTGCCCGAGTTACCACAGCGCAGGCGTAAGAAAAAGTTTTTTTCAGAAATTCACCATAAATCGAAATATCGTGCTAGAGACTTCCAGTTTGTTGCAAAATGAAGGTAAATGATTGAATATTACTAGAATGTAAGAGTTTTAGCTTATAATTGCATTTTTGACCATTTCGGTTGAGTTAAAGTTGACCGCAGGTTGAAATTTTAAGCAGTTATCGTGATTTATATGAAAATATTTCAAAACTGATAAAAGTTACAACCATGAGTTATTTTCTGTTGTATTCTACATGAAATTGCGCACATTTCCATATATAAAACTTTATGTAACGACTAATATAAAACAGTGCAAACATTACGACAACTTGACAAAATTACTGAATTTTCTGCGGCGTTAACGTAAAGGGAAAAGTTTTTCAAAAATTCACCATAAATCGAAATATTGTGCTAGAGACTTCCAATTGGTTGCAAAATGAAGGTAAATGATTGAATATTACTAAAATGTAAGAGTTTTAGCTTACAATTGCGTTTTTTTACCATTTCGGTCGAGTCAAAGTTGACCGAGGTTGAAATTTTGGCAGTTATCACGGTTTATATGAAAATATTTCCAAACTGATAAAAGCTACAACCACGGGTTGTATTTTTGCTGTATTTTACATGAAATTGCACACATTTTCATATATAAAACTTTATGTAACGGCTAATATAGAACAGTGCAAAGTCCCGACATGACATGGCTTCGAAAGAATTTCTGAGATGTTCGGCCGAGTTACTGGCTTGGAAACCGTCAGAAAAAAGTTTTTTCAAAATTCACCATGAAGGAAATATTGTGCTAGAGACTTCCAATTTGTTTGCAAAATGAAGGTACATGATTGAATATTACTAGAATGTAAGCGTTTTAGCTTACAATTGCGTTTTCGACCATTTGGTCGAGTCAAAAGTTGAAAGTTGAAATTTTTGTAGTCGAACCATGCGTCCATTTGACTCCAACAGACAATTTTAGTCGACGTATGATACGTCCAGTAGGCGTTTAAGGGTTAATGGAAGCATGGACAATGAGATAATCCTGGGATACAAAACTCTCTGATCTGCTGTGATCCCCACACTACTCACATAAGTAGAGAAAAGCCCAACACTGAACAGCTCCACAACAAAAGGCAACTCATAACCAAATCTTGCTTCAAGAATAGAAAGAGAGAGAAAAATCCCTCCCTCCTATGGAGAACTAAGTTCACCTAAAGTATGGCGCTTAGGAGTGCCAGGGAGGACAAAACCCTACCCCTTGACACCCATTACTTCCCTACATGCCATCTATTACTAGACAAGATGCCTGACACAGCACTGACCATTAGAGTGATAACCATAGATCAAGCTCCCAAAGTCTGGAGGAATGTCACAGTAACAGTCTCCAACACAGCAAATTCTACTGTGGTGTATGCAAACTGTTCTGACATAACCTCTAAGGAACACATGATCAACAGATAGTCCAAAGACTGGCTTAATGAGCACCAAAGGAATCACTCTACCACATCCTATGTGAAAACCGCCTCTGCTGCAGCAGGAGGAAGGAGTTTGCATGATCCGCTGGAGGCAAAGGAACTTCCCAGCCCATGGATCAGGGCATTAACCTCCTCCAACACACTTCAGTACATGCTAAGTGACTATGGCAACCAACAAAGAAGTGCCTCTGGAGTATTCTCAAAGGTCAACTACATTTACAAGACACAGGGCTAGTACAAAGACGTGGTTGCCTCTCCAGCTTATTTCGCTCACAAACATGTGAAATAAACTCTGAAACTGCCGATCTAACAAAGCCTGCAAGAGATCTGGAGGAACAGAACTTATCTAATCCTGTATTCAGTCTCCAGAGGACTTTGCTCTCTAAAGCAAATGCCCTAAGGAGCAAAGTTCCAATTCCGTTGCAAAACCAAATGAACCTTTATCGGAGAAAAATTCAAGACCATACAGAGCCACTGTCAGAACCCCACTCTGAGACTAGGTAATTACCGAAAAAGGAGAGGAACAAGCCCTCACCTCAAATGGTTACAACTTCCCCCTTCAACAGTGAGCTATTACCTAAGAAAAAGGTGGAAGAGTTTAATGAACTCTCATGGAAAAGGATTGCTAGGACTGCAACATGCCCCAGAAACCACAAACATCTTGAGCACAGAAACAGTGCAGGTTCTCTTTAAAAGCCTCCTGCAGAAGGCTGGGAAGAACTTTCCCAGCTGCCAGTGCAAACCTGATCCATAGACCAGGCACATGACTGGTGAGTGGGTTAGCTCCTCTCTATGACCCAAATTTGTGATGAGAAGTTTCCCTGCTCAGCCATGATTAATCATCCAATCATGGATGAGGAAAGCAAGCACTCTTCCCCACTGCCAGTGCTAACACACTCTATAGACAGGGCATGCAACTAACAAGCAGGTCACACAATCCCACCATTCCAACTATTCCTCAGATCTTCCATGCCCCTAGTCTCTAGAGGGGAGGAGGGTGGGAATTTAATTATATATAACTACCAGGTAAGTATGTTCAAAAATTTATTTTATTATGAAAATATCATTTTTAAACATCTAACTTACCTGGTAGTTATATATATAGCTGATTGACACCTTTGGTGGAGGGTCAGAGACAGCCAACATCGTTGGAATTTTGCTTAAGGGTTAATAAACCAACTTAAGGTTCCTCTTACCTGGATTAAGGAAGCTGACTTCAATGAACTCCCCTCAGTTTGTCTGCTTTCCTTAAGAGGTCCAGCGATCCACTCAGGGGCTGAAGACCTCTAGGAGCTGCCAACCGGTGTACCAACCTCTATGTGACAGACAACCTATAATACCCTTGTTCGGGCGCCACCAAGGAACAAAATGATCATTTGACTAAAATCAATGATTGTGGAAGATTGCATTCAATCTTCCACAAACAACCATAAAATTTCAACCATTCCAAGGCAAGAACAAAGGGTATTGTTTTATGGAATTGATTAAGGAAGCTGAGTTCAATGAACTCCCCTCATTATGTCTGCATTCCTTAAGAGGTCCAGCGATCCTCAGGGGCTGAAGACCTCTAGGAGCTGCCAACCAGTGTACCAACCTCTATGTGACAGACAACCTATAACCTTTGTTTGCTTCTCCAGAAGGAACAAAATGATCACTTTGACTAAAATCAATGATTGTGGAAGACAGAGCGTTCAATCTTCACAAACAACCATCATAAAATTTTCAACCATCCCAAAGCAAGAACAAAGGGTATTATTTTTAGGATTGGATTCTGAAGCTGCTTCCCTTATCAACTCCTCTCATTATGTTTGCATTCTTTTAAGAGTAGATCCACCAGAGGGGCTGAAAATCTTTAGGGCTGTCAATTGTGTATAACCTCTATGTGAAGACCTCCTCTCAATACCCTTGTTCCGGGCTCTACCAAGGAACTTTCATCCCAATGATTGCGGAAGACTGCGTCCAGTCTTCACAAACAACCATAAAAATTCTCAACTCCAAGGTAAGAAAAGGGTATTGGTTTATGGGATTGTAGGGTATTCCCTCTCCCATAACTGAATCAGATGCTATCTCTGCCAGATTCATAATCTCATAATGTCTTGACTTGGCCATCTTAGTGAGAGGCAAATACTAACTTGCTTCTCCAGAAGGTCTCTGTCCAAGATACTCCCAGGGACCTGTTCTGTTTAAGAGCTACAGAGTTTGCTACTGTTCTGACCTCGTGGTCTTTACTTTCAGAATCTTGTAGTCCTAAAACTGACATTCCATATGACTCTTTTTGCTTCTTTTATCAACTGTCTGATAAAATAAAACAGAGCATCTTCTTGTGACATCTTTACAGAAATCTCTTGACTGAGCACCAAAGCCCTTCTGAACCTTCTAAAGTCCTTTGTCCTATCCAGGTAGACCACGTCTAGGTTCCAGGAATGGTCTCTCTCTCCCCCTTTTATCCTTAGTAGTCTCGAATGATCTGACGTTAAGGCTAGGGTTGGAGAGTATTCATTTTTTTGCAAGGAAGCCAAGTTGCAAGTTTCAGATTGCCTTGCCTTGTATAAAATCTATATTCTTGCTGCCAACATGCTCACTAACTCTTTTAATAGCGGCCAGACTGACCAAGAAAAGAGTTTTCATGGTGAGGTCCTTTAAAGATGTCCTCTAAGGGAAACCTACTCCCCATGAGGAACCTCAGGACCACGTCTATCATGCTGGTGAGTTCTCTATATACAAAGGTTACAGAAATATTGGAAGAGGACACATGGTTGTCCTTACACCATCCTCTAAAATATCCCACTTGGATTGGTATACCCTGATGGTGGATGACCTCCTTGATTTGCGATAGCTGCCAGCTGCCTCCTTGAAAAACCTCTAGCTCTTGTGAGTTTTTCCGATAGTCTGAAGGCAGTTACTAGTAGCGCTTGGAGGTTTTGGTGATATCTTTCCAAGTGGGGTTGTTTGAGTAGATCTACTCTCTGAGGTAGGCTTCTCGGGATGTCCACCATCCATTCCAGTACCTCTGTGAACCAATCTCTTGTTGGCCAAAAGGGGACCACAAGAGTCATTCCTGGTCCTCTCATGTGACACAAATTTTTGAATGACCCTGTTTATTATCTTGAAAGGGGGAAATGCATAAACGTCCAGGTTGGACCAGTCCAAAAGGAACGCATCTATGTATATAGCCCCGGGATCTGGTACTGGAGAGCAGTAAGTCTCCATCCTCTTCGTTTGAGCTGTGGCAAAGAGATCTATGCAAGGACGTCCCCCCGCCACAAAGTCCTGATGTGAAGAGTCCATTCTGTTGCCAGGACTTTATTTCCTGCTCAGAATGTCTGCCCTCACATTTTTTCTCCCCTTGGATAAACGGGTCAACTAGTTTCACATTCTTCTCCTTTGCCCAAAGAAGAGAGTTTCTCTTGTTGTCTCGTATAGAGACCTGGAGTGAGTTCCCCTTGTTTGTTGATGTAGGCCAACGCTGCCGTGTTGTCGGTGTTGACCTGCACCTCTTGTTCCCCACTGAGTGTTGTAAAACTCCTGAGAGCTAGAAGGATTGCAGTCAGCTCCTTTTAATTGATGTTTAGCTTCTCTTGCTCTCTGGTCCAGGAGCCCGATACTTTTTATTTCCCAGTGTTGCTCCCCATACTGAGTCCGACGCGCCGGATAACAACACTAGGTCTGGGTTCCTCTGTTTTAGAGAAGGGACCTCCTGGAGCTTGACTGGGTCGTTCCACCACTGAAGGCACTGTTTCTTATTGGTTCTGAAATGGGGATACACTCTGGTCTCCAGTTCTATTTCCTTGTCCCAGTTCCGATTGAGATGAAACTGTGGGCGAAGAATTAACCTTCCAAAGGAGACAAACTGTTCCAGCGAGGAAAGGGTTCCCAGCAGACTCATCCATTCCTTTGCCGAGCATGATCTGTTTCTTTATAAAGTCCTGAAATTTTCTTAAGGCTTGTCCTGTCTTTGATGGTGACGGAAAAGCCCGAAAATCCTGACTCTGAATCTTCATCCTAAGGTACAGAATCTCTTGGGATGGGATCAGCTGAGATTTCTATCTGTTTACCAGAAGTCCTAGTTCCTCTGATAAACAGATGTCGTTTGAAGATCCTCCAGACAGCGATTGATGGAAGGAGCTCTGAGGAGCCAGTCGTCCAGATACAGAGAGGCCCTGATGCCTCTTGGCATTCCAATATCTTGACATTTGACATCAGTCCTGGTGCCCAATTTGACGCTTGGCGCCTTGGGTGCTTAGGTCCATGGTGTTTCAAAGAGCTTGGACGAAACTGAATACCTCTTCCCTGAAGTTTCAATCTCAGGTATTTCTTGAGCCCGGGTGGATAGGGAATGTGGAAATATGCATCCTGAAGATCCAAGGAAACCATCCAGTCGTGTTGTTGACTGCTGCGCTAACACTGATTTTGTTGTTTCCATGGAAAACTTCGTCTTCTTCTGTTTGCCTGGTTGTCACGCTTGCACATCCAGACAAAGTCTCCATATTTTGTAGAGCTCTTGGGAACCAGGCTTCCTGCTGTTGTAAAACAGGCTGGGGAAGAATCCAGATTATTTTCCTCATTTTCAATAATGGACCGTGGAGGGTTCTGCAATACCAATCCGAAGGAGGAAGAGGAGGATGTACGGAAGGCAGCACAGTGCCTTGGATTCTTGCAGCCTGTATCTGGGAGACAGATCTACTGGTTTGTTCTTAGTAGGGGCTACCCTTGGGGAAAGGGATTTTGTATCCATCCTGAGTAGCTACAATGGACCAAAGATCCGCTCCTCTTTTCTCATGACCTCCCCAAAGTTGGGTAACAGCCTTGAGAGGTCTCGGCTGCCAGAGCCAGACGTCAGGTCCTGTTTCTTTAGGTCGAAACAGAGAGCCGAAACTGTTGAAGTTCTTTACCCCCGTGGAGGAACTTCAGAAAATTCCTGAGGGTGCATGGGGGCTGAAAATACGCATCCTGGAGGTCCAGTGAGCCATCCAGTCATGCTGTCATGAAAGCTGTTAGAACCGACTTTTTTTGCTGTTTCGATAGCAGATCTTTTGTTTATTGCAAGGATGCAGAAAAAAAAAGTCTTGAGTGGAAGAGGTCTAGCAAAGGTCTCTAACCCCCAGTTCAGATTTTGGGGATCAGGAATATTAGCCAGGAAAGAGAAAGATGGGCCCTTTCTTCCTGAACTCCTGTCTGAGGTCTGCTTTTGCAACATCATAGACCTTTATCCATACACGACATAAGATATACAAGTTTGCTTTGTGGTTCTGTTGAATTCCCATTTCTTCCTAAGAAAGGGTCCAGTCCAGAATTGTCTTGTTACTCAAAGGGGGCCTACTCAGGCTTGACAGGTGGTCCAACTCTGATGTCTGACCAACAAAAGGCAGGTCCTCCTTCTTCCTGTGTAGAGCCTCTTCTTCGTTGTCACAAGATCTAGAAGTCTCCCTGGGAAGAGGAAGGTATTCCAAGGGCCGAACGATTAAAGAGTTTGATACCTGAAACACAGGAACCTTCAGCCTACTCTTTTGGCTGGAGGAAAGCAAAGGTAGGACTTTCCTTGTTCTGTTTAAAGCATCCAATCATTCATCATTTGGTTTTCTTGGGCGGGACAAAAGATGAAAAGGCCTCTTTACCACCTTCTTGAGAGTAAAGAAGGTGAGGGAAAAGAGCAGTCATAAATAAAGTTTTCTGATTTTGATTGGACAAAAAGTTTCATTAGCCAGGAAAGTCAAAGAGTTGGGCCCTATTTCTTTCTTCTGAAATCTCTTGAGAAAGATCCAGTTGATTGTTGGAACTATCCTCAAGTTTCTTTTCTGATTGTCCATCAGATATATGAGTTCTTCGGTGTCAGTCGTTTGAATAATTCCATCTTCCTTCCTAAATCTCCAAATTCTTTTGAGGGGTGGTCCAGTCTCTGATATCGACCAACAACTTTTTGGCCCCATGGCCGTCCTCGACGAGAAGCGTCCAAGATTCTGAGAAGGTTCCTGGGAAGGGGCAGGATCTTGACGCCTGGCGATTCTCCAGTTTGATACTAATCGCTAGACCTTGAGCTAGTTGGCGTCCTGGGAAAAACAAAGGCTGTCTTTCATTGTTTCTCCTTCAAAGTATCCATTCTTGAGAAATGCTGCCTCTTAGACATCTTCAAAGAGTAAATTCTGAAGGCTGGAATGATTGAGGTCTTGGATAAATTTCTCTGGGAAAAATTTCCGAAAATAGCTTCATAAGCCTTTTCAAGTCTGATAAGAGCTGATGGCCTTTTATATTGTCTTCGGTCAGAAATCTCTCACAATAGCCATTCGGTGGGAGAATCTGAGATATTATCTTCTCTTCTTCCGAAAGACTTGAATCAGGGAAGTAGTTTCGTTCATTTCAAAATATCATCTTGCGGAGCTACCAGTCTCTTGACGATGGCGTGCCGCAGCCATTTTCTATCGCCTACTAATTCTTTGGCGTCCAGCATTCGCCTGACGTCCGTTGGAAATGTCTTCGGGGAGCTTCTCCAGTCTCATTTCGTCTTCAGCTCCCCTGGCGTCCAGCGGCCACCCATGCGACGTCCTGGCGTTTTCACTGACGAGGCGTCCCTGGCGGAACGCTCTGGGCTGCTCCAATGACTACATCCTGGAGTAGCATCCAGACTGTCCTGTCCCATCAAACCAGAGGTTACTTGAGAACTGGCCGATAAGGTCGACATCGGTCAAAAGCCTTCCTCCGGTTGACGAACAGCAACCACGATGGACGAAAAACACTTTAACCTCGCCTTTCCTATGGCGAGGGTGAGCGTCCTGGGAAGCGTCAACAGGTACGCTCGAGGGGACGACTGCTCGGTAGCTAAAGCCTCTTGCCTCCCTTCGTCTGTCGACTTTCCTTCTCACAGGGGTTGGTGAGCTTGGAAGAGGTCTAGGACTAGGAGCACAACAGGACCGAGTGGTCGCACCCTCCACTGCACTTGCACTAACAACATATTAACACTTGTATTTTTAGATCTCTTATTTCGACCACAAATCCTCCCTGTCTTCTGAGAGGATTTTACCTGTTGGGCCAGGGTCTGAATGGCAGCCAACAAATCATTAAGGTTGGGTCCTTACCTGTTTCAGTAGGGGGTTCTGGAGACTACCACTACTGGAGAAGGATCAATAGGATAGTTACTCCCTGACTATCTCTAGGGAAAAGAATTAACTACTCCCGGCTCTTCTGGTTATATCAAGAAGAGTGAGTAAACATACTCTTGGCTCTTCTCATCACATCGGTCTTTTTCATTCCCTTCTTCAGACATACTGAGTGGGGATCCAAGGAGACTTTAGCAAGCCGGGTTTGCATCCCTCACACACATTTTCACACTCAGACATCAGATAAAAAAATTATAAGAAAATCCAAAAAAAGGGTCAAAACCAACAATATCTAAAAAGTCAAGAAAATGTACTTCAACCAAAAAAAGGAAAGCCAAAGCCAAAGTGTACTTCACCAAAAAACACAGGCCAAACGAGCGAAATTCCATCGATGTTACAGACATGGCGGCAGGGAAGATCTGAGGAATAGTTGGAATGGTTCCAGGTACCTGGGTAGAGGGCGCACAGGTGGTTCACCTGACTACCCATCGGCGATTGCCGCGAGTTTTGAAATTCTGCCGTGACGTCAGGGACTTAAGCTATATATATATAACTACCAGGTAAGTCAGATGTTTAAAAAAAATTATTTTAGCAAGGATTATAATTGAAATTACCTTGCTGGAAATATTAACTACTAATACAGGTACATTTGCAATTTTATTGGATTTGCAATGACTTTTTCATATGATTTGTTATTCCATTTGGAAAATAAAGCAAGAAGCAAGACAATAAAAGACTTGGTTTAAATGAACACTGTTACTCATCTAACAAATCCAAGTTCTCATAGTCAGAAAAGAGAGAGGATAAACCTCTAAAATGACATTTCCAAGCCAAAAGCAAAGTGAGTATGATGAATTTTATTCAGATGGTAAAATAAACCCCTACTCAGTCCCCACTCCATATGCTGAAAACTACCTTGTTACCAATTTGACATCCAACATTTTGCAAAGACAGGTTAAATATAACAGCATATTTATATTATGTTGGGAACTAATAAAACTAAAGTACATATATACAGTATGTAAAATAAACAAAACCAAATGCATGGTCCTACCTTTTGGCAAATATGGATAAATTGGTAAGACAAATTCTTGAAAGCTTTCTGTTGAAGAATCTTCATTTGACTTTTCACCTCCATTTTCTAAGCATGCTTCAGAGAAGTGATCTGATAAGGAGTTAACCAGCAATGTCGTACTTTCAAAATTTGGTCTACATGTAAAGGAAATGTCAGATTCATGATCTCTTTGAACTTCAAGATTTTTTAAGATGTCTTGCGGAGAAACATCATGAAAGTTGTTAAAGACACTGGGACTGTCAAGTGACACAGCATGTCCTGGACCCCCATTAACTTTCTTCTTATTTGGTACCACAACCATTGTGCAAGATTAAATGATCCAGTGGCTTATTTCACCTTAAATTTTTTGACTTTTGAGACAGCTTCATTTTGGATATCTGAAAAGAGAAAATACTTTAATACTCATTTAAACACGACCATAATGATGCACCAAACCAAAACAAATTTTTGAAAATAACAAGAGACATAACCATTAATCCACATTGTTGAAAGTTGAATTATGATTTTTATACTGAACTGAAATAGTTTTACATTCTTTGTACTGAAAACTGATCTTTAATGCAGATCTACTGGTTACTGACTGAAACAAAAGCATATAAATGACCATGAGATATGCAAGTTGGCTGAAACTTGACACAAAATCAGATTACTTGCGCTTACTCTTTTGGAAGTTGATGTCACTAACTGATATGTCTACAAAAAACTTTGTAATAATTCATGCATTAATTTAACTACATGCCAAGATCTGTTTTATGAAACCTGTAACAACAATTACTGTTACTTGAGTAAGTGGGCATATGAATTCCCCATTATCTTTTATTAATAACCCCAAACTGGTTGTTGCTATTTGTCTACTGTTAGGTTCTCTCTTTATCTTTTGACCATGAGATGAAAATTATAACTCAAAGCACACAAGAATATAAGAATCTGTTCTGATAGACACAAATAGTGTCACTAAATATATCCCAAGGTTACAGCTTAAGTTCAGTAAAAAAAGGATACGATGAGATAGGTTCCTGAACTCACCCTGAAATGATGGACCTCTAAAAATCCTAAAGCTGGCTTACTTGAATACCCTGGTTTTCTTAAACAAAAATGTTTATAACCACCTATTTCAAAAGTTTACTGGCTAATTTAATAGTTAAAACAAAAATATATCTTAAATTATCATATTAAAACCATTTAATATAATTTCAAACAAAAACACCCCAAACCATCATCCCAAAACACCCAGTCATCTTTACAGTACCCTCCTACAACTTACTCTTAGGCATATACTACACCCTTAAAATGCCTATAACTACCTATTTTAACAGTTCATCACCCAAGACAACTGTTAAAACAAAAATTTACCTCAGACTATCATCCCAGAACACCCCAATATCATTTCAAAGCCATCTTACAATATTACATGCCTGCCTACAACTGCCACTCCTAAGTATCCCCAATAGTTCAGCATATAAATGTTTTCTTTGGCTAATATGTCTGTACAACAATTGAGCATTGTCTACTGCAGAATAATGTCTACATTTTTAGAGTCTGCTGTAAGATGATTTTGAAAGGAATTTCTGCAGATGACCATATTTTAGGACAGTACTACTGTATAGAACATATCTAAAATATGACGGGACATGTCCCTCCAAACAGAATGCTAAGTTTTGTTAAGTCATGTTAGTATTTTTGTGATTGTGTACAAATACATTTATGATAAAAATGATATTTTAATGATAAAATAAAGTTTGTTCATACTTACCTGGCAGATATATATATAGCTGTATTCTCGAAGTCCGACAGAATTTCAAAACTCGCGCACACACGCAGTGGGGGCCAGGTGGTTAGTACCCATTCCCGCCGCTGGGAGGTGGGTATCAGGAACCATTCCCATTTTCTATTCAGATTTTCTAGTGCCACTGTCTCCTGAGGGGAGGTGGGTGGGCACTATGATATATATATCTGCCAGGTAAGTATGAACAAACTTTATTTTATCATTAAAATATCATTTTGTTCATGAGACTTACCTGTCAGATATATATATAGCTGAATCCCACCATTGGAGGTGGGAAGAGACAGAATAGGATTTAGGAAACAAATAAATGTAGGTGATTGACGCCTTGGTTCCTTACCTGTTAGCATAGCTGACTTCGTGGTTTACTGTCACCCAAGCCTGCTTCTGCTTTACTAGAGTCTCCAGCAAGGTAGTGACCTATATAGCTGGTGAGTTCTAGATGATCTGTCCACGGGGGCGTGACCACAATGGGACTAGATCATAAGACCATACAGAGGGCAAAAGGAGCAACCAACCAACCACCTGACCAAGCCTATCTAAGGTAAGTCATTAAACCTAACATAGGCTAACAGGATTGGGATAGTCCACCTGGTGGCCACCCAACAACCAAAAAAACAACAAAAACAAGATTCTGCTTTACTACCTAACCTCTAAAGGATAGGATGAGTGACCTCTTCCCCCAACATTGTGAGTTCTGCGGAAACGTATGGTCCCAGCGAAGAGCAGTCTTCAAATGTCGTCTTCACATCCGCAAGTAATGTGAGGGCGAACACTGAACCACCTGACCCAGAAGGTGGCACCCAGAAGATCATTAAGGGACATATTCTTCTGGAAAGCCACTGAAGTTGCAATGGCTCTAACTTCATGAGCCTTGACTTTCAGAAGTCTCATGTCACTGTCTTGGCAGGAGGAATGAGCCTCTTTAATTGTAACTTCTTAAAAAAGAATGCCAAGGCATTCTTGGACATCGGGAAGATCAGGTCTCTTAACAGAACACCACAGATTGTCCGATGGGCCTCTAGTATTCTTGGTCAGTGGCTAAGTAGAGACAGAGCCCTGACAGGCACAGGACTCTCTCTGACTCTTGCCCAAGAATTTCTGTCAAACCCTTTGATTTCAAAACTCTTGGGCCAAGGGTTTGAAGGATTTTCGTTCTTGGCTAAGAACATGGGCTTAGGAGCATACAGCATTAGGCCTTCTAAAGCCTATATGTTTGCTAATGGCTTGAACTTCACTAACCTCTTAGCTGTCGCCAGAGCAGTTAGGAAAATAGCTTTCCTTGTCAATTTTGAGGGAAGCCAGAGAAAGAGGTTCTTCTTCTGACATTAAGAATTTTAGAGGACAACATCCAAATTCCAAGAAGGTGTCCTGAGTTGAGGTACCTTAACAGTCTCAAAGGATCTCAATAGATCGTGAAGATCCTTGTTGTTAGACAAGTTCAGGCCTCTATGTCTAAAAGACAGATGACAGCATACTTCTATAGCCCTTTAATAGTCGAGACTGCCAGTTTTTCTTCTTCCCTTTGAAGATAAAAAGGAAGTCTGCTATCTGTGGACACAGAGGTCGTGGTTGAGGAAATCCCCTTACTCCTGCACCATTTTCTAAAAATTGGACCACTTAGATTGGTAGACCACATTTGCAAGAAGGTCTCCTGGCATTGGCGAGAAGCCTTTGCCACTATCTCGAAAAACCTACATGCTCTTGCCAACCTGATAGTCTGAATGCAGTCAGACTCAGAGCGGGGAGGTTTTTTGGTACCTTTTGAAATGGGGCTGCCTTGTCAGGTCCATTCTTGATGGGAAGCGTTCTTGGAAAGTCCACTAGGAAGGACATGACCTCTGTGAACCAATCTTGCTGGCCAAAAGGGGGCTATTCAACGTCATCCTCGTCCCTTCTGACGCTGCAAACTTCCTGATGACTTCTCCCAGGATCTTGAAGGAGGAGGAAAGGCGTGAAGATCCATTCCCTTCCAGTCCCAGAGGAGGGGTCTGACTGCTAACTGCTCCTGGGTCAGAGACAGGAGAGCAGTAAAGAGGAAGCCTTTTGTCCTGGACGCTGCAAAAGCAGATCCACCAAGGGACGTCCCCATAACCTCCACAGCTCCTGACATACCTCCTCGTGAAGGGTCCACTCGGTCGGTAGAAGCTGATTTTGCCGACTGAGAAGGTCCGCTCGGATATTCTCCACTCCTGCAAATGAACCTCGTGAGAGGATCGTGATCCCCTGAGCATGGGCCCAAAGCAGGATCTCCTTCGCTAAGGAGGGCGAACAGGGACCGGGAACGAGTTCCCCCTGTTTCTTGAGGTATGCCAGGGCTGTGGTGTTGTCCGAATTTACCTGGACACGACTCGGCCTGACACTTGGCTCGAAGAATTGAAGGGCCAGCAGGATCGCCCCAATTCCTTGAGATTGATGTGCCAGGACACCTGTTCCCTCTCCAGGTGCCTGACACTTTCCCCTCCTAGTGTTGCTCCCCATCCCTCCCTGGGAGCGTCGGAAAACAACACCAGGTCGGGGCTCTGAAGGCATAGAGAAACCCCTTCTGCCAACCTCGAGGGGTCGAGCCACCACCTCAGGTGATCCTTGAAAACAGGGAGAGATCTTCAGGGTCTCCTCTAGATTCTCCTTGTCTATTCCAGTTTTCCGCCAGGAAAAACTGGAGCGGTCTGAGATGAAGTCTTCCCAGGGAAACAAACTTCTCCAGTGAGGAAATGGTCCCCAGCAAACTCATCCATTCCCTCACCGAGCATGTTTCTTTCCCTAGGAAGGATGAAACTTTTTCTAAGCATTGCTGCGTTGACGTTCCTGGGATGGAAAAGCTTGAAAAGCCACTGAATCCATCTGAATCCCCAGATAGACGATGGACTGCGTCGGGATCAGATGGGACTTTTCTTCGTTCACTAGAAGTCCTAGGGACTTTGTCAAATCCAAAGTCGATTCAGGTCCTCCAGACACTTTGACTGTGAAGAGGCTCGGATGAGCCAATCGTCCAGGTAGAAGCGAGATACGAATACCCGCCAGGTGAAGCCATCTCGCCACATTCCTCATGATGATCGTGAAGATCATGGGAGCTGTGCTTAGCCGAAGCAAAGAGCTCTGAATTGGAACACTCGTCGTCCCCAGTACAAACCTCAGGTACTTCCTCGATTGGGATGTATGGGAACGTGAAAGTGGCGTCCTGTAAGTCCAGAGAGACCATCCAATCTCCTGGTCTTAATGCTCCTAAAACAGACTGGGACGTCTCCATCTTGAACTTTTCCTTTGAAATGAAGCGGTTCAGTCTGCTGACATCTAGGACTGGTCTCCATCCTCCCGACTGCTTCGGAACTAGGAACAGTCCTGTTGTAGAATCCTGGGGAGTCCAGCTCCAGGACTTGCTCCACAGCTCTTTTTCGAGCATTTGCTCCAAAAGGTCGAAAAGGATCTGTTGCTTCTCTTGATGGTAAGAGGCGACAGATCCCTGGGCGACGTGCACAGAGGTGGAAACATCGAGAAAGGGGATCTTGTATCCTCTCTCGATAACTTCGAGGGACCAGGTGTCTGCCCTCTTTCTCTCCAGGCTCCGCAAAAATAAAAAAGCCTGGCTCCTACAGGTGTCTGGAGGCGCTGCAAGTCACTTCTTGCCCCTAGGTTTAGAGGGGCCGCCTCTGGAAAAACCTCTTCCTGGGGAGAAGATCTAGAGGAAGAAGCTCCTCCACGAAAGGGCTTCTTCTTCCTGGAGGTCTGACCTGAACAGACGAAGAAGAAGAAGGGACTGGAGGGCGTCTTGAAGAGTGGGCCAAGAGGTCTTGAGTGGCCTTCTCCTTCCTTGAACAAGGACTGGGGGAAAGAGAAATCCTTGATTAAAGACTGGGGAAAAGATGGTTGGACAAGGGGTGCAGGCGGTCACCATCCAATTGACCTGACCCAACCTTGTGCATGAGAAGGGAGCTTTCAACTGGACGTTGGCTGGTAGGGCCAGTGTAAAGTTACAGTACAAGGCCCTCTTCTTCAAGAGGCCCGTACAAAAGTGGGAAGCCAGTTCCTCTGAGCCATCCCTGACTGCCTTGTCCATGCAGTTCAACACGCTGGACAGCTCCCCAGGCAGATCGAGTCGGGACTCTAATCCTGACATCTAGAGCTCCCAAACACCAGTCCAGGAAATTGAAGACCTCCATGGTGCGGAATAGTCCTTTCAAATGGTGATCCGTCTCCGACATAGTCCAGGACACTTTGGCAGCAGACAGGAGGGACCTTCTAGGAGCGTCGACAAGCTGGTAAAATCTCCCTGGGAAACGAAGGAACTCTTGAGCTGACGTCCTCTCCGGTCTCTTACCACATACCTGCCTTGCCACTAAGCTTGGACGGAGGCAGGGCAAAAGAAGTCTTGCCTTGGGTCTTCCTTTCTCCTCCATCCAGGTGTTAACCTTCTTGAAGGCCTTCTTCGTCAGCCAGAGAGAAGAAGTCATCTTGACAAACCCAGGCGCTCTCCTCATCTTGGACGAAGCTAACTGAGAAGGAGGAGAGAGAGGGGCTGAGGGTTTGAAACTTGTCGCCAAACAAGTCCTTAAGAAAGGCCTGGCTAACACCTGGTAGTCCGAAGACGAGGAAGGGGAGGCTGCTCAAGGTCTGCAGGCTCCGACTCACAAGAGACTTCTCCCTCTTCAATGGGAGAAACGCAAGGAGAGTCACCCAAGACCTTGGAGAAGAGAAGGCCTTGAGGTCCAACACGCAAGAAGAGATCTTCTCTTTTGAGTTCTTTGATTGCTCTGAAGCGTCCACAACCGAGCAACCAAAGAGAGCGTCCTGACGGAGCGTCCATCCGAGCGTCCAGTCCTAGCGTCCAGCCGAGCGTCCTGGCAGCGAGAGGAGCGTCCTGACGAGCAGCTACAGAGGCGTCCAGGATAGCTGCTTGCGGAGCGTCACGCTGAAGAGCAACGCCACAATGGCGTCCCTGCGGGGCGACAGGGAGCGAAGGAGGGAGCGTCCTGCGACGAGCAGCTACAGAAGCGTCCTGGAGAGCTTAACAGGGAGCGTCCACGCTGGCGGTCCACTGAGCGCCCTGCACGGCAGGAGAGCCAACTGACGTTGCAGCCAGCAGAAGAGGAGCGTCCCAGGGGAAGAGCTGATCCTGTGAGCGTCTCTTGGCAGGTCAAGCCTTCTTCCTCCTGCACAGGGGCACAACAGTCCTCCCCTGAGCACTAAGAGCTCAAAAGCGTCTTCCCTGAAGCGTCCTGCGGAGTCCTCTTCTTGGCAGGAAAGCGTCCTGCACGGCAGATGACAGTGAAACAACCTTGAGAAAGAGGGCCCAGGATAGCTCCTTCTGGAGCTTCTCTTCACGCTGGAGAAGAGCGTCTCGAGCGGGGCGACTCCAGAGGGCTGAGAAGCAGTCCTGGGATAACGCGCATCGATCCTTGAGCCAGGAAAGGCGACCCAGGTCAATATATTGGACGCCAGATAGGCTACCTCTTCTTGGAAGTCTGGCTTGCCCTCTCTCCTGAGTCCGACAGAGGTCCAGGAGAAGAGTAGATCTGAGCCCCCTCCACAATTAGGGGATCACGCCTATTGTGAACTTCTCACTGCACTTTTCACTTTCGATTCCAGAGCACGGATGGTGTTCATAATCTCCAGATTTTACCCTTAGAATCAGGGTCAAGGCAAAACCACAGGGATAGAGATAAAACCAATTCTCAGGAGTTTTAACTAAAATTATGGTAGGTTATCTCCTCACCCTGACTAAAACTAATGTTTGATAGGAATCAGAGTAAATTATGGCATCCTTTAACGTTTACTTGCAGCGACATTGAATTCGCCAAACATGTTTTTTCCCTTTTTCAAACTGAGGAGGCAGCATTTGCCTCAGGCCTGACTCATCTAGTCCTAGCTCTCTAGAGCCAGACATCTCCAAAAACAAACCACATTCCTTTAATAACTCCATGCCAAGTGTTTGATTTTGTCAAAACCAAAAGTCAAAGAGAATAGTTAGTGGAAAATAACTTTATTGGACATATGAAAACAGATGTTGACAACCGCCTTACAGAGTCCGGCAGAAAATGGGAATGGGTTTGACTGACCCAGCGTTACTATTGTTTCTTCTTTATTATCGCACTGACTCGCTCAATCTCTGCAGGAAGAGAATAGATAATATTTTGTTAGCCATCTTCCAGATGCAAAAAGGAGCACTATTAGTTCTTGAGAATGAAAACCTGAACTAATAAATTAGTCCACACCTCTGGGAGGCAAATACAATCATTTTGATCATTTATCAAACAAACCTGCCCTCTACACCTCATGCATATAAAGTGAGGATCTATCAATAAAACTTTACAGAAGCCATTTCACTGTTAAACTCATTCACACAACATACTCTGAATTTCATTTGCATAACTAGACCACCAGACATCATCCAAAGAGCAATCAAAATCAAATGTACTGTACATATCCTTTAGTGAAAAGCGTATGCCAATTAACAATCCAAAGACAAAAACCAAAAGTCAAATAGAATACTTAATTTTGTGGAAAATAAGTTGAGTTTTAACAATGCGGTAAAGTCTCGTCCCCACTTAGTTACTGTGCTTAGACTACTTAGACATAAACATATCAGTTCTCTCTCTCTCTCTCAGTATATATATCCTCTAATGAAAAAACAACCAAAAACATTAATACATTATTTCACTTACAGAATCCATTTATACCGTGCTTAGACTTTGATGGAAACACCTGTTTTTCTCTCTCTCTCTCTGAATATACATATCCTTTAATGAATAAATGCAGTACAAAAAAAAAAAAAAGTGAATCAGTGATAATTTTAGAGATATGGTCCACAGAAAAATTCACGAATTGCTGAAAGTTCCTGCATAAAATTGAGATATGTTCCACATAAATCCGCAACAAAGTGAAGTGTGAAAAATGAAGCGAGTAAAAGTGGGGGTCCACTGTATATCCCTGTAATTCCCATTACTGTGCATTTTAGCGCAAGTTAAGGGGGAAGTTGGCATATACTGAAAATGTTATACAATAAAAGTTGATCAGCATGTCTAAAAATTTAAAATTTTGCGTTGCTGGTAAATTACCAGTTCTGGGTTTTTTCCGGAACTTTTCTTCTGCTAAAGAAGGTCGCACTGGAATGCTCCCTCCTGTAGCTTCAACGGTACACATTTGTGATATGCTGATCACATGGTAATGTGTCAAAGGATCTTTCAATTTAACCAATCACACATATAGATCATTGTACACTGTGCCCCAAGTTGTTGTTTTTATTTAATCTAACCAACAGGAACACTTCAATGAGTATCCGCACATATTGTTTCCTATAATACAGCTGTTTCAATTTAATGCGCAAAAATGGCAGGCAGGTCTAAGCAAAACACTGAGTTTTATATTCATTTGTGAACAGTTTGGTGGTTTGAAAAACTAGGCATTTCCTAAATCCACAACAGGATGTGCACCAGAATTTCATGGGGTGGGACCCCAGTCAGATAAACATGCTAGTGTGGAAGAATTTCATTACATATATTTTTCGGTAAGAATAATTTACAAAGATATCAATGAAGTTTCAGGATAAACAACTTGAACAATGATAGATCAGACAGTCCAGTATGCAGAGATTATGAGATGCATCAAGGATGTTGTTGTCAGAACAAAAATGAGGAAACAGCTACGATTTGGACACGAATCTTTTGAAGAAAAATGAAGAGTTTGAGATGGCAGTGGCATCACTGAAGGAAACAGAACAAAATACTGTAGTTAGATGTGGCAGAAGTGAGAATGCTCATTTGGAGGAGTGGAGTGATGAGAAGAAATTGGATAAAAAATTAATGTATCAAAGACCACCATACATCACTGAAATATCAAACAAAAACCAAGAGACAAGACTATGAAGTTTGGACACCTCATGAGGAACTGAGACGATGAGTGACATATTGCAGGAAAGATTACTGAAATATGTGCTAGGGACAGAACAACAAAGGCCTAACTGACGATAGAGAGATTGCATTCAAGAAGACAGGAGACAAAGGAACTGATGAAGGGAGAGTACAAGATAAAAAACACCTAGAAAAGGTTCATTAAAAATAGCAACCATGACTAGGGATAATGTTGGGGTGACCAGAGAACATTTTAAAAAAACAGAAAGAAAATTGTCATGGGTCTCTAGCATGGGATAGGTTTTTCTTGTTTATGGTGGCCTAATTTAGAAGTTGCAGTACAGTAGTCCTGACCTATCAAAAAAAAAAAGAGCAACTTTCCAAACGATGGTGCAGATAGCAGGGTATATCACTCATCTGACTTCCATCATCCATTCCTTTGGAAGATGATGATTTTTTCAATAAAATGCTAGCCTACTTCAAAATTGACAATAATGAAAACCACTGACATCAAGCCATAATTCTAAATATTTTTCTTCAATTCTACTTAGCCAATAGTGACATTTTGCCTGGATTCACTGATCCACAAAGAGTAGTTCCCATGGGTACAAACTCAGCAAAGCCTCCCTCACCTATGTAGGATGTGGCACCCTAGGTTAGGTTATGGAAGACCGTAAGGATACGCCAATGATGTAGGGCTCTCCTTACAAACTACTTACCACTAGGCCCATTCATGGGTCTACCTGGCCTATTCCTTTGCTCTTCATCTTTAAAATCACCATACTTTTCCATCCTGGTGATTTTTGCTCATTAGCCTCATGGCAAGGTTTTCATTCATAAATCTCTTGAAGGTTAGGCTAAAGTTTAGACAAATCTCTTTAGGGCCAGATGCTTCCTGGCAATAGGCCTTCACAGTTAGCCTAATACCTAATACATTTTGGCTCGTGTGCAATTAACAACCTCCTCGCTGCTGCATTTCCTGTCGCCTTATCCATCATGCTTTGGTCTCCATACTCATCTGAGTTAATCACACTGTCATACTTGCCAGTAGAAATACCACTGCTCCTAGACTAGACTATTATAGACTGTTATGGTGGTACAGACAGGTAAACTACCGCCCTCAGCCTACCCTAAACAATTATGCTCGTGTAAAAACCTAAATCATGCACGAAACTCCCACAAACATCAAAGACTGGTCTGAAATGGTCCAATTCCTCTAAAAATATCTTACCTGCAACGTTTAGTGACATTAACGATCAATTAAGCATTGGTTGACTTGTTAACGTATTTGATTCCCGCCACAGTCGATCATCGTACCAACCGCCCGGAATGATCCGGTAATATCCGAGATTACTTCATTCGGCAGGTGTTAGATTTTGCTGAAAGCTTTCAAATGAAGAGATAGAAATACTGTAAAATTAATAACCAAAATATGATGTTTATTATATAAAACAAAATTCGGGAAGCTTCAGTGCTTGAAATTTATTGCAAATGGAAAAGATCCGGTCAAATACGTTCATTGGGGCTGTAACTACCGTTACCGTTACATGTACTTCTTCAAAACGGGGGTTTTATTACATTAATAAGTTATTAGCATAACAGGTTAAACTTCGTGCTGTCTGAGAGCGATCACCTTATCATTGAAATATATTATGAATTTTGGCCAAAATTTCGATTGGTCCGGATAATTTCGGTAACGACACTTCTCGGAAAGTTGCGGAAACCTTTTGAGTTTGCGCACTTTGTTTACATTTAACAAAATTGAACGACTCTTCTTCTTCTACTTGCCCGACTTAGTTCGGTTTAAAATCAGGTGGGTGTGTCTGATGGGAAATCACATGAAGTAAATCATTAATTTAAATTATAAGCTTTGGATTTTGTAACAATTTTAATTTATTCATGCTCTCATATATATATATATATATATATATATATATATATATATATATATATATATATATATATATATATATAGATAGATAGATAGATAGAGAGAGAGAGAGAGAGAGAGAGAGAGAGAGAGAGAGAGAGACACATATATATAGCTATCAAAGGGGCATCAAGGAAAAGGTATACGTACATCAAATCACAATTCATTCGGGCCGACGGCTTTTCGCAATGTCAGGTTGCATTATCAATTCTGAAATTTACAAAATAGCTTTAAAAACTTATAAAAAAGTAAAAAAAGTTAAAAATAGCCTGTCACTAAAAAGACACGGACATGATCTAACTATACAGGTCCATGTCTTTTGAGTGATATTACTTTTTTTTTTTTACATTTTTTAAAGTTTTTGAGTTATTTCGTAAGCTTCAGCCTTGATAATGCAATGTGACATTGCAAAATTATGTCGGCCCCAAAACAACTGGGATCTGATGTCCGTATACAGTATGCCCTTTCTTGGGTGCCCCTTTGATAGCTTCTATGAAGCCTACAGGTATATGACCTGTTTACACACACACACACACACACACACACACACACACACACATATATATATATATATATATATATATATATATATATATATATATATATATATATATATATATATATATATATATATTAGTGTAACGCAGACTCATAGCAAAGAATATCTGTGGCAAATGATATACAAAATTAATTGATGATCACAACCGTCAGGAGTGCAATTGAGAGTTTGAAGAATGGAATGACACGTGTTCATTTTGTCTTTGCATAAACATATTAGCTAAACTGAAAAATATATCATGATGAATACAAAACCAAAGCTACGTTGCATATTGTTCTAGCTGAGTTCCTTGAAGTTACATATCATATATAGAAAAGTTAACTCTTGGGAAATTCAATCAACTGACACACTTGCGAGGAATAAGTAGGTATCTTCCATTTTACTTCGGTGTCGGTTAGCGACTGATACTGCATCCGCTCAACATTTACGTGATTAACAGAATAGCACAAAAATTACACGCAGACAATCCCATCATACGAATGAACAGATATGGAAGAAACAGATAGTAGAAATTACTTTAGTTTGTCAATTAATTACGTTCTCTCTTTCACCTGTGAGGAGAGCTACAAAATTTTATGGGTGACTATAAAAGTATTTATAATTCTTGGCGCTTTTATAAGTTCAATACTAACAGCTATACTGCTGCCGCAACACAACAATGAATCTTCTGTAAATAAAAATATAGTTGCAAAGATATATAAATGATGTTCATCGGGGTGAACTGCTTCGTATTATTTGAATTTCCAAAATATTAATAAAACGCAAAAAAACACCTACCCAATGAGTTTGCCGAAACAACAGTTACAATCTGCAAAAACTTATGTAACAGAAACATATAAGTTACTGCTTATGAAAAAAAGAAAAAAATCCCAGCAAAACTACAGACTACTACCATGGCCTGATCCCCGCCAGCCACCGACCGAAGTATTTTCCGTCTCTTGTCTGTTTTTGTGTATGCTTATACGTTTTGTTTATGTTTATATTTGCCCTCTTTTGTTTACACTTTTTCGCTCATCCCTAAGGGGCTGGTACTAAACTCGGAATCCCTTTGCTCATAAACTAGTTAATACCGAATTAGAAAGGTGCGGTAGTAGTCTGCAGTTTTACTAAAATTCTTAATGATCATGATACAAATATCCCGGAAGATAATGAAGACAAGCATATCACAAAAATATACAAGACAATAACCCATACTTAAAATGTATGATAAAAGAAGAAAAAAACCTCAAATTTGGCGAATGAATGGAATCTAAACCAGAGGGGGTGAAGCATTATATCGTAAAATGGTCAAGACATAAGAAGGCGCACAGGACTAAGTGTTGCATAATGCCTATGATAAACAATGCTTTCAGTGCATAAATCTGAACATATACTGGATTCATGTACAGGAAAATTTGTTTATCCAAAGGGTGGGGACGACAACAGGTTGCAGGACTGTAATACCCCTTTACTTTCAAGTATGTCAAACTTAATAAAAACTATCCAAGGGTATAACTGACTTTTTTAGCTGGGCTATCGGTCACCATAATGCCACCGCCCTTCTTCATTGTTAAATTCTATAAAATGTTATTTATGAGAGCCTAAAGCTCGGTGGTATTTATCCCTGTATACCAGTCTCGACGTGACTGAGCAGTATAGATTGGTTTCTGCAGTACAGAAGAACGTCCCCCAAAACTCTTCCCATAGTATTTATGCACCTTTTCAAGGTGGCTGATTTAGATTAAGCTGGCCTATGCCAACACCGTGCCTTGCATAAAGGCGGCAAGTAAGTGAATAAGGTAATAAATGGAACAGAAGTCCTAATTTTGGGTTCCGGGCTCGGCCCAATCCAACTGGACCTATCCTTTTAAACCATGGCAGGGCATGATATCGAATATAACTGGTTTACTCACTTATTATAAGATACATAACTGCAGCTGATTTATAAGCATATTATAGGTTATCGTTTTCTTCTGAATTGCATGTCACTCAGATGTCGTGGGTTTGCGTCTCCCCCCAGGGCAATGAAAAATCACTGGCTCTGTATCATGATCAGTTACTTCTGCAGTGTGGGGTCTGTGGTGGGAGGTTGAAACCAACATTCTTTGGAAACTTGAATTTCAAGTCAATGGCTCCTGTGTGCTGGTTCCATGTGAATAGGTTTCATCCACCGAAATAATAATAATAATAATAATAATAATAATAATAATAATAATAATAATAATAATAATAATAATAATAATAATAATAATAATAATAATCACATGCGCATGCTTAACAGCAACAACCGAGTGAAGGGTATGTCATCTCAAATTGATTTATACACATTATGTAATGCTCATTTCAATTTCTCTGGCTCCTTAAAGCTGCATTATATTTTTCTATGTTCTTTTACCTTCTTTGAAAGTGTCAATCCATTTTTTAAATATTTCTCGATATACTTCTGCACTATCTAAACATGAGTTTGATTATAACCGCAGTCTTGGGAGATGCCTAAAGCAGTTTCAGTCATATAATTGAAAGACAAGACCGCTGCCAACCAAGCCACACCAGTCATAAAAGAAGTTGGAACCTAAGTACCACTGCACCTAAGGCTTTACCCGGGCAGGCTAACTGACTTGCATACCAATGTGTTTTCCCCAGCTTTCTGACTCATCATGCTGGTGCAAGGCAGTTAGCCTGCCCAGGTAAAGCCTTAGGTACAGTGGTACTTAGGTTCCAACTTCTTTTATGACTTGTGTGGCTTGGTTAGCAACAGTCTTGTCTTTCAATTGAAAGACCTGCATTTGATCCTGATGTGAGTCAGAAATTTATTTCTGTTCCATCGTGACGTGGTTGTGTGTGTTGATTATATATATATATATATATATATATATATATATATATATATATATATATATATATATATATATATATATATATATATATATATACACACACACACACACACAGAACTTGCATATACCAGGTACGAGAGAGACCAGAAAAAGACAAAACGCACATAGCTTTGGATACCAAATCAAACAGACACTCAGCAAGCAATAAAGGCTTTCTGTCCTAAAGGCAAAAGTTAAGAGGAAAAAGGCCAATATACTTCTTTAATGGCCACCATCAGAGTAGAACTGAAGACCTAGAAACGATTTTAATGTAAACAAAAATCATTCCATTTTAGCCTTGATATTTAGCCTTGAAATGCAAGTGATATATCCATGTGTTTCTTACTTGATTTATTCATGCGGTTTAAATAAGAAAATTGATGCCGTCAAATTTCTTCACTGCACTGAAATTAAGTAAGACTGATAAAATAACCTAATGAACATGAACTATCACACCGTGCAGCCTGGGAACTCCCTCCCTCCCTGCCATCCGCCACCTCTCTTATAGAAGTCGCGTGATACGGTACGACTAACCCACATATCAGTTAGAGAGAGAGAGAGAGAGAGAGAGAGAGAGAGAGAGAGAGAGAGAGAGAGAGAGAGAGAGAGAGAGAGAGAGCGGTTACCTAGTTTGGGGCTCTGCAAATCTGTTCTTTCGAAATATATAAAAATGCACTACTTTAACAATGATGATTGTCGTTGAGGAAGTCGATGATGGTGATGGTGATGCTGAATTCAAGTTAGCAAAGATAATGATGATTCAAGGGTAGAGTTCTTCTCAACAATATAAAAACTTTTGCATATTTGGAAAGACATTCTCATGATCAATGATGGTGTTGGGTGAAAATCATGATGATGAATTCCTACAAATAATTAAATGAATCATTCGAGTAAGACTGATACGAGATCAGAACTGCATAAAGACTTTGTGAAGTAGAAGACCCATTCGGAGAGGACACTGACCACAAATGAAAGTGATAGAACGTCCTTCGGCTAAAGCATGTCGCAAGTTGTGGGACCGTCAGCGTACTCCGCCTTTGGTTTTTTTTTTTTTTTTTTTTTAATCCGGTCTACGATAGGTCGGGAATGTTAACGTGCTCATTCTTAGCACTAGCCCTAGTAGTAGTAGTAGCAGGCTACAAAAAAAAAAATCAAGTGTAGCAGAGGTACTAGTTGTATTGGTGGGGCGGGGGTTGGAGAAGGTACCCCGTCGTAGTATTATCATGAAGGAGAACTTTCACCGCGCAGGTCAGTGGCCTCCCCTTCAAAGCTCGGTTCACACACACACACACACACACACACCCCAGCCCTTCTGCCTTGCCTCCTCAGTCGCGCAGTCCTTTTACAATTACGACTGTGGTTGGCCTTCTGAAGAGTTATTGCCCTCGCTTAGTGAGTGCCTCTCTTTCACGTCGACCTCCAGCGCTTGGTATAGACCTAAACTACTGGGGTCTCTTGAGTGGCTCGACTTCTAACGCCCTTGTTATCCTTAGGCGTGACTTCTTCTCCTTCTTCTATTTCTTCTTCTTTCCACCTTTTGGAGCTGTTCCTGTTTCATGCAGTCTGGTCTTTGTTGCCTTTCCTTCCAGGGTTCGTGTCCTTCTCGAAGGAGGAATATTATGAATTCAAAAAAATATCTTTTTAAAAGTTGCAGCTTTTAGTCTCAACGCTTTTTCAATTTATTTGTTGCTTTCTACTGTTCATTTGTCTTGCCTTTATACACGCAACTAGGCTCAAGTAATCGTTTGAATTTTGTCCTTCAGCGTATACAACTCTCGCTTGGTGTAGCAGGTTTGCCATATGAGAAAACGCTCTCACCTTGAAAAAAGAAGAGGAGCTATTTAAAAGTCAGCAGCTTAGCGGATGATTAAGAGGGAAAATCTTGAGAGTGTAAGTACTCCAGGTGACATCAGTCATGGTTTTCTTATCTTTAGCCACGAATATCTGCCATTTGAGATTGTCACTTGCCTCAAACTCTCTTATTCTCCTCCATTACGAAGCCATGTATATCGATGGCTTTTTACAGACATAACTCCAGACTTTCTCTGTCTCTGGGGGTCATTAACCTTAACTAATCTTTCTATAGTCTCTCTCTCTCTCTCTCTCTCTCTCTCTCTCTCTCTCTCTCTCTCTCTCTCTCTCTCGTAGATAAATCGTGCTTACTGGACTCTATTGGCATAATTAAACTCTGCTAACGTAATTAGACATATATGATCCTATTATTCTTTCTTTGCGAATACCTTCACGAAAATCTGAAATATCCTAAAGAGCACGCATACAATTTTACCGCAGAAAAGCAAATCTAACTCAGTCTCAGATACTCGCTCTTTTGGATGTTGACAAATACATTTATCCAAATACAGCATGCAATCACACTCCTCTCCTAAAGTCCCCCACCCCAAAGCAAAGATGGTGCACCACAATTACGGTCACTTGGCTCAAGGAAGAAGCTGAGCGACGCAGGTGCACACTAAAATAGTAAGCAGCTTGATACAAATGAGCAATAAATAAGCATGCCACCAATTACTCGCTCACATAAAGTACAAAACGTCAAAGCGAGGCTGACCACAACTCTTCTGTCCTTGACGAAGACTGCTGACGTCAATTGCAATAAGTAAAATAATATAAAGCATTTAGTTGGAAGACAAATGCGGTCTTAGACTAATATATATATATATATATATATATATATATATATATATATATATATATATATATATATATATATATATATATATATATATATATATATATATATATATCACACATTACCACAGGTGAAAAATAAGAAACGGGGTGTAGGTCCTGTTTATCAGCAATGTTCCCTGAGAGTCTATTGTGATTTTTAGCCAAATGAGTTTTAAAGGACACTCCTACCTCGACACCGGCCTGAATAGGGATATGGAGCCTCTAACGGTTGTGTATGTTCGTCAGTACTGTTCTTGTAGTATATATATTTGTGACTTCTCACACTCTGTATCAGTCCTTCGTCAATGGCTTGGAAATAAAGTCGAAACCGGTCAGGACCTACACCCCGTTTCTTATTTTTCACCTGTGGTAATGTGTGATAAATGAATCACGTACAAAAGTGATAATAATCATATATATATATATATATATATATATATATATATATATATATATATATATATATATATATATATTAACTTTATCACATACACAATTGTTCTGTGCATTAGTAGAATTACTAAAAGGACCTCATTCAAACTGGATGGTATCTAATGGAGTGTTTATTCAGAATAAATTACAAGCTTTCTTGGACAAACAGTGTGTGTACGTACGTAAGAATGTATAATTACAACAATATATATATATATATATATATATATATATATATATATATATATATATATATATATATATATATATATATTATTCATTGTACATTTTCTATGCACTCACATTTCTTCAACCTGACAGACTTCGTCCAACTGCAGAAAAGATCAGGCCCCATGAGGTTGGAGGTTTGTCCTCTTTAGCACCGAATCGTTGGAAAACGTGAATAACAGACGCCAAAAAGCGAGCAGAGCAGAGAAAGGCGCAAAGAAAAACAAGCGGCAACGCCAGAGGAAGCATCCCACCTCTTCCCTGCATTATAACAGATAGATGTGTAACGACCCGGCTCTTTCACTTTCTATAGTCGGAAGTTCGTTGACCTCCGTTCTCAAGAACAAGCACGTGCTCGCGCGCCCGCGTATATTATTCTTTCCCAATTCTTCTTAGTGGCGTTTCTTTGTTCTTTGTTGATTTGGGTCGCGCTTTTTCACGATCATGTTGTTGCTCCTCCCTCCCTCCCGCCCTCCCTCCCGCATCGATCACTTTTACTCTCTTTCCCGAATGCTGTCGACTGACTGACTGCCTGCATGGGTATTCTTCCACACTCCGGGTCGATAATTACATCAATATTTCTATTCATGTTTATCACATTTTCCCGTGAACTCCGTTCATATCCTCTTCGGACTTTTTTTTTTTATTTAATTCTACAAACAGACGTCGCTACAGTCGTGGCCATCGTTGGTGGGAAAGGCATAAAAGTCTCTACTAGAATATTTCATTGTCTGAGAGAGAGAGAGAGAGAGAGAGAGAGAGAGAGAGAGAGAGAGAGAGGAAGGTGATAAAATCTACACTCTACACATGCCCATCAACACTCCTCTCCATCTGCTGCTTTCTCTAGTTCAGTTCGTGATGCAGAAGAGTCTTTGATTTAATCACTTGCATATTCTCACCTGACCGACAGTGATGAATTCCTTTCCTCCTCTAATTACAGTCTAGCCAAAGTATGTGAATTCCTGGTTCTCTCTCTCTCTCTCTCTCTCTCTCTCTCTGCTTCGATCGCTTGCGAAGTCTACAAAATAGTATTATGTGAATTATCTAAACGCTTTTTCCAAAGCGCTCTCTCTCTCTCTCTCTCTCTCTGTGCTTCGATTGCTTGCCAAGTATACAAAACAGTATTATGTGAATTATCTAAACACTTCTTCCAAATCTCTCTCTCTCTCTCTCTCTCTCTCTCTCTCTCTCTCTCTCTCTCTCTCTCTCTCTCTCTCTCTTTGCTGCTATCGCCTGCCAAGTCTGCACAGTGGTATTATGTGAATTATCTAAACGCTTTTTCCAAAGCTCACTCTCTCTCTCCCTCTCCCTCTCTGAGGGGATTTAAACATCAACATTTCAATATCACGGTTTGTAATGTCTGCTATTTCGAATTAGGATTCGTTATAATAAGGGAAAGCGTGACGGACACAGTATATAAATAAACACAACAAAAACTTGGAAAACATAGGAACTTGAAAAACCGAAGATTATGCACAGTTAACTGTTACTAACCTTGATAATCTCTCTCTCTCTCTCTCTCTCTCTCTCTCTCTCTCTATATATATATATATATATATATATATATATATATTATATATATTTATATAGACATAATATATATATATATATATATATATATATATATATATATATATATATATATATATATATATAATTTCAACCCAAACCCTGCCTTTGTTCCCCTAAAAGGGGCTTCGTTGTAACAAGGTTTTGTGTGTGTGTGCATGTGTGTGTGTGTGTGTGTGTGTGTCAAGTGTCGCACTGAGAATCCGCTGACAGGCCTTCATCAGCCAAGTTCGAAAGGATGTCGCATTATGCACGCAAGCGTGCTTCAGTCAGTCCGCAAGAGATTTTGGCATTTTTTCCCCCTGAAATTTAAAATGCATTAAATATTTTCTGAATAGGGTATTGTTTTATCATATTACTGTGACTCAGTTTAAACGATATTTTTTAAATTTCCCATTTTAAATATATAGAGCCAAAATTTAAAGGCTTTCAGGAAGGAATGACAGATGCACGTGTCTTTTCAAAGATAGTTATGACACGGAAGAACTGGGTATTTAAGAAACAATAAACTGTAACCAAAAAATAAATGGGACACGCATGATGGAGCAAAAGACCGACTGTAATCTCCAAAAATATACCCAGGGACAATAACCGTGATGATTATACTGATGATGATAATAATGATGATGATGAGATACAAATCATCATCATAACCTTCCTAATTCGTCTTGGAGGCCCTCCTTTCGGGCGAGTCCTGTTTATTTGTCAGTTATTGTTAACAGTTCCCTTACATAACTCATTCTTCCACGTCACAACTTTTTAAAATGGCTGTGTTGCTCATTATTTAAAAATTTCCCTAAGGTTCTACGTCTTTTTAGTTCTTCGAAGCATTTTAGAAATTAGACTGAGCACCGTGTGTTTAAATGTCCATTCTCTAATATCTTCATGACGCCAACATATACATAAAGAAATGCAAATGACAAGTAAAATCCATCCATATTTGTGGCGTACATGAACACGAGTTGAAACAGTGTGTCTTTTCTTCGCGGTTAGCGAGTTACAGTTTTAAATAGTTTAGCGAGATTCACTTTCTCTTCCACTGTCTTCCGCGAAGCCAAATAATATCTTCAGCCATGGATTCATTGTCACTGGAAGTGGCCATTCTTTCCCACACCGTCTCGTTCTTTGCTGCTTTGCATGGGCTTGAATTTCGTGCTTGGCACTTAGATTTGGATCTAATGCATACTTGACTTAGACGCTCTCTCTCTCTCTCTCTCTCTCTCTCTCTCTCTCTCTCTCTCTCTCTCTCTCTGCCAAGCTAAATTCAGCACTGTACTTCCTCTTTAGCGCAGAGTTTGAGTCACTTTTTTTAAAATGTAGCTCTCTCACTTCCTTGAGGATTATTATTATTATATTATTATTATTATTATTATTATTATTATTATTATTATTATTATTATTATTATTATTATTATTATTATGGAACAAACCAACAGAGGCAATGACCTGATATTCAAGCTTCCATAAAATATGGAATTCATTTGAAAGAAATTACAGGTAATAGGAAATACAGAAAAAAAGAGATCAGTTATTAGAAAAAAATAATTAGCAAATTAATAAATACATGAAAATTTAGATGAACTGTTAAAATACAAGGTGGACTGTTTTAGGGCAGTAATGAGTTGCATCCTCGCTTGAACCTTTGAGGTTCCAGTTGCGCAACATCCTCTGGGAGACTGTTCCACAGTCCAACGGTGGGAGGAAAAGAGGACCTCTGGAACTGAGAAGTTCGACAGCGAGGCATATTTACTGCATATTGGTGCTGCTGTTCAGCAAATCTGGTCGCTCTCGGCAGGAAAAGAGGATCAGGGATCAATTGTGACAGCGAAAGTTAGGTCATACTAGAACCGGGTGTGTGTGTGTGTGTGTGTGTGTGTGTGTGTGTGTGTGTGTGTGTGTGTGTGTGTGTGTGTGTGCACTGTTAGGCATTGTGTATGAAATATTTCTCCTGCGTGCAAAAATTTTTCATCCGAACGAAAACTGGCATTCCAATCAGTCAGCCACTTGATGGCAGTCATTAGACTACCATCACTCTACAGTGTCTCCTATAGATATTCCTAGTCGTAGGAAGGGGAGGAGAACAACTGAAATGTAGTAGGATCGGTAAGCATTCAGGCTTACCAAGTTAGACTACTCAATTTCGACTCCTGGGGTGGGCGTGGCTGGGCTGATGGACAAGCTCCGCTAATAATCCATTGTGTCCCTGATGACCTAAGCAGTTACCTGAGTACGCAAGGGGCATGGGGCTAGAAACATCATCCCATAAATCTAATAGTAGTATCAGCACTACCATATATATATATATATATATATATATATATATATATATATAAATATATATATATATATATATATAACTATTTTAATTACTTTACATAAGGCCCTATATAATTGCTCAGACTACAAGAAATAATAATGATAATGATAATGAAAACTCAAAAGAAAGTCTAATGATCACGCAACGAAGGTACGAACAAGTCATGCGGGCCACGCAAAAAGTGGCAACACAATTTGGTCAAGGCCTTACGCAGTAGCATGGCTATTGCTATTCACCGATGCGCCTACAACGCTCCTTGGCAGTTTACTTATATTATTTCTGTATGGTATGAGGCTAACGGCCATCATTATGACTGTGAAGGTCCCACAGAATGGAATGATGATGATGATGATGATCATTACATTTTAAAGTTACAAAATGTGTAGACTTCTCTGAAGACTTGTCATCCTCCGGAATAGGTGACCACATCGACACGATTATGGAATCATTCTCCAAGATTTTTCTACCTCATGCAATCATGCAATTTTACATAACGAGGAATAAAATTAATTTCAAATAAATTAATAAGAAAAATATTCATAAAAATTAAGAACATTTAATTAAATGCGGCATTGCTGCAGAAGAGATACAGGAGTAACTTTGTATACCAAATGAAATCATCATGGGCAAACGCTTTTGCAATGATGCACAAATCAATTCCTAAAGACTCGTTGTTGCTTCTCGACCGATATGGCGACGGAGAGCTGAGAGTTATCAGAACGACACAAAAACAGAGACGATAAAATATCTGAGATAACAGACCTAAACGACAAATAAGAGCAAAAAAAAAAAAAAAAAAGACACTCAAGCACTTCCTATCTTTCTGTTAAGCATCTCTCGGTCACTTCTGAGGAAATGTGATGAAAAGACTCACCTCCGCTGAGAGAGAGAGAGAGAGAGAGAGAGAGAGAGAGAGAGAGAGAGAGAGAGAGTGGTTCATGACTGCTAAAACTGGCGTCACAACACACATACACACACAGAGAGAGAGAGAGAGAGTGGTTTATGACTGCTAAAACTGGCGTCACAACACACACACACACACACACACACAGAGAGAGAGAGAGAGAGAGAGAGAGAGAGAGAGAGAGAGAGAGAGAGAGAGATTGCTACCGACATGTTCACTGAATACACGAAGATCGTCATGTCTGAATGTTTCCTACTTGCTGCTTGACCGTTTAGATTTAGCTGCGCTTTTATTAATCCATATTTCGTTCGGTGACCTGTTCTTTCACCTACTCTCTCCCGCCATTTTATTTTCCAAGGTCCTTCTGCGGCCTGCCTCTTCTCCTGTCAGTCTCTGATTGGCTTATTATCTGTGACCTCTAACCTCGTGAACCTGTCTGGATAGGCATCCTGTAATCGAGTCAAATTCAGTGTCTCTCAACGACAGCTTCTTCTGTTTCTCTGTCCGACTACCCATCCAATTCTTGAAATATTCCTGATGAAGATTTTTACAATCTCTTCATCTCTACCTACATTTTGGGTGTCCGGTGGCTTCAAACTTGTCTTATAGAGATCAGACTGTTAAGACTGTTATGCTGTACGTGCCCCGAAAAAAATAGGTATACTGTTTAGATGATGTAATTACTCTTCTTTAGTTAAAAAGGCATTCTTTTCGTCCCTGTGTAGAGTATTGCTCTACTGTTTGGTTTGTTTCTTCTTTTGTTCCCCTCCTCGGTAGGATTGAATCTAGGACAATTTCTTAGATCTGTGACCCCATTCTCACCTCTCTGGCGCAAGGGGGCTTCTCTCCATCTTATTTTTTTTTACTACATACAATTTCAGTCAGTGTCCTCATGAACTCAAGGAGAAAACTCCTCCTCTTTTCAGGCGGCCTCGTTGACACCAGTCATGCCACCTCTTTTCCCATTTACTCCGCGGAAATCAACAATCCTCGGATTACACAATTCAGTGACTGTTTCTGTCCACATACTGCCAAGCTTTGGAATTCGCCTGCTTCCGCCTATCCCGATTGGTAGCCTTTCTCTCTTTAAGAAGGTCTACAGCTTCCTTCGGGGCTGAGCTTAACTCATCTTTCTCTTTTTCCATTTTTAGATTTTTCCTTTCGGGTCTAGGATAAAAAAAAAAAAGTGCATTAAGCTGCCTGTCTCGCTGGCATTCTGAACGATTGAAATATCACTTCACTTTCCGGCAACAGAAGTAATCAGATTTAGTTTGTGTCCCTTTTGGAATATTTGAAAATAAGGCACAAGCGACCATAAGCCTTGGCTAAAGTGGGACAGCATAAAACTAGTTGCCAGACGTCAATTTGAAAGTAATGAGTTCCGAACCCATTCAATACACCCAGGTCGGCCAGACAGGGAATTAACGATGAATCACCAGGTCGACTGGGTAAAGTGAGCCATGAGCCATGGTTCACTGAATGTAAACCAATTACAGGCTGGACCTTGTAAACAGATAGATAGGTCCTTACTTCCATGTGTGTGTGTGTGTGTGTGTGTGTGGGCGCTGGAATTCAGGATACTTTGTTACAGAGCTTTCTGTAGCCCCGTCGAATAATTGTGCAGTAGTGTATGGTTGTTTGAACAGCAAGTTAAAGACAGCAAACTTGGGGATAAGGTATTACAGATTGCCAAGGGGGAAACTGTACCGAAAGAAGAGGCTGAATACATGTTGTTGTGCAGATTCAGTCAATCCTGAAAATGCAGAAATATGATCTGTTCATATCAAACTGCAGGATCAGACAGATGATATGAAGTCATGGCTGTTGAATAGTGAAAGCCCTAACAATAAGCTGTAATTACAGGGCGACGCTGCGTTATCTCTTCATTTGCCAAATGGTGAGTTTAAACTCACCCTGTTGCATATATACATGAATAAAAAATTAACACTTCAAATAATATATAATATATATATATATATATATATATATATATATATATATATATATATATATATATATATATATATATAAATATATACATATACAGTATATATGTGTGTGTAAAGCGCATGTATGTATATGCATTGTGCATAAATATTCACAGTCTATTAATCTTTTTTTCAGTTAATAAGTTGAGGGACGTTTCACAGCAATAAATGGAATGTCTCTCATAGAGGGAAAAGAATGTAAAAAAAAAAAACTAGTATTGCGAGCTTAGAGCGTCCGGAGCTGATTTGAGGCGATGGATCTTTTCTGCAAAAATATCTGTGTATTTTAGATAAGGCACTTAAACTACGTACCAAGAATTGAAAAAAATTCGAGAAAACTGAAACCTGAAGAAGTAAAAAAAGGAAAAGAATAAAGATAAATATTTGGTACTCTTGTAAATAAATATGGACTGCATGAAGACAAATTTCTTTCCATTATTGAATGTTTGAGGTATTCCGAGTAATATTCATTACAGTTTATGTCATGTTTGTCTAAGATATTGTTTACAGCAATGAAAAGATAGATGTTGTTTACTTAGAGTTCTTACCCTCGTCAATCGATAGAATAATTAAATTGCAGTTGTGACACATGAGGCTGTATTTTTTAACAAAATAAATGACAATGATAAAAAATGAGGTTGCTGGTAGACTACCATTAAAAGAAAATCAATATACAACTGAAACTATGGATTCAAGGACAAAAAAAGGATCGTCAAACATTCTGCCGTATCGATGAGCCATTAACCACTTACTGTATAGCGACTCAGCGAGTCCTGCCTGCGACGAGCCCGTGTGACGTCATACTAAAATATCCTGGGATTCGTTTGGCAGAATATAATAGGTAGAAACTAATACTCGTGGCTTGAGTTAATATTTATATTATCATTTAAGATTACGGGGCCCTGGACTATATTCTACGTTAGTAATAATTACGTTAATTGTCGCCAATAGGTGTGAATGCCGGCTTTCCCCTTCGGATGCGAACTGACGCAAACCCCACCCGATCGCCGCCACAACTTAACTGACTTTCTCCAAACTTTCAGAAAGACGCTTCCTTCGCATTCTTTAGACCTAGGCACCTTTATTGGCCCTTATTTTCACTGGGCCAATAGGGTATTGGCATAATGGGTGACGTCATTCCTATCGCTCCCTTTTTCACGCCTTGTGCCTTCAAGGGATATTCAAACAGGAATGCCAACGACTTTTTTTCTTTCCCCCTTAGGCCAAAGCATCACTTTTAACAAGGGGATTTTCTATTTCTACTGACCTGGGCCGGTTCAATTCATTGATGTGACGTTGAAGGCGCGTCCTTCAAAATTTATCATACGATCAAAGATGGCATCATCTCAGGGAAAATCATGGATATAGGCTATCCGATAAAAATAACCTAGTACAGTAAAAAAAAAAAAAAAGCTTCTTAGCAGCAGAAGCGCCTGTCTCAAACCCCCTACTGATGATGAGCATACCTTAACCTGACTCACTGTTTATTCTTCAACTAGGAAGGCCGATGCCAACACTCAAGAAACTTCTTTCCCTGTGCTTCTGATGCACGACGAAATGACAATAAGCTCATGAAACATAAAACAAAAGACAAACAAATAACAGCTGCGCTGACCAACTAGCAAGCGTGTGTTTGGAGATACGCACATGTCACTGGTAAATAAAGACATTAATAGGTCTTCCTCTGGTGACGTCAAGCGAGGTAAATATACGACGCTCGACCAATCCGGAGAGCGAGAGGTCGTGACGTCAGGCAGATTGATCTGGTCAGCTGAGAGGCGTTTGTTGTGTCAGGTGCCAAGACCAGGAGGACAAGAATGTAGAAGTTGGTGGGACGAGGAACAAGATCAGGAGAGGAAAACGCAAAAGACGCGAAATCAGTGGGAATCCGTGCGAAGAACTGAAGAGGATTGGAGAGGAGGTAAAAAAAGACTAATGAGAATGGTAGGTGAACGTTCACACAAAACTGCCCACGACACACGCCCATTATATATATATAACATATATGCATATATACATATATACATTATGTATACACACACACAAACACACACACACACACACACACATATATATATATATATATATATATATATATATATATATATATATATATATATATATATATATGTACATGAAGCGACAAGTGTTGATGAAGTTTTAAATACACAGGTGTTCATCCTCGATAGGATTAGTATTACACACACACACACACACACACACACACACACAAGCACAAGCACGCATTTACGTAAGAATGCAAAACCTTGAGTACAATGTGAGAAAGGCAATCTAAACGAACGCAACAGAAAAGCACATGAAAAGGATGTGTCAGTCATTCTTGCAACATCGTCATTCTCTCTCTCTCTCTCTCTCTCTCTCTCTCTCTTTCTCTCTCTCTCAATAAGGGCTGCCCTTCAGTCCAGACGTCTCAGGATTCAGCAAATTGCGCTGACATTTTAGCGGTGTCTCTGACTCTCTCCTCGAGGAGATTGCGTGAGGTATAAAAAGGTGATGTGATAAAAAAAATGGAAAATGTCGCAGAGTAAAATAGAGAATACATCGGCTTATGTTGCTGCTTTTCTTACTGCATGAGTTCTCTCGTGGTTCCCCGGCAGATATTTTGACTACGAAAGGACGTCACGGAGCCCCTTCATACCTCAGCAACAGAATACAGAGCTGGATGGATTTTTAACGGACCATTTTCATTCACTATATGATGCATATTTTCTCGTTCAAATGAAGGATTAAGACGACAATCTCCACGAAAGGTGTTTCTTGCAAATCAGCGGAAAGCTGAAGCAGAAATGACCAGGAGGAAGTTTCGAAGCGTAGTCGTAGGCGATTTGAATATGAAATAATCGACGAATCATTTAAGGCCGAACGAAGCAGCTACCTGTGATTTCACGTTCGAGACTGAAGTGTTCTGTCAATCCCTACCGCTGACTCACCCTCTGATTCACCTCTGTCACACACAGAGGACAAAAAAAAAAAAAAAAATTCCCCAAAAATGGGGTAGCAGATTTGCAGAATTATTTTTATACTTGTCACTATGTGAATTCAGTGATCTAAGGTTTAACAGCTGAAAATAATAATGAGGGGAAAGTAATGGAATGTAATGATAGAGGAAGAAGTTATCATCTCTCTCTCTCTCTCTTTCTTGTGTGTTTGTGCCTGTGATTGTAAACGCAACGAAAGATTGTGTAATTTGTTTATAAACACATGCAATCCCTTAAGTCCCATTAATTTGCCCTTCGTTTTTTATGGGACTTAACAAGACTCGGGAACAGGGCTGAAATCTCATGGACCCTTGATTAATCCCATATGCGCAAGTAATAAATAGGTCCCGGATTCGAAAACAGGTCGACGATGGATCAGAAAGAAGAAGAAAAGGAAGAATGCAATGAAAAATTAACAAGTAAAAAATTAAAATGTTGGTAAGAATGAGAAAAAGAACAATCGTTGGAATTCAGTGTGCTGCAGATATAAATTGATTTTGAGATATCAGGGAAGGCACTTGGATATAATAAAGCTTGATGCATGGTTTTCGAGAGAGAGAGAGAGAGAGAGAGAGAGAGAGAGAGAGAGAGAGAGAGAGAGAGAGAGAGAGAGAGTAAATTGTCATTCCTATGACATTATATCTTTTCGAAGGGATTACGATATTTTATGTATGTACATATATATATATATATATATATATATATATATATATATATATATATATATATATATATATATATATATATAGTATATATAATGGGTGTGTGTAGTGTATTTTTAGAATGTGCTAATGAATAGGATAATACTGTCTTTCTCTCTCTGTCACTACCTTCTTCGACTAATAATGATGATGTCCAAAACAATAATGGCAAAGAGTAAGTAACGAAAGCTGAAGCCGCTCATGAAGGACTGTCACACGAGTTTCCACAGCGCTGTAATGAGCAATAGATTTCAGGGACAAACTACATTGTTTACAAATTCCTCTTTTCTTATTCCTTTCCCTTTATCACGTTTAATCCTTTAGATTATCCTTGCATCTCCCATTCATATGTTGAAGAATCTATTTTTGATGAGAAGGTTTTACAATTTAGGCCGAAGTCCAAGCGCTGGGACCCATGTGGTCATTCAGCGCTGAAAGGAAAATTGAGAGTAAAAGATTACCAATGTGTAACAGGTGGTAAACCTCGCAGTTGCACAAAGAAACAATTGTTAGAAGAGAGTACAAAGTAATATGGAGGAAAGAATATGAATGGAGGTACAGTAAAAGGAATCAAAGGGGTTTTAGCTAGGGGCCGAAGGGACGCTGCAAAGAACCTTTAGGTAATGCCTACAGTGCACTATAGGCATGAGGTGCGCCGACGGCACTATCCCCCTACGGGAATGCGAAGGCTTTTGCTGTGACCTTGGTCTTATTTACAGCAGAATGAACTAAACTTTGGATTCTTATTCTGAATGAGTCTCTTTGTTGAACTGAATGGCAGTCACCACTTGGATGGGTGAAATTGGCTTCATTTCAATCTCTGGGACTATCAATTTTTTTCTAGTCAGGATCCTATAATAGAGTAATCTACTATTCAAGAAGAGCGTCTTGAGATTCACTGTGAGTGTATTTCTTTGTGAATTCTAAACCGACTCCCATTTATCTCTCTGTACGCTGTTAGGGAAATTGTTTCTGTGCGTGGGAAGACTAGCCATCTACGAGTCTGCGTAGAGTAAAGGGAAATAAATCCTATTACTATTCACTTGCTCGTCCTTCACTGATATCACCCGGTATGTCGCAAAGCATTCTCTAGTTCTTCGTTGGAGGGGTGGGTAGAGCTCACGACTAGCACGCTGTTGGCCCAGCGTTCGACTCTCCGACCGACCAATGAGGAATTAGAGGAATTTATTTCTGGTGATAGAAATTCATTTGCCGTCATAATGTGGTTCGGATTCCACAATAAACTGTAGGTCCCATTGCTAGGTAACCAGTTGGTTCTTAGCCACATAAAATATATCTAATCCTTCGGGCCAGCCCTAGGAGAGCTGTTAATCAGCTCAGTGGTCTGGTTAAACTAAGATATACTTAACTTCGTTTCTTTACAGGTGCTATCTGAGGTCTTGTTCCAAAAGGGCATGCTGTAAACTGAAGGTTTCTTTCACCTCCTAGTAGGGCCTGAAGATCAAGAACCCGAGAGTAAATCCTCTATGTCTTTTCGTCTCCCCTACTAAAGGTAACATTAAATGTGACTCTTGAGTTCCATCAGCACTATTTTCAGCTAAAGTCGCCATCAGTCACTGATTCATAGATGGGATTTCCTCTGTCAGTACGAGCAGTGAAGGCGACATTTTGGGTCCTTAATGAAATAATGCTCATGGATAACTCCCTTCCAGGAGATCATCTTAATTGCTAATTGTTGGGAGAGGAAATCACCAGTTTGATCAATTTTATACAGAAGATAAAGATCACGGAATGTTTTTCAATTCCATATGAGAGAATATCTTTTCAGAGAGAGTAAAACAAACGGTCTGAAAAATGCATTGATCAGCAGAATTTTCTTGGATCCGTGCATCATTTTCTGGTGAATACATACATATATACATACATCACACACACACACATATAAGTATGTATATATATATAACATATAAATTATATATGTATTTGTAAATATATATTCATATATGCATACATATACATATATATATATATATATATATATATATATATATATATATATATATATATATATATATATATATATATATATATATATATATATATATATATATATATATATATATATATATATATATATATAAAGGAAGCCGCATTAACTGTAGCAGTAACGATAACGAGGACATAAAAACACTCGAATATCAAGAAGGCAAAAGATGATATTCTATATTATGTGCAAATGACCTTGCGCGCAGAATCTATATAACTTTTGCGGAGGGAAAACTAAAAAGGTGGTTTTACCCAGGACCTCAATGGCGTGACTAGATAATGACTCTCCGGCAATACCGCAATTACGGAAGCAAAAATGCATATAATTCTCCCCGGCTTCATTTTAGAGAGAAGTCGGGGAGAGAGAGAGAGAGAGAGAGAGAGAGAGAGAGAGAGAGAGAGAGAGAGAGAGAGAGAGAGAGAGAGAGGAGATAAACGTCAGAAAAATGAATATTTTTTTTTCTCTCCGTCATATGCACTGGCAAGGAAAAGTTCCGTATGTGAGACCAAGGTCTATAATTCGTTACCAGATTATTATTTGCTATCCTTACTAACAAGTTCAGACGTGGTTTCGACATACAGTCTGGATGATGTATTTCGTCGTTTTCAAAATGCCAAAGGAAGAACATAAATGGCAAAAGTGAAAGCAACAAAAACAATTTTATGATGTCTAAATTGACCCAACGAATGAACAGTTATTTCTGCAGTTGTTACTGAGCTGAGCGTCCATATGTGATCGTTCCTTTTTTACTGAGCGTAAGGGAAACTCAGAATAAAAATGAGAATGAAGTGAGTTGTTAACAGAACAATTATGTTTAAGCAAAACAAATCCGAATTTTGTGAGATAAGAGTCACCTGTAAGGGTTATTAATTATCAGCGTGTCAGCGGGTCTTCTGTTACCCAACCAATTATCAGCGCATAAAACAACACGGATACAGTACAAACACTACAAAATACAGTAACAAGACGAAAAAAGAAGCACAAGCGAAACTAATAACAATAATAATTGAATGAATAGATAATGGAAACATCGAGCAACACTGCCTTGGTGCGAACTAAAGTCGTTACCTCAGCGGGATCGAATTGTTGTTCCAGGCACTCTCCCAATCCAACGGCCAGCGCGCCGCACCGATTTGCTAAACAGGCGACGCCACCTACTTCACCGGCCAGATCAACCAGGAGAGCTGAGGAAGGGCCACTTTAGCACCTCTGGTCGGACAGATTTATCTTCATCTTTCTTTACTTAGCGTATACAGAACTGCTCTATGTTTCATAGGGAGAGGTCTCTGAGCCTCTGACTAAACAGTCTTTCAGCAGACAGAGGGACGGGGTTACACCTTAGCAAAGAGGGATAAACAAAACAACAAATATATATATATATATATATATATATATATATATATATATATATATATATATATATATATATATATATATATATATATATGATGTAGACACTGGCATGTAATCAATGGCTATATATATATATATATATATATATATATATATATATATATATATATATATATATATATATATATAAATATATAAATATATATATATATATATATATATATATATATATATATATATATATATATATATATATATATATATATATATATATATATATATATATATATATATATATATATATGATGTAGACACTGGCATGTAATCAATGGCAGGTTTGGATAACAGCAATACAGAACCCTCTTCATATTTTATAATGATTTTTTGTCTGTTATTCCAGTGCAAAGGAGGGAATTACGATGAGACTCTAAGTAATCCGTTTTATATGAGAGTACTGAGTAAAAGCTTTAGGTCTGTTTTTATTTTACTTTTTAAGGCATGGAAATACTTTTTCGGTTTTTATATGAAGGGGGGAGGGGGGTAGTTATCCTTGCGGCATAGGTGAGGAAAGTATTTTTTTAGGAGGAGGAGGAGAAGGAGATAATCTCTTACGCAAGATTAGGAAAATCCCATTTTTTTTTTATTTTGAGGGGAGGGACTTTTTCTGCTGAGGATTTTTCATGCTTTTTATTTATTTTTTTCTTTTTGCTATACCATTTTATTTTTCTGGCTAACTGAGAAGACATATTCTCTTCTAGAAGGCCAGCCATTCCTTTTTGTAAAATGGATATAGGAATAAAAAGTTTCTCATCTTTTCCTTTGTTTTCGTTTTTTATAATTTCTGAAATGAAAAAATCTTTGTTTCTTCCAAGCAACGGAATTTTCTGTATCATTCATCTTCTAGGAGATGCTCTGGATTCGTTTTGAAGGAAGGGAAAATAGTCCCAGATGATGCAAGGAGGCCTGTATTCTCTCTCCGTCCGCCACAACATTCTCCTCTCCTTGGCGGAATATCCGGGGAAGGAATTTTCTCACATTTTCCCGCATCGGCGTCTGATGCTGTGTTCCAGCAGATACATCTTATTTCTTTCGTTATAACAGAAGGGGGAGAGGGGAATCGACCTTGATACGGATATGAGAATGAATTGTATACGAGAGGTTTCTATTTATTTAGAGCTATTATTAATAAGAAACAAACCAGAAAAGAGACAAACAAAGCACACAACAAATACGGAAGCGATATAAATCACCCGTTTGCGTCGAGAAAATATATATTGTATTTTGTTCAAAAACAGATGTTAGGATAAGCGTCAAGAGATAAAAACGGGAGATGATGCAAAATAAAGCTAACACAACAAACAAAGATGTAAAACAATTACAAAAATTAACCTCTCACAAAACAAGGAGAAATTGTCATTCGTGATATATATATATATATATATATATATATATATATATATATATATATATATATATATATATATATATATATATATATATATATATATATATATATATATATATATATATATATATAATATATATATGTATTATATATATATATATATATATATATATATATATATATATATATATATATATATATATATATATATATATATATATATATATATATATATATATATATATATATGAATGTACGTGTATGTGTGTGTTCAATCTGAGCAGACTACTACAGTCCTCAGAAAGAAACTAGCTCGTAGCCAGTGGATCTGCCCTGCTCTTCTTACTTCTACTGTACTTGGGTTTTCTTTTCTTGTCTTACTTCAAGCCTTCCGTCTCTATTTCCCTCAGCCGGATCTTTGCCTAACTGTGCCCCAGACAATAGGAAAAAAATGACGCTATATAAAAAAAAATTAAGCCAAATTCACGTTCATAGTCTTTTTACTTCAATGGAACATCATCTCAAGTTTTGGCACAATTTTTTTAATCAACACTTTCGCATAATAAAAATGACTATTATTATTGTTAAACGGTTGGACAGCTGTAGATCTTGAGGTATATTGGCAAAAGGTAGAAATCAGCGCATTGAGATGGACCGGAAAGAGCAAAGCTTTCTCTCTGTCCTTCGTAGGGAGCACTACAGTGACCCAAGAGGTGATTTGCAGCTTTCGTTCCCTCATCAAGGTCAGAGTCCGGAAAGGATTATAACAATATAAGTTATCATATAACTCCACAAGCAGTAGTGGTAGTAGTATTAGTATTAGTAGTTAATTTTATTCAAGCACACAGCTACAAACACGTTCAATACAGAGGAGAGAGAGAGAGAGAGAGAGAGAGAGAGAGAGAGAGAGTAGCGTCCCTTGGTTAATGATGAGTTTTTCGGATACGATCACATTTGTGCAAGAACTCAAGAGGAGCAAAGCCTTAAAAGAAAGAGCTTATAAATATAAAAAAAGCAAACATATAGATACAAAGCCTCAAATGTGGAGGTAGACTGTGAAATCAATATATCTTGCATTTATCATTCTTGTTTAACCGTTTTCTTTTTTTTTTCACTCTCGGGAACGTTTCAACATATGTTCTGTGTGTGTGTGTGTGTGAGAGAGAGAGAGAGAGAGAGAGAGAGAGAGAGAGAGAGAGAGAGAGAGAGAGAGAGAGAAGCTTGGTTACTCAGACACTGAGATATTCATGTCTGAAAATGAGTTACTGTCAAATATCACAAATATCACTGCCTCTGTAGAGCAACTAACAACATTTTCTGTCAAAACTAAACTTACATTGATGACATGAAAATAACACAGTTATTCTTTCATCAGTAAACTCCATACATTCAAATTCAAACGCTGTTCAGGAAGAGCAAAAGCTTTCTACTGTCAGATGAAAAAAAAAGGACCTTGAATCTACATTGATTTCAGAGTAAGAGCCGGACCCTTTCGGCATCAGAATTGCTCTGAAGCAACGTTGCTTCCAAGGGAGCAAGGGCGAACTCTTTCATGCGTTGCTGACGAGGACCTGCAAATGGATCGATCGATATTCCCTGATGAACTTCGACCTTTCCAACATGGCGCTCCTTCTCTGGACGCCTTTACTTGTGTGACCATGACATCGTCAAGGAGTAACACGCCAGAACAGAGCTACGCCGCTGCTGCTTGCGTCTTGTTGGTTTGAGAGAGTCAAGCGGTCCATACCAGGCCTCTAATGTCTCTCAACACTTTACAACACTTACTTTAGACAAGACCTGTTTTGGCATGAGTCAGCATTGTCTTACAAAGCGATGGGTGTTGGCCACCTCTCTGGTGCCGTCGTCGATGAAATAAGTCGATTCCTATTCTCTTGTGAGGTATTTCTTTACGATGGTAAGACATCACTGGAATTCATCATGTTTACTTCTCTATTACTGACAAGCTTGTACACAACCTCAGTTTTCATATAACTGTATGAGGAATTTTGAAAGAATGAAAAATCCCCATACTCATTTCAGGGCTAACTAACATTCAATACCGTCTTCTCGGTTTTTGTTGTTTGCTTAAAAATATCGTGACGGTTAGTGCTCCTGAACCTCTTATCTCTGCTATCATTTTGATAACTATAGTACGAGGACAAGCACTAATATACAACAGAGCCAGTCTATATTAGTTCATATATAGCTTATCAGTAGTGTCTGTGCGGTCTGTCTATCCTGAATTTTATTGACATCTTACTTTCTCTTCTTCTTCTTTCAAATTCTCCATTCTCCTGCGTCTTTTCATGCCGCTTTGCTTTATTCAACGAAAACGTAAAATAGAAAAAGAGATTAAAAAACTATACCCCGATTACATATCTCCATTTCGAGTGCAATGAATATCTGCAGAGAGAGAGAGAGAGAGAGAGAGAGAGAGAGAGAGAGAGAGAGAGAGAGAGAGAGAGAGAGAGAGACTTATGTTAACGGACCACTCACATCACAGTAATAGAGTTCAATGGGATATCGTAGTTGTTGCTAGATTAAACTAGCTGTTAGACTTACGCCAGCACGGGCTCTTTCTCGTGCTGTGATTCCTTGCTGTCTTCGCAAAATTCCAGGTGGTCGATCCAGCAACTTTTGAGAAGTAACGGACTTCCCCGGAGCAAGTTCTTGCTCATCACCGATTGGGATGCCCGGAAAGCTGGTGCCTTTCCTTTCCCTATTATCATATCTATCTGTACAAAGTTAATTCCAAGTGGGTTTGATGCAAAATTTTTCATCCTAGTTATTTCAGTTGCCTTCAGATGGAGCAAATCGACCTTCTGTTTACATTTATTAGGAACTATTATCACTGGCGTGTTTTAGTCGTTTCATGGACTACTCATTATACCCATCAGTGATGATCTCCGTCGGCGTCATCATATTTTGTAGCTATCATGGCGCCACAACTGCAACAATTATCGTTTTAGGGCAGCCACACGTTCTTATCAACCAGAGAACCGCAAGTGTAGCTACAACCAGGAGACAGTGGCAACTGTCGCTTTCAGCTTTCAGAAACAAGGAAATTCTGAAAATCATTCACAAACGATCACAACTGTTGCCGTCATTCAGGAAACACCTGTCGCTGTCATCCAAAGACAACGACTCTCGCTGTCAGCCAGAGGCAACGTGAATTGTGGCTGTCATCCAGTTGCTGTTTTCCAGCCGGCTATTTGAGTTTGTGAATTGAGAAATGAGCTCTCGTCGCTCGTTCCTCGTTATGTTTTCGTGTTGTCCTTTTCACACTGCACGCTGATTGGTCGGGAAGTTCTTGTATTTACAGGTATGAGTTCAATCACTCACTATTGAGTGGCCTTGCCGTATATGTCCTCGTTATTTAGAGACTGAAGGTGTCGTGGAAAACAAAAGGAAAAGAATTCTTTTTGATTCATAAGAGTTCATCTACCAATACAAGACAATAGTTTTTTCGGATATGCAAATGGGCCAGAAAATTTTTTTTTTTTTTTTTTAAAGAATGTAAACAGCTCCACCAAATCGTGCTGCTCATGTTTGTTGTGCAGAGTTTTGGTCGCCTTAACAAGACAAGATTTGTTATGGTCTCTGTTCCAACCCCACGACCATCACACCGATTCCTTAGAAGATAACTCCTATGCGGGGTCTGTGGAGACCAGTAGTTGGCGAAGGCTCAGCAATCTGCAGTTCCCCTTTTAGTTAGCCGCCACAGCATCTGCTTGGAAAGGATCCTATTTTGCTCGCCTAACGAGTCCACTACTGCGCTCTACTTTCGGGAAAAGCCCCTTAGCCTTTGACTCGGTAGTATTCCATGAGGCAGTGGAGCAGCACCTTGGCAAGGGAGGCCTGCAGATTGTACACCTTGCCCAAAGGTGACCTGGAGGCAGGTTTAATTCAAGGTGATGTCATTCTGTTCTTCAATCAAAGCTTAGTAACTGGATGTAGTTTATTTTTTTGCTCAAGTTACCAAAAAAAAGAAAAACTTGTGATAGCAAAATATTTTATGGAACAATATAGCAATCTCTCTCTCTCTCTCTCTCTCTCTCTCTCTCTCTCTCTCTCTCTCTCTCTCTCTCTCTCTCTCTCTCTCTCTCTGTGTGTGTGTTAAGGTTACAAAAAAAAACTTGTGATAGCAAAATATTTTATGAAACAATACAGCAATCTCTCTCTCTCTCTCTCTCTCTCTCTCTCTCTCTCTCTCTCTCTCTCTCTCTCTCTCTCTCTCTCTCTCTCTCTGTGTGTGTGTGTGTGTGTGTATGTGTTAAAGTTACAAAAAACTTGTGAAAGCAAATTATTTTATGAAACAATCTAGCAATCTGTGTGTGTGTGTGTGTATGTGTGCATGTGTGTGTGCTAAAGTTACAAAAAAAACTTGTGACAGCAAAATATTTTATGAAACAATACAGCAATCTCTCTCTCTCTCTCTCTCTCTCTCTCTCTCTCTCTCTCTCTCTCTCTCTCTCTCTCTCTCTCACTGTGAGTGTGTGTTAAAGTTACAAAAAAACCTTGAGAGAGCGAAATATTTTAAGAGACAATACAATGAAATTACTTGTGATGAAGATATGAACTCGCTACAAAGAGACCTAGACAAAATATATGAATGGGCAGAGGTAAATAGGATGGTATTTAACTCTGATAAATTTGAATCAATAAATTATGGTGATAAAGAAGGAATGCTATATGCATATAGAGGACCTAATAACGAGACAATCACAAATAAGGAAGCTGTTAAAGACCTTGGTGAGATGTTGAATAGGAATATGCTATGCAATGATCAAACAGCAATACTATTGGCAAAATGCAAAGCAAAAATGGGAATGTTGTTCCGGCACTTCAAAACAAGAAAAACCGAACACATGATTATGCTGTATAAAACGTACGTAAGTAGTCCACTTGAATATTGCAATATAATATGGTACCCACACTAACAAAAGGATATTGCACAAATAGAGGAAAGCACACATGACATTGATCCACCACGCACCAGCATCGATAATGCAGCGTCTATTCAATGCGCTACCAGCTCATCTGAGGAACATATAAGAGTGAGCGTAGATGTGTTTAAGAATAAGCTCGGCAAATATCTAAGATGCATCCCAGACCATCCAAGATTGGAAGATGCAAAATATACCGGAAGATGCATTAGCAATTCTCTGGTAGACATCAGAGGTGTCTCACACTGAGGGACCTGGGGCAACCCGAATGAACTGTAAAGTCTGTAAGGTCTCTCTCTGTCGGTTTAAGTAAAAAAAAAAAAAACTTTAGAGAGCAAAATATTCTATGAAACAAAACAACAATCTCTCTCTCTCTCTCTCTCTCTCTCTCTCTCTCTCTCTCTCTCTCTCTCTCTCTGTTTGTGTGTGACTGTTAAAGTTACAAAAAAAAAAAAAAACTTGAGATAGCAAAAAATTTCATGAAACAACACAGCAATCTCTCTCTCTCTCTCTCTCTCTCTCTGTGAGTGTGTTAAAGTTACAAAAAAAACTTGTGATAGCAAAATATTTTATGGGACAACACAGCAATCTCTCTCTCTCTCTCTCTCTCTCTCTCTCTCTCTCTCTCTCTCTCTCTCTCTCTCTCTCTCCGTGTATGTGTGTGGGTACGTGTTCGAGTTACAAAAAAACTTGTGATGGCAAAATATTATATAAAACAATACAGCAATCTCTCTCTCTCTCTCTCTATGTTAAAGTTACAAAAAAACTTGTGATAGCAAAATATTTTATGAAGAAATACAGCAATCTAGCAATCTGTGAGTGTGTGTGTGTATGTGTGTGTTAAAGTCACAAAAAAAACTTCTGATAGCAAAATATTTTATGGAACAATACAACAATATCTCTCTCTCTCTCTCTCTCTCTCTCTCTCTCTCTCTCTCTCTCTCTCTCTCTCTCTCTCTCTGTGCTAAGTTACAAAAAAACTTGAGAGAGCAAAATATTTTATGAAACAATACAGCAATCTCTCTCTCTCTCTCTCTCTCTCTCTCTCTCTCTCTCTCTCTCTCTCTCTCTCTCTCTGTGTGTGTGTGTGTGTGTGCTAAGTTACAAAAAAAAAACTTGTGATAGCAAAATGTTTTATGAAACAATACAACAATATGTCTCTCTCTCTCTCTCTCTCTCTCTCTCTCTCTCTATGTGTGTGTGTGTGTGTGTGTTAAAGTTACAAAAAAAACTTGTGACAGCAAAATATTTTATGAAACAATACAGCAATCTCTCTCTCTCTCTCTCTCTCTCTCTCTCTCTCTCTCTCTCTCTCTCTCTCTCTCTCTCACTGTGAGTGTGTGTTAAAGTTACAAAAAAAACTTGAGAGAGCGAAATTTTTTAAGAGACAATACAATGAAATTACTTGTGATGAAGATATGAACTCGCTACAAAGAGACCTAGACAAAATATATGAATGGGCAGAGGTAAATAGGATGGTATTTAACTCTGATAAATTTGAATCAATAAATTATGGTGATAAAGAAGGAATGCTATATGCATATAGAGGACCTAATAACGAGACAATCACAAATAAGGAAGCTGTTAAAGACCTTGGTGTGATGTTGAATAGGAATATGTTATGCACTAATCAAATAGCAATACTATTGGCAAAATGCAAAGCAAAAATGGGAATGTTGTTCCGGCACTTCAAAACAAGAAAAGCCGAACACATGATTATGCTGTATAAAACGTACGTAAGTAGTCCACTTGAATATTGCCATATAATATGGTACCCACACTACCAAAAGGATATTGCACAAATAGAGAGTGTACAAAGGTCCTTTACAGCTAGAATAGAAGTTAAGGACCTTGACTACTGGTAAAGACTACAATTCTTATATTTATATAGTCTCGAAAGGAGAAGAGAACGCTACATGATAATACAGGCATGGAAACAGATAGAAAGAATTACCGAAAACATCATGGAGAGCTAAAAATATCAGAAAGAGCAAGCAGAGGTAGATTAATAGTGCCCAAAACTATACCAGCAAAACTAAGAAAAGCACACAGGACATTAATCCACTACGCATCAGCATCGATGATGCAGCGTCTATTCAATGCGTTACCAGCTCATCTGAGGAACATATCAGCAGTGAGCGTAGATGAGTTTAAGAATAAGCTCGACAAATATCTAAGATGCATCCCAGACCATCCAAGATTGGAAGATGCAAAATATACCGGAAGATGCATTAGTAACTCTCTGGTAGATATCAGAGGTGCCTCACACTGAGGGACCTTGGGCAACCCGAACGAACTGTAAGGTCTGTAAGGTAAGGTAAGGTCTCTCTCTCTCTCTCTCTCTCTCTCTCTCTCTCTCTCTCTCTCTCTCTCTCTCTCTGTGTGTGTGTGTGTGTGTATGTGTTAAAGTTACAAAAAACTTGTGATAGCAAAATATTTTATGAAACAATACAGCAATCTGTGTGTGTGTGTGTGTGTGTGTGTGTGTGTGTGTGTGTGGGTGTGTGTTAAAGTTACAAAAAAACTTGATATAGCAAAATATTTTATGAAACAATACAGCAATCTGTGTGTGTGTGTGTCTGTGCGCGGTAAGTTACAAAAATACCTCTGATAGCAAAATATTTTATGTAAGAATACAACAACATGTCTCTCTCTCTCTCTCTCTCTCTCTCTCTCTCTCTCTCTCTCTCTCTCTCTCTCTCTCTCTCTCTGTGTGTTTGTTAAAGTTACAAAAAAAATTGTGATTGCAAAATATTTTATGAAACAATACAGTAATCTCTCTCTCTCTCCCTCTCTCTCTCTCTCTCTCTCTCTCTCTCTCTCTCTCTCTCTCTCTCTCTCTCAGTGTGTGTGTGGGTGTGTGTGTTAATGTTACAAAAAACTTGATAGCAAAATATATTATGAAACAATACAGCAATCTCTCTCTCTCTCTCTCTCTCTCTCTCTCTGTGCGTCTGTATGTGTGTGTATGTGTTAAAGTTACAAAAAATAGTGATAACGAAATATTTTATGAAACAATACAGCAATTTCTCTCTCTCTCTCTCTCTCTCTCTCTCTCTCTCTCTCTCTCTCTCTCTCTCTCTCTCTCTCTCTTGTGTCTGTGTTGTGTTAAAGTTACAAAAAAAAAACTTGAGATACCAAATATTTTATGAAACAATGCAGCAATCTGTGTGTGTGTGAAAAGTTACAAAAAAAATTGTGTGAGCAAAATATTTTATGAAACTACACAACAATCTCTCTCTCTCTCTCTCTCTCTCTCTCTCTCTCTCTCTCTCTCTCTCTCTGTGTGTGTGTGTGTGTGATAAAGTTAAAAAAAAAATTGAGAGAGCAAGATATTTTATGAAACAATACAGAAATCACTCTCTCTCTCTCTCTCTCTCTCTCTCTCTCTCTCTCTCTCTCTCTCTGAGTGTGTTAAAGTTACAAAAAAAAAACTTGTGATAGCAAAATATTTTATGAAACAGTAAAGCAATCTCTCCCTCTCTCTCTGTATGTGTGTGTGTGTTAAAGTTAAAAAAAACTTGAGATAGCAAAATATTTTATGAAGAAATAGAGCAATCTCGCAATCTCTCTCTCTCTCTCTCTCTCTCTCTCTCTCTCTCTCTCTCTCTCTCTCTCTCTCTCTCTCTATGTGTGTGTGTGTGTGTGTGTGTTGAAGTTACAAAAAAAAACTTGTGATAGCAAAATATTTGATGAAACAATACAACAATCTCTCTCTCTCTCTATCTATCTATATGTGTGTGTGTGTTCAGTTACAAAAAAAATTGAGATAGCAATATATTTATGGAACAATACAACAATATGTCTCTCTCTCTCTCTCTCTCTCTCTCTCTCTCTCTCTCTCTCTCTCTCTCGCTGTGTGTGTGCGTGTTAAAGTTACAAAAAAAAAACTTGTGATAGCAAGATATTTTATGAAACACTACAGCAATCTGTGTGTGTGTGTGTGTGTGTGTGTGTGTGTGTGTGTGTGTGTGTGTGTGTGTGTGTCTTAAAGTTATAAAAAAAATGTGATAGCAAAATATTTTATGAAACAATACAGCAGTCTGTGTGTGTGTGTATGTGTTAAAGTTACAAAAAAAGACTTGCGATATCAAAATATTTTATGAAACAATACAGCAATATCTCTCTCTCCTCTCTCTCTCTCTCTCTCTCTCTCTCTCTCTCTCTCTCTCTCTCTCTCTCTCTCTCTCTCTCACTGTGTGTGTCTTAAAGTAACAAAAAAAAACTTGAGATAGCAAAATATTTTATAAAACAAAACAACGATCTATCTCTCTCTCTCTCTCTCTCTGATCTTTCGACCTACTGATTATTTTCTGCATGAAGGATTAGTATGAATATCTAGGTGACATACTGGATGCCTCCATTTTCCCGTGAAAAAAAAAATTAACAAATGAAAAAATGTTTTTCTATGTCATTTCATGCAAGCGGACTATGCTTCGTTAAATGATCTTTTTTTCTGTTTTGTTTTTAATTTCTTGTTAGTCCTATTCATTTTCCCGTTCAAAGAACGAATGAGAAACAACGGCATCAGCTATATCAGCAACAGCATAACTAAGCAACGAAATAGCATTAGCGACACAGACTGGGAAGAACAAAAGAGACAACATCGCCAACGGCAACGCAGCAACATCATCAAGGACAAGAGCTGAATGACTAAAACAACTACACAACGCCGCCAATTATGGAAAGCAACAGCACGAATAACAACAACAGAAGGCATGGAGAACGTAAACAGCAACAGCAGCACCAGCAACAGAAAGGAAAACTACACAACAACAGGAACAGCAAAAGTAAGAACTATATTTACAGCATCATGGACGTCAGCAATACCAAGGACTAAGTGCGCAGCAACAGAGCAGTTGACGAGAGCAACAGCAACAGCAAGAGTCACTATGCAGCAACAGTGACAAAAGCAAGTAAACACGAGCAACAGTAATCACAAGAACGACTACTTAGCAACAGGAACACAAGCAAGTACATCTATACAGCAACAGTCATGCAAGCAACAGCATTAGCTACACTAGAGCAAAGACGACCACAGAGCAACAGGGACGAAAGCAACAGCAACACAAAACCAAAGAAACAAGCAGTATTAGCTGGAACAGCAACAAAACAGCAGTGGTTACAGCAACCGGATTATAGGGCTATCTGCAGACTCTGGGCTGCACGTGTGACCGATTCGTTTTGTACAGCTCGACAAGTGTTACAGCGCCAAATTAATACGGCTAGGATACAGGTGTAAGCATAAGCAAGCTGCGATGGCCTTCAACTGTTTCCACGAGTTGATGTGGGCTTTGATTCTTTCTTATTGTTGTTGTTTGTTAGTTAGAATGCTTCACAGTACTGCGGACATTCTGCTGGGCTACAGATTCTGCATCTGCGTGCTTAAAATGTCAATCAAATGATTATATCCCGAACTGCACAGCTCAATGTCAGAACAAGCACACACGTATAGAATATTATCATTAATATTATTTATCTGTTTCTTGTTATTGATATAATATTCTGACTATTTTTTCCTTATCCAGATCCGGAATAGAAAATGGAATCAAAATCCCATTTAAGACAAATTTACTTGTCAATGGATAATTAATCCTTCGTAAGTTCGCCCTGTTGAAAATGGCGCTATCATGTCAGGAAGTGTCGTCTGCCCCAGTTTCGAAGTCCTTCGCCGTCCAAAAGAAAATTCAGACGAGAACGCGCATTTCAAGGACGCAGCCAATGAAGTCTTCAGTGACGTCAGCAATACGTCACCAGTTCTGATCTTGGAAATATTTCTAACGCTGCTTGCTGAGTTCTAGTAAGACCACCGAATGGTCTTGGTTCTAGTAAGGCTTCCACGGACACGCTTTAATGTTCAACCAGCCCTTCATTGCATGGGCGAGCTCTTCCCTTCATTTGCATGCCCTCTCAGAAAGCTTACTTTATAAGTGGCTTTAGCTGTTTAGGAATCTTTTTGATATATGCACACATTTGATCAAAATCATTCTAATCTGAGCAGAGCAGACCCTCGGAATCGCAATGTACATCTCTAAGACATATTCCGATAGAAAATATTAATGTGAACATGATATTACGAGAGCAACTAGAATAACAACGTTGATAATAATGTTTTTTGGGGAGGACAGACAAACCATCTATTATAACGGAGAGGAGGATTCGGCCATCACCTCTGGCAAATGTTTTGCACCCTCCATTTCATGTTAAAAACTTAATCGGAGGCAGAATATCATCGAACACACAGAGAGTACACATGAATAGTGCAACACTTGCCATTTCAGGTATGTGTCAGGTGAGCATTAGCAATTTACAAGTGCGTCAGTCGCAACCAGACATTAGTCGTAGGATGTGTGATCCAGTTTGAATTGTTAAGAGGCAGTGGCTTCTTAAATGGATATAGAAAGCGCCGGAACTATCCTCTGTAATTATCCTTTGTTATCAGTTAACTTTTCCATCTTTTCTTTTTTATGCATCTAACCACGGGAAAAAAAAGTTAAAGCGACCAAAAGAAAATTAGGGTATAAAAGCATTACGTGCAGAATTTGAGCAATAACGCCAATGCTGTCATTCACACGCTAGTTGGGGCTTACTTCCGATGCAGACTCGTCAGTAGGCCTATCCCTATCTTGAGCAAGAAAATGGGAAGCTGTTGAATCCCCTAAGCTTTAAGCTTCAGTTGAGGTACACGGATTACTTGTAACGGCTTTTTAAATACGAAATAAAGTTGTCAGGTTTGTACGACATATAATTTCATAAATTTTAAACATTGCTTTCTCCCAAAATGAACGAACGATTAATTAACTGATCGATTTTATACCAAACTGGCGTCACGATAACAATGGACTCGACACCCAGCATTGCTGGTAATATTTACTAAATATATATATATATATATATATATATATATATATATATATATATATATATATATATATATATATATATATATATATATATATATATATATATATTTGTGTGAGTGTGTTTTGCGGGAGAAGGTCGTGCTTTTACAATGATCTCCCTCCATTATCGCCCTAATATGATGACGTCCAAGCACTCAAACTTATCCAAATTATTCAGAGTTGAACCGCCATAGAAGAACACGAGAAGCTACAGAATCAGTCAGCATCTGGCGTACAACCTTTCCTTGACACCAATTTGAAGTAAGCTTTCAATGCTCATCACACGAAGCAAGGTTGTTCGTCAGCTACAGAGGATCGAGCAGTTCGAGTGATTACAGCTGACGGGAGTAACAGCTAAAGTGCGAGCCTTATCCATCACAAAGAACACAAAAACAAACATTAATTTCATCTGCGATAAGAGTAATCAAAAGTTTGCTTAAATAAAATTGCAAACTGTTTGCACGATTAAGTTTTGTAACTTGTTATAAAACAATTATCAGAGGATAAATGCAGATGCTACCGTTCAGGTTGGGTTCGACAGAACAAAGCTGGTTGACGTGGTTAACAAGAGGATGATACCGACTGTGAGCTTGCCAGAAAGTACGGTAAAACATTTTAATATTTTATGAACACAGTCATTAAGAAAAAAGTTTCTTTTAGGTTTAATATGGAATAGATAAAATAGAATATACAATTTAGGCCAAAGGCCAAGCGCTGGGACCTATGAGGTCATTCAGCGCTGAGTCGGATATTGACGGTAAAAATGTTTGAAAGATGTACCAGGAGGAAAACCTCGCAGTTGCAGCATGAATCAATTATTAGGAGAGGTTGGGAAGTAAGATGGAAGAAAGAGAATATAAACGGAGGTACGCTACAGTAATAGGAATGAAAGGTGTTGCAGCTAGGGGACGAAGGGACGGCACTAGCCCCCTACTGAATGTTTCAATATGAAAGAGAGAGAGAGAGAGAGAGAGAGAGAGAGAGAGAGAGAGAGAGAGAGAGAGAGAGAGAGAGAGAGAGAGAGAGAAGCTATTTGGTACCTGAGCCAGGTTGCAAAAGATCGTTTTTTTATAATCAAAAGTCATTAAATGACGGTTTTTTTCTTAAGCTTCGAATCAGCAACGCCATCTCATCACTAACTGCAAATATTCTAAAATGTATTTATTTTTTAGTGAAAACTTCATTTGAATTGCAACTTCGTAAAACGAGAATCATACGAAACTTTCGAGGTCTGGCAGGGAGGAGTTATGATAAACATAACAGAACATTCGTCAAATATTTATCAGCTTGAATGTATCTAAGTCATTTACTCTTTAATTCCATTCAGTCTTGAAGAGGCATCTTTCTATCTGAATTGACTGATTGGTGAATTGATGTAAACTGCTGTAGAAACGATTACTGCGACCTTCAACAATAGTACTCGGTTCGAGCACCGTAGGTGACTCGTACACTGAAAATACTTCAGGATTTTTAAAAGTTGTGATGCCTGGAAAATTTTGACACATCTGGGGAAATAAAATATTACAGTAATCATTTTATTACTTATCTGTCGACCGAAGGATCAAATTACGATAGGTTGATTTAATATTTACTACCTGGGAAAGATATACACACGTCTGACGAAAAGCCTAATAAGGGAAACAGTTCACTATGGAATATAGCTGAAGCATTAAAGCATGAAAAATATGCAAAATATACTTTTTAAGGCAAACTTGGAAAGTTGGACTATACACCGGAATACGCAAAAGAGTAACCGGATACGTAATTACATGCGACGATATAATGTTATTTTGTACGTGAAAAACAATTGGTCTGGTGAATGTTGATGCTTACAACAAAATGACTGATGACATTTTAACGAACAATGATTCCTTTCCCCCTGGGTGAGAGCAGCTTAGGCCAAAATTCTTTCGAAAACAAAGCTGAATTGAAACGTTGCAGAACTTATCTAGATTTCGTAACAAAATGTCACCACATTCATCTCGCCAAGTCACTGCATGGATCTGCAAAAACTTGAAGTGAATGAAATGAATGCATGACAAAGTTGTACACAGAAGAATGAATATCTCCTCTCTTTTCCAAGTCAAAATGGTCCATTTATGTGTCATTTCGACTGCTGTTAGTGCAACTAACTTCGATAACTGCAAGTGCTGCTGACGCACCGATGAGGCAAAGTCCTGTACTTTTTTTTCACAGCTATTCCGTCCCTAGTCGTACCTGCTTTGAATATTCATCATGACAATGTTAAGTACATATGATACCGTAACAGTGTAAGTGTTATGAACATGAATAGCATGGTGAAAGGGTTGAAAAAAATACCAGCCTTAGAGGCGATCCTGAATGGGAAGGAATGAGGTAAGGCACAGCCGAGGCTTTAATTCACATGAAAAAATCAGCATAAAACAACAATGCATAGTCAACCTACATTGCGAGGCAAGGTCAAACGCGCACTGACTAATAGTAAGAAACTTGGAATCGCAAATCACAAGACCTCTTGTGACCGACCAGCACTTCCTTTAACCTGGAATTAACCATAGAATAGAAACAATTAAAAAAGCTTTTAAGCTTTAACCCTGATAACAAGGTAGCTATGAGGAGATATTTTTTTCTCAGCTGTGAACGAAAACAAAACACCTCCAGAACAGATGGTTGACGCTAAGTAAATGTTTTTTTCATTAAACAATATTACTCAAAAGTAGTCATAAAGATTGCCATTGCCATAGTTGTTAAAGAGCATAACTCATTAGGACTACCATCACGGGACCTCACCATTGGACTGATAAGAGAGAGAGAGAGAGAGAGAGAGAGAGAGAGAGAGAGAGAGAGTAGGCTGCCTAGTGTGGACCTACGGGCTCTGTAAGTAACAAAGACTGAGATGCACTGCGGTGACAGGTTGCCATCTTTTGCGGCAGCTGGTATTAGGCGGTGTCTAGATGGTCACTTGAAGGCGTGCCTCCAAAAGAATGAAGAGAGAGAGAGAGAGAGAGAGAGAGAGAGAAACTGAAATGTGTTCTTCATTTCGGTTTCCCCTCTTCTTCCTCTCTCCGTTCCATTTCCTATTGGCTCCTCTTCCGCATCCCCCTTCCTCATCCGGGCATCTGATCTCTCTCTCTCTCTTCTCTCTCTCTCTCTCTCTATAGTTTACTTATTCTTCTCGTTATGCTTTATGCTCCTTCTCCACCTGTCTCATCCACCACGTATATCGTCCTCTCTCTCTCTTTTACCCCACAGTCCAAACGACGGCAAAAGCTAATCACGTGCCCTGAAATTCGCCGCCAGCCACTTCCCTATCCCCCTTCCCTTCGACATAAAGTCGTCTCAAGGACCCATCCGTATGGCAGCGCTGTATTACCGGTTCTGTCTAGATTGAAGCGGTTTTGCTGGGCCTCTTACGATTTCCGATTATACGCTCTTGTTTAGTAAAGGAACTGTAATCTCTTGGCTTTTAATCAAATTGCTAGCTCGCTGTAACTGGGCCAGCTACTCTCTCTCTCTCTACCAATGTTTGATGCTGACTCATCGAATAAAATTTTTCTTTTTTTGTGACTTGCCAGGGGCTGGGCGCTTTTTCAACAAACTGCTTCCCCTTGCCACCAAACCTCTCCCTAACCCCCTCCATCTCTCTCTCAAAAATTTCCTTTTTTTTGCTTCGTTAACTAAAGAAGGGTTGGGTCAAGGGGTACGTGTATAGGGTGACCAGATACAGTGAATCATTAAAATGTTACACACACACATGGGTGTAATCTATCGCGTTTGTCCTTCATACTTTTGTTTTCTCTTGCATAAACAATAAACCTTCTCCTGGATGCTTGCTTGCGAAGAAACAATAGTAGGTACAGTGTCAAAAAAGAAGGCAAACAAAATTAATATTCCTAAACAACATCTGCCAAAGGTCTTTCCGTACAGAGGAAAAAGCATTATACGATCGGAAAACGACTGTATAATAGTCATAACTAAGAAACTGTTTATGTCAACAGAAATTCCTTCTCTCTCTCATCCTAATTACATACTGAACAAACAATAACCCGCTACTTCTGTGAAAATCTGCGAGCGTCACGACACCACATGCCACAGTTTTCATTAGATGGTACACGAATTATGGCGCGTAAACAGGAGCGTTTATTTATATGAGAAGGCGCGCGCGTATATAGGAATTGATGTTCGCGGTATTCACTACTGGGCCTAGGCGGTGCAGTTTCATTTTACTTTGTACAGTACACAGTACATAGTCAGTTCAAGAACATCAACATAAACATGCGCCCTACATGGCGATCATGGTCTTCAAGAAAAAAAAAGTGCTAGAATGCTAAATAATGCTAGTTAACGGACGAGAAGCGGTGCTTTTCAACGTGGTATGGCCGTTGGCTAATGCTAGTTAACATTTCATTCATTAACGATTTTGTCCTGAGCATTGCGTGCCCCGGTTTGTGTGTGTGTGTGACTGCGTGTACTGATCTACTTAACGATTCACTGAGCAATCTTTCAAGGGATTTCATTTGCATCTGCTACGTTGGCTGTCGGATCGTAGGAAGAGGCTATACAGAATATTGTCACCGCTATGATTCAAGAGTCACGGGAAAGAACCGAAAGAACTGATGCGTAGGCAAAGAACCGAAGCTCATTACGAAGCCCTTACCGCCAAAGTCTAAAGAGCTTGCCTTGGACGATGAAGGGAAGGTAACTGGCGCATTAGGCCGCTTTCACACGTATCGACTTTACGCCGTCCGCCGTCCACGGCACGACGTCGTCCTCTCAAATAACCATGGATGTCTATGGACGCTTTCACACATATCGACTGACGCCGTGAACGACTTGGCGCCGTCGACGGCCGCCGTTGTCACAACGGCGCCCATTTGGAAACGGCACGGCGTCGCGCCGTCGACGGCGTGAAATGTACACAGGTCTTTATGGACATGTTCACACGTGACGGCGTTCCGCCGTCTGTACTGGACGGTGCGAGTCGCGACACTACTTCAGTTGTTTCCTGACCACAGGCGTGTGCATAGTATTGCTCGCCAGTCACAATGGAAGACGTTGACATAGACGTTGAATTGTTGATTAGCCTGGTTCAAGAGAGGCCTGTTCTCTGGGACAAAAGCCTTGAAGCATACAAGTCCAAGACTGAAACTACTGCAGCATGGAGGGAAATCTGCAATCACCTGAACCCGAACTTTGAGTCTATGAGCGACGATGCAAAGAACAAATATGGTGAGTACATGTACTGTTCATATTAATGTCTAGTGTGCAAGGTCTGTCGTGTGTCGATCAAGATAATGTTTGTTTGTTTGTGTTAATGTGTTCTGTGTTTGTTTATAATTCCTTTGTGTTTCCATGTGTTTCGTATGTGTTGTCCACATTCTTGTCCACCCCACTACAGGATATACCTGAATACAGGAACAATATTCATGAACATATTTATTTATACATGTTTTTATTCCCAAACTCTATGCTGCAACTAAAAACAAAATTCATATTGCTGGTGATTTATATATAATGAAAATATTAGTTATACTGATACATAAGTATGAAGACATACATGCGATACATGCTTAGGTATATAATAAATACTACCTTAGTATACAGTCATAATCAGCTATGCATGATGCATTACATTAAGTCTTTTATAATGTAATAGGCTTACTCCTGCACATCATCATTGTCTTATTTACATTTTCCACTGCCATGCAACTGACCCTTCTTGTGTCATGAAGTACTCAGCAAAATCTTTGCGGATATCATTACCAGATTTGTTTCCGCGTTCACCCTCCATGTCTGGAACGTCATTAAATCCTTCGATTGTGAGTGTGTCTTCGAAGTTGAAACCATCACGCTCTCTCACAAAATTGTGCAGTACACAACATGCCTGTACAATTTTCATACTCAGTTCCACTGACACATTGAGTGGCCTATGGAATATTCTCCATTTATTGGACAAGATCCCAAATGAACATTCTACGTACCTCCTTGCTCTACTCAACCGGTAGTTGAAAACACTTTTTTGCTGATCTATAATTTTGCCTGAGTAGGGTCGCATAAGATTCTTGTGAATACCAAATCCTTCGTCTCCAACAAACACATATGGAGTGCAACCTGCTACAGACTCAGACAAGGGCTTTGGTTTGGGGATGGGGAGATCATTGTTAGCAATGTCTCTCCAAAGTTGTCTCTCCTTAAACAATGATGAATCACAGTCTTTCCCATAGGCACCAATGCTCACGAACACAAACCTATACTCGCTATCAGCCACGGCCAACAATACCATTGAGTAAAAGTCCTTGTAGTTCCAAAACAAAGACCCGCTGTCACATGGCTTAATGATCCTGATGTGTTTGCCATCCACTGCCCCTATACAATGTGGAAACTGAGTTTTCTTATGGAAACCAGCAGCAACGCCCTCCAGCCTTTCCTCTGATAATGGTGGTATACATTCGTGACTCAAGGTCACCCATATGTTGCATATGCATAATCACTACTAAAGTTTACTGGGGTTTTTTTCTTTCTAGGTAAGGTGTTAAGTACAAAATGGACTAACATCAGAGACCGGTACATCAAATACCTGAAGAAGCTTGAAGATGAAAAAAAAACAGGATCCCAAGCAAAATCAATTAGAAAATACATATATAGCGACAGCATGTCATTCCTGCAGAAGAATACCAGGAGGAAGGAGACAGTTTCAAGTGCTGTAGAAGAAGAAGAACATGCTGAGATAAGCCGCGACACACCCACACTCTCCGACCCTCAACCCTCAAGATCAACTCAGGGAAAAGGTAAAAAACAGAAAACGCTTGTGACAGATATAGAAAAGTCTATTTTGAAAAAACTACAGGAACCAGAGGATCGTCATGTTAATTTTTTAAAGGTATTTTACCATCATGGCTGGTCAGGACGGGACGTCACTCTAGGCTAGAGGGAAGACGGGGAGGATCAGAAACTGAAGTCCAGAGAGGGAGAACGAGATAGGGACAGATCTTCCGGTTATTTTGGGGCCTTTTAGGCAAGCTTTTATATATATTAATTATATATATATATATATATATATATATATATATATATATATATATATATATATATATATATATATATATATATAAATATATAATATATATTTATATATATATATATATATATATATATATATATATATATATATATATATATATATATATATATATATATATATATATAGATAGATAGATAGATAGATAGATAGATAATATGAACCTATAATTTCCTGTGATTTGTTTATATTTGCTGCGTTTCCGAAGACTAATGCCGAAAATGGAGGACTTAACAAGTAGTGTGGGTTTCGGGAAATGGGCTGCGTTTTGTAACAGCCAATTAGAATGTAATTCACTCGTATATTTATTTACCTACTTTATTATTTATCTATTCTGTTCCAATCACCCAAAATCATATTTAATTATGTTTATATATTTCCTATTATTCTATTCTGTGTATTCTTTTAGCTGCTTATTGATTTTACTCATTTAATAATTCGATATCTGAATCAATTATTTTCATTTTTCTAATGTTTCTGAATGGTTTTTGTCTTTTGTTCTCCAATAATTAGCCTTTCGAAACAGTCTTGTAAGAAATTTATTTTAAATATCCAATCTAAAACATTCTTTTAATATTTTCGTTACACTACCCATTCAAAATACAAATTCATCTGGAATCCCCAAGAAAATAAATATTTCTTTATTCTTCTTGGATTTCGTTTTGACACCTGTGCTGTCAAAGGAAAGAAGCATAAACTAGTGAAATATTTTATGCTATTTTAAAAATTATCATTTTTCAAAAATAATGACAGTCAACTATATTGATTTCATACGAACTTCACCAGCACAGACACACACATGTATATATATATATATATATATATATATATATATATATATATATATATATATATATATATATTATAATGTCGAGATGCGTATCAAGTACCTGGTTACTACACAACTAATCTCAAGATTCAAAAATATACCTCACTTCAGCCAGATACCTGAACGCTCATAACATTAATTATTACGACTGAGTACTCTAAAGGTAACAGTGATCCCTTAAGAAAAACTTATTTATCACTTGAAAAATCAAACTAAGTCTATCAGAATATGTGTGAGGCATCAAAAATTAAACTAGAAATCTTCTAGAGTAAAAGGGCATCACTCCATCAAAAAACTCTAACTGTTTCCCTGGTCTTAATTCACTTTAGCAAAACTAAAAGAACAAAACATGTTTATCACTTTGCCTTATGCACACACAATCAATCCTATTCACTGATGGTCAATAAATGAAACACTGTTTTTCTAAAAATGTTAAATACAAAAATTTATTTTCAGATTCAAAGTTTATAATTAGAATTCACAATCTGAAAAATTTATTATTACTTGAAAATAACACAACACTTAATTAATTCTTGAATCAAATTATGAAACAAAACTAATTCACAAAAACTTTATCAAGAATTTAAATTAATCAAGCAAAATTTAAACTATCAAGAATTACTCAAGATTTGAAAAGAAAATCTTAATAAATGAAATCAAGTATGCAATGTTAAATTACACCAAGAAATATTTAAAATGCTATATAAATAAATGTTACATCACAAACATAAAAAATGTGAAAATGCAAAGAGACTGTAAATAGAAAAACACACAAAAATACACATAAGATTTATCAATAATGAGTTCACTTGGCCAAAATTTCCTAACTTATCATACCATGGTATTATAAGTATAATTCACGTTACCTTACACAAACTTGTGAAAACCTCTGTAAACCACTTGCTGCAGCTGCGTTACCACAAAACACACTTTTTACCAGGCGCTGTTACGAACTAAATAACTTTACTAAATTCAGATCTCAAAAGTTAATGTTAAAAAGTGACCACAGAACACTACGTTAAAAGTAATCTCTTGCTTAGAACGAGAGAGAGAGAGAGAGAACCAATCCAACTGGTCTCAGATATCAGAATGAAACAAATTTTAGGATTCCAGTAACACGTGAAACAATTACATGATGTCATTAAATCATTTTAAAAGCGAGATACTAAAGAAGCTTCTAGAAGCAGGAAGTGACGTCATTAAAGCATTTTTGGGTGCGAGATACAAAGGAGAAGCTTTAGAAGAAAGTTACGTCATCCCAGCAAAACGTTTTGAACACAATCTTACAAAACATGACGTAACTGATCAGGACACGTATTCTTTCTCTCAAAGTGGCGTACATGACTCGAACAATGCATGTAACAACATGAAATCACTCGCCTTGAGCCATTAGATGCGATTTAATCGGCGTTTGTTTTGCAAACCTGTCATCACTAACCCAAAACAAAGCGCTCCCTCTTATCTCAACTGATGACAACTGAAATGAAACAAGCCCTTCCTGGACACACACACACATGTGTTCAAGTACTACGCTTTTATCAAGAAACATATTCGTTCTTAACTACGTTACTATTAAAATTGTATTGACAATTCTAAATTACGCTATTAAGTTACTATATCATTAGTACTTTTGAGATCTGATGCCAAACTAAATATGACACTTCAACGATCATCATCATTAAACATAACACATGAAAAAAGTAAATATGTCAAAATTATAGGAGGATATACGTATTACAAGGCAACATCATGAAAGTCCTCCCCCGAGAAGATTACTTATCCCGGGTTTGAATCCCACGATTCACAACAGGATAAATAATCTGCTATGACATTATCTTTTCCTGAAATGTGTTTAACACTTACATTATACAGTTGCAGGCATAAAGACCACCTGGTCAGTCTCATAGTATTATTTTTCATCTTTTTGATGAATGAGATTGGGTTGTGATCCGACAACACTAAAATTTCTTCATTCCTAGGTCGGTTCACATACACTTAAAATTTTTTCAATGCTGTGATTAATGCTAATGTTTCTTTTTCGATTGTTGAGTAAGTTTTCTGGTGCTTTTTCAACTTTGAAGACATGAAACATACTGGATGGAGGATTCTGTCGTCATCTTCTTGAAGTAGAACAGCTCCAATTCCACAGTCGGATGCATCAACTTGTATCACAAACTTTTTATTGAAGTCTGGAGCTTGAAGCACTGGTCTTGAAGTTAATATGGCTTTAACCTTCTCAAATGATTCTTGACATTCTGGAGTCCAAACAAACTTTCTTTTAGGACTGGTTAAGTCAGTTAAGGGAACTACTACGGCTGAGAAATTTGGACAGAATCGGCGATAAAATCCAGCCATGCCCAAAAATCTTTGTAGCTGTTTCCTTGTAGTAGGAGGGGTAGCCTTACGGATACCTTCTACATTAGCATCAATAGGAGCGAGAAGGCCTTTTCCAACTTCAAATCCTAGATACTGTACAGTTGCCTTTCCAAACTCAGTTTTTTGTAAGTTGATTGTTAGTCCTGCTTCCCGTAGTTTCTTGAACACTTTCCTTAATATCTTCAGATGTTCTTCCCATGTATTAGAATAAATCACAATGTCATCAAGGTATACATCCACTCCTCCTATTGATCCTAGTAGTTGATCCATCACTCACTGGAATGTTGCAGGTGCATTCATCAGACCAAACGGCAAAACAGTGTATTGATACAGTCCAAAAGGAGTAATGAAAGCTGACAGCAACTTAGCATTCTCATCTAAGGGAATTTGATAATATCCTTTCAACAAGTCTATCTTGGAAACAAACTTGGCTTGCCCAATATTATCAAGTAATTGATCAATAAGAGGCAAGGGATAATTGTCAGCCACACTGATGGAATTCAGTTTCCTATAATCAGTACACATCCTAAATGAGCCATCTGGTTTCTTCACTAACACGCAAGGAGAACTATAATGACTTGAACTGGGTTCTGCTAATCCATGCTGCAACAAATATTCAACTTCTTTCTTCAAAACATCTCGATGAAAAGGTGATAAGCGATAAGCTCTCATTTTAAAAGGTTTTCCATCTTCTCTGATCTTTATCTCATGCTTTGTCAGATTGGTACGCCTAGGTACATCTGCAAAAATTTCAGGGAAACTTTGAATCACTTCACTTAATTCACTACTTTGCTCAACACTCAGATGTTTTAGTTTATCTTCCAAATTTTCTAATACTGAAGAATTGTTCATCTTGTTTTCAGCTCCCAATTCGTAGCCATCATCATCCTCTGTAGATGAAGTTGTCTGTGTTATTGACACTGTTTCAGTTTTAGTCTCTGAGAAGTAAGGTTTCAAAAGATTCACATGTATCTTCCTCTGTCGTTTTCTTCTTCCTGGTGTTTCAATCACATAAGTTCGATCACTTAACTTCTCTAGTATCCTATAAGGACCTTGAAACTTATTGGTAAGGGGAAATCTTTTCACTGGTAAGAACACTAGAACTTGCTGTCCAATACTAAAATTTCTTAGCTTAGTTTTAGCATCATATTTTCTTTTCATTTTCTCTTGACTTATTTTCAAATTTTCTAAAGAGAATTTTCTAATTTCTCTTAATCTTTTCCTCAAGTTCTTCACATATTCTCCTTGGATTTCCTCTTGATTTTCTTCCCAATTCTCTGCAAGAATCTTCAATGGACCTCTAATGTCTCGACCAAAAATCATTTCATTTGGTGAACATCCCATGCTTTCTTGATAAGCATTCTAACTTCAAATAACATTAAAGGTAAACCAGCATCCCATTCTCTTCCTGATTCATTACAATACTTAGTTAACATACTTTTCAATGTCTGATGGAACCTTTCCAAGGCTCCTTGAGTCTCTGGATGATAAGCAGTTGATAACTGTTGTTTTACTCCTAACAAGTTCATCACATCCTGGAATAATTTTGAAGTAAAGTTCGTTCCTCTATCACTTTGCACAATTTCTGGTATTCCAAACTTGGAGAAAAACTCCACCAACTTCTCAGCAATTACCTTTGCACTTATACTTCTTACAGGAATCGCTTCAGGATACCTAGTCACTGGACACATTAATTTTAATAGATATTCACTTCCTTTCTTTGTTTTCGGAAGTGGCCCAACCACATCTATAATTACCTTGCTAAAGGGTTCTCCTCTAACTTCTATGGGTTGTAGGGGTGCTTTCTGAATGGTTTCATTCGGTTTTCTAGCTATCTGGCATGTGTGACACACTGCAAAATCTGCTAACGTCCTTGTGAAGTCCAGGCCAGAAAAAATACTTCATAATCTTCTCAACAGTCTTCCTGATTCCCATATGTTCAGACAGACTCAGGCGCTACTGCTACAACTTGCTTCCTCAATGGATATGGAATCAAAATTTGATGATATTCACCCCATTCAGTATTTCCTGGTATATCTGCAGGTCGATGCTTCCTCATTAGCAATCCTTCCTTTAGATAATAACAGGTGGAGGTTTGTTGCATCTCTTCTTGATCAACAACTCTGAAGAACAGATCAGCCAACGTTGTATCCCTCTTCTGCAGTTTCATTAGCTTCTCTCTAGTCACTTGACCAACTTCAAGGGCTGAATTCTCCATATCTGCTAACTCTGCTTCTGTAGTTTCATTACCATCTTCAGGAACACTTTGACTACTCGGAGTCTCTTCAATAACAGCAGGATCCTCGTCTTCTTGGGAAATCTCTTCATTACTAACATTAGGGGAAACTTCACTTTCCTGGAACAGTTCTTCTAAGCTTAAAGATCCTTCACTTGATTCTTCTGGTGCAGGTAAATCCTCAGTATCTTCACTTGCAGACATAGTTCTCTTCATACTCCTGGTAGTTACACAACTTGGAAACAGGTGGGGGTTTTTCTTCTCTAAATCAACCGTAGGACTAACCCTTAACGGTTTGTCTGTCACTATAGGACAAGAAACAAATGGTACACCACCAACTTCATTACCCAGTAAAAATGTACACCTTCAACAGCTAGTGAGTCCTTTACAGCAAAATCAACATTTCCTGTCACCAATTCACAGGACAAATGCAAGCGGCATATAGGAGTTACCTCTTCTCCTCCTATACCCTTCAAAATAGCTGAATCTCCGGTGAGATTCTTCTCCAGCTGTGGGTGAGCACCACGAACTACCACACTATGGTTACTCCCCGTATCACGTAATACCTTGACTGGTACCTGCACACTTCCTCCTTGAGTTTCAGCGTACCTTCATAGATATATGGCTTAAAAGCCTCCAAGCTGCTCAACCACTCACTGCTTGAAGTTACATTTCCACTGGTTGCTAAACACTGCTTGTTTAGTCTCAGTCTTCCCCACACTGCTCTTCGTAGTTTGCTTCACCTGGTTACCTTTAACCACTTGACCAACTGGTTTGGTCTGCTGTTGTGTCTGATAACAATCTCGACTGTAGTGTCCTACTCTTCCACACTTGTAGCAGACAACATTAGTCTTCTGTATCTGTCTTGAAAACAGACTGGATGATGAGGATTTAACATTCAATTGTTGAGGGGTGTTACCTGGCTTTGTATTGGCATAGCCACTAGAAGGATTTCCGGTTGTAATGTTCCTGAAATTTGGATGAGACCTGAAACCTGTGCGTTGTTGGTTCTGGTATTTTGACATTATAATTTCTTTTGCTAGAAATTATATTAAAATCTTCGCTCAATGTAGCAGCTTTGTCAAGTTTCTTAACCTCTCTCTCTTAAATAGGCTCTTACGTGTTCAGGAATTCCTCTAAGATATTGTTCTAGGACTACTAACTCCTCAAGTTCGTCCATAGATTTAACTTTAGCAGCCTCCAACCATCGTTTAAAACATCTTCTTACTTTGTAGGCATAATCCAAGAAAGTTATCTTGTCATCCTTTCTCAAAGATCTGAATCTTTCATTATAATATTCAGGGGTCATCTGGTAAACTTGTAGCACATTATGTTTGAGTACCTTGTACTCTTTACACTGATCAGCTGATAAGGCTAAATAGGCACTTCTTCCTTTACCAATGAGAACACTCTGTAACAAGACCGACCATTTATCCTCTGGCCATCCCATACCTGAAGCCACTTTTTCAAAGTGATCAAAAAAACTCATCTGGGGCTGCTTCTGTAAATTTTGGAATTAATTTCTGCACTCTTACTACATCAAATACAGGGTCTGAATTACCTTGAGTAGGGTTAGACGGTGTTACAGGTAACTTGGAGCGGGCTTCTGTCAATTTCATCTCTCTTTCATAATCTTCTTGTTTCCTTCTTCTTTCTCTTTCCTCTCTTGCCCTTTCTCTTTCCTCTTTTGCTCTTTCTCTCTCTTCTCCTGCTGCTTTTTCTTCTTCTCTTTCCTTTCTTTCTCTTTTCACTCTATCTTCTCTTTCTCTTTCTGCCTGTATTTTTTCTCTTTCAGCCTGCATCTTCTGCTTCCATACGTCTAAGTTCTGCTTCTGCATCACTTTTCTCTTTCTTTTGCTCATGTTTATCTGTAAATTCTGCCTCAGCTGCATTCAACAATTCTTGCGCCTCTCCTAACTCTTCATCTACTTTACCAGAGTCCATCCATGCTTGGATTGCAATATATTTGATTTGTGCCTTAATCATACCACTAGACACATTACCCCCACATGCTACTGCTAAAGCAATCCACTGTGCCTTAGTCAGGTTGGATTCAGATAACTCTTGGATGGAAGGAGCTGCTAAAAACCTCTGAACATTGAACAGAGCCATTTTCTAAGTTACTCAACTAAATAATTCACAATACAAAGCAAAAAATAACTATGTGGTCACTCTCCTATCAAAATATATCCCTAACATCACCAGTATAAACCATAAACCAGAGTGATATTTTGTTTTGTTCCACGGGTCTCTGGGCACCAAACAATATAATGTCACGATGCGTATCAAGTACCTGGTTACTACACAACTAATCTCAAGATTCAAAAATATACCTCACTTCAGCCAGATACCTGAACGCTCATAACATTAATTATTACGACTGAGTACTCTAAAGGTAACAGTGATCCCTTAAGAAAAACTTATTTATCCCTTGAAAAATCAAACTAAGTCTATCAGAATATGTGTGAGGTATCAAAAATTAAACTAGAAATCTTCTAGAGTAAAAGGGCATCACTCCATCAAAAAACTCTAACTGTTTCCCTGGTCTTAATTCACTTTAGCAAAACTAAAAGAACAAAAAAATGTTTATCACTTTGCCTTATGCACACACAATCAATCCTATTCACTGATGGTCAATAAATGAAACACTGTTTTTCTAAAAATGTTAAATACAAAAATTTATTTTCAGATTCAAAGTTTATAATTAGAATTCACAATCTGAAAAATTTATTATTACTTGAAAATAACAAAACACTTAATTGATTCTTGAATTAAATTATGAAACAAAACTAATTCACAAAAACTTTATCAAGAATTTAAATTAATCAAGCAAAATTTAAACTATCAAGAATTACTCAAGATTTGAAAAGAAAATCTTAATAAATGAAATCAAGTATGCAATGTTAAATTATGTATGCAATGTTAAATTACACCAAGAAATATTTAAAATGCTATATAAATAAATGTTACATCACAAACATAAAAAATGTGAAAATGCAAAGAGACTGTAAATAGAAAAACACAAAAATACACATAAGATTTATCAATAATGATTTCACTTGGCCAAAATTTCCTAACTTATCATACCATGGTATTATAAGTAAAATTCACGTTACCTTACACAAACTTGTGAAAACCTCTGTAAATCACTTGCTGCAGCTGCGTCACCACAAAACACACTTTTTACCAGGCGCCGTTACGAACTAAATAACTTTACTAAATTCAGATCTCAAAAGTTAATGTTAAAAAGTGACCACACAATACATAAAAGTAATCTCTTGCTTAGAACGAGAGAGAGAGAGAGAGAGAGAGAACCAATCCAACTGGTCTCAGATATCAGAATGAAACAAATTTTAGGATTCCAGTAACACGTGAAACAATTACATGATGTCATTAAATCATTTTGGGTGCGAGATACTAAAGAAGCTTCTGGAAGCAGGGAAGTGACGTCATTAAAGCATTTTGGGTGCGAGATACAAAGGAGAAGCTTCTAGAAGAAAGTTACGTCATCCCAGCAAAACGGTTTGAACGCAATCTTACAAAACATGACGTAACTGATCAGGACACGTATTCTTTCTCTCAAAGTGGCGTACGTGACTCGAACAATGCATGTAACAACATGAAATCACTCGTCTTGAGCCCGTATGGGACGAATCGGCGTTTGTTTTGCAAACCTGTCATCACTAACCCAAAACAAAGCGCTCCCTCTTATCTCAACTGATGACAACTGAAATGAAACAAGCCCTTCCTGGACACACACACACACGTGTTCAAGTACTACGCTTTTATCAAGAAACATATTCGTTCTTAACTACGTTACTATTAAAATTGTATTGACAATTCTAAATTACGCTATTAAGTTACTATATCATTAGTAATTTTGAGATCTGATGCCAAACTAAATATGACACTTTAACGATCATCATCATTAAACATAACACATGAAAAAAGTAAATATGTCAAAATTATAGGAGGATATACGTATTACAAGGCAACATCATGAAAATATATATATATATATATATATATATATATATATATATATATATATATATATATATACAAGGCAATATCATGAATATATATATATATATATATATATATATATATATATATATATATATATATATATATATATATATATATATATATATATATATATATATATATATAATATATATATATATATATATTTTATTGGTAAAATTCAACATAATATATATATATATATATATATATATATAATATATATATATATATATATATATACAACAAGTATGCAAAAAAAAAAAAACGAACGCCCACTACATTTGTAAACAAATCATAGCAATGATATAAAAAAGGAAAATAAAAGGGAAAATTTTAGTTCACTTATATTTTTTCAATACTTAGACATTTCTCCATTATTTTTAAGTACAGCTTTTAACCTTCTTGGCATTGAATGTGCTAAATCTTTGAAATATTGTGCATCCATGTCTTCAAACCAAAACTTACGGATGGCATCCTTCAATTTGGGAGGGACGTTTTCTCATCTGCTAGTGCCTTCAGTTTCCGTTTCATGTATGCCCAGCAATTTTCAATTGGGTTTAAATCTGGTGAATTGCCTGGCCAGTCCAATTTCTGAATATTGAATTCCTTAAGAAGGTTTGTGACCTTGTGAAATCGGTGGCAAGGTGCTCCATCTTGCATAAATACACGCATGCCCAAAAGTTCCTTGTAAGGGACTAATTCATTTTCCAAGACATTTTCATAAACCTCTCCATTCATTGTCGTGCTCTCTGGGAGAAAATATAATCCCCACTACCCCCATATCCGCTGAAACATCCCCATACCATCACATAAGCTGGATGTTTCACAGTCTTGACTGTGTATTTTGATGCATAGCGGTTAGATCCTTGGGGCCTCCTTACTTTCTTGCCAGCGCTATGAATAATGTGGAAGTTAGATTCATCGCTAAAAACTACCCTTTCCCAATCCTTTTCAGTCCACTTCAAATATTTTCTGCAAAAAGCCATCCTTTTTTCATAGGCTTAGTGAGGAGTGGCTTTGCTGCAACACGACATGGGAGACCAAGGTCTTTCTGCAATCGATGTTGCACGGTCCGTTCAGATACGTTCCTAAGCAGATCAGGTTTTGAGACTTCAAAATTTTGGCTGGCATTGATGGATGTTCCATAACAATCCTTTTTAAAATGTTATCCGTTCTTTTTGTAGTTTTTCGTGGCCTCCCTGAGCCTTTCTTCCGCTTCAGTGATGAATCAAGGTCTCCTGTCTTGGAGCGGTTGCACCACAATGAGACGGTGCTTTTAGAGATTCCCAGCTCTCTTGCAATAGCTGACATTGACTTGCCAGTTTTCCATAGGGTCACAATTTCTGCTTTCTTAACCAAGGATAAGGAAGTTTTAGCCATAATTCATTAGCTAGCGCGCAAGAGCGCCAAATGTAGCGGTGACGAAAGCGTGAATGGGGCACGAGCGCATACAATGACAGACGTCCTTTGTGATAGCTTGTGTATCACTGAAGTGCCTTAGAAACTCATGGTACCGAACAGCGAGACAATACAGGCTGCCAGACGAACGATAAATTGGGGAAAATATATACTTCTCGGGCGGAAATCGCAAGAAAAGTCCGAACGCTTTTTAGAGTAATATATATATATTTATGGGTGTGTGTGTGTGTGTGGAGGAATTCAGGCTTCAAGGAGAAAATTCAAGTGTTCGGCCAAAATCTCTCATAGTTAAACAACCAACTGGGAGCGAACACCACAATCAGCTTCACACAAGCTGCCGTAGTCCTGTGGTTATTCTACCAAGCGGCAACCTGCAACTTTCCTCTTCCCTCAGCCGACAAACTCCCCTATCCCTACCCCCTCCCCCAAAACCCACACCCCAAAATAATTAACTCCAATATGGTAATATGGATAATTATTAAATAAAATGGTAACGGAGAAAAAGATCCGTATTACTTGAAGCTTTATAAATATGTTAAGAGATTTTCAAAGACAGTGCGAGAGCCTAGACGGCGCTTGGTATCAGAACATAAGGCGTATTCATATAAACATCAGTGTAGTATCACTGCCGCGTCCGCTTAGTTCGTCAGTGTCAGTTTTTATAAAATATAGATACTTTGAATTCGGCTGACGCATCCACACATGTCCGGTGCAGTACTGTGTTTTGACCATGGTTTTGACTCTCGGCGTCAGTTCCGTCTCCGTTCCGTGAAGTTGAGTATCGTCACCACCGATAGATTTTTAGTTTTTCACGGACGTCTGACTCATGTTGTGAGTTTGAAAAATGAATGACCAACTTCTTATTGAATTGGTGCAAGATCATCCTGTTCTGTATGAATTGTCGCACCCAAATTATATGGACAGCAGTTTCAAACAAGAAATTTGGAATGTTATAGGAAAAGCAATGAAAGTAGATGGTAAGTACTTTTTTTTTATTGATGTTGTTAATACATTCTTTATTTTTAGTAGCATGAAATATGTAAGCTAGCTATCAATTTATGGTTAGGCTTTTTCCCTCTCTCTCTTACTTGGGTCATTTTCAAATTTGCAGTCATGAAAATTGCAATGGCACAGATCCTGCCTCTGAATTAAAGTCATATTTGTACAGTTCTCTTACAGTTAAGCATCTCTCGTTGCATTTCCACCCTGCATGGGAAGATTTTCAAGTCTTGCTTCTGTAGTTTTACTTACTGTTGCATTTATTTCATATGGGCATGTGTCTACATCATATTTTTTTTTATGAAATTATGCAGAAAGTATTATGTGACCTACATTGTCTGGTTTTGCCTGAATTCTCCTGTTACATATTCTAAATTTTTTTTAAGCCAAAATGCCAAACGTGTTTTCAACAACGCTTCTGGCATGACACACAAGTGTCCAAATCTTGCCACGAATATGGTCGCATTAAATAAGTTTTTAGAGGAAAGGCTTTGTCACCCACCATTACATATGGAGCTTCAGTACCTGTGCCTGGCAATGTAGCCTTCCCTGGTACAGATAATGTGCATCGCTGAAGTTCTTTGCCTAGACTAGAATTTGCAGCTTCCAACGTCACTGTTCTTCCCATATGCACCGACATCAATAGCAATGAAATTGTAACGCGCATCAGTAAGCGCCAACATGACAATTGAAAACGTCTTCTTATAGTTAAAAGTACAGAGATCTACTATTTGGGGGAGCCTGAAGTAAAATGTTTGCCGTCCAAAGCTCCCAGACAGTTAGGATAAATCCAAAGTGCAGAAAAGTCATAAGTAACTGATCTCCACAGCTCCGTTGTAGGATATGGCAGCATTTCACATTTCACTCACGAGAGTTTCTATTATTATCTTGCAAGTGTCCATGACAGTCTTGTACACTGTGCTATGCCCTAAGCGGTAGCTGAACGAAATTGTTTTTAGAGAATCCCCCGTAGCTAGGTACCTGGAAGAAAAAAATATAACCTATTTAAAAAAAAAGCATTTTTTTTCTTCTTCAGGTACAGCATGTAAGGGCAGATGGACCAACATAAAGGACAACTACAGAAAATCTCTGAAGAGGATTTCTACTAAGAGTGGGCAGAATGCAAAGAAAATAAAACTTTATAAGTTTTCAGAGGAATTAAGTTTCTTAAAGAAATATATGTGCGAGAGGGAAACCAAAGGGAAAATTGTCAGTCAACAGGATGAAGAAAACAATCAAGATGATGTTGCACAACAACATGAAGACGAAGAAGAGCACATTGCGGATGATGAAGGGGAACCCACAGTACTGTTCGCAAACCTACGTAAAGATTTGCAAACACAGCCATCGCCCTCACCAAAGCCTACCTTTGAAGTTCCAGGAAAGTCATCAACGGGAAAATCAGCAAAAAAGGAAGTGGCACCCCAACAAACACCTTCTGCAAAATTATTAGAGTACTTGATCAGTAAACAAGAAAATCAAACCGCTTCCACATCACCACACCCTGTTGATGCATTTCTAGCAGGCATTGCTCCAACTTTGAAGACTTTAAAACCTTATTATTTGAATGTAGCAAAATCTGAAATATTTGCCACAGTACAGAAATATGAAATGCAGATGCTTATGAATCAACATTCATTTGAAGGAAGAACTGAGCCTACAGCCTTCGGGACATCAGCCTCAAACATATCAAGAACACACAACAGCAACATATGAAGATCAGCATCAAAAGCTATCTGCTTACACGGCAGTTACAAACAGCACAAATTCCTCGCAGAACTAATCTTCAAATTTTCAGGATTCTTAACTCTTTAATATGCAAGTAATGGTTTATAATTTACAGCATTGTAAAAATCACCAACATGGAGAAACACAAAAAATAAGAGTTTAGCCTTTTTTTTTAAACATACAAAGGCCACTTAGTAGCAAAATAAATGCCTAAGATATTTTGTTTGTCTCTAAGTAAAATCTCTAGTGTGGATTTGAGTAGATAATTACAGTAACTAGCCTACTACATAATATTTGTATTATTTTACCTCAGACAAACTGCTAATCGTTCCCTCGGTGTTACAGCCTTTCCCCAGTGAGCGTCTTGCTTCTTCAGGTGAGCCTCTGCTTTACTGAGCAATATGTTGAAACAGTTGTTGAACATTCTAAAGTACTGGAAAAATTTTGTTTCATCTTCAATTAATTCCTTGTACAGAGTACCCAACCCTCCTTCACTTTCTATTTTCTTCCACTTTCTTTTCTTCACATGCTCAGCCTTTTCCTCTTCATCAAGAATTATGGCAATCATTGTCAACTCCACGTCTGAAAACTTTGCCATCTTGGAAATCAGTGATTTCCAAGATATGTGTGCATAGACGTCACTGAAGCGTCACGGATATCAGCGACACTGAACTGACACGGTACTGATACTGCACTGCTTTATGTGCATACGCCTTTAGACACCAATTCCGGTATGAAAATTCGAAGTCATTTATAATCGACGCAGCAGGAGAGCGAGATGGGCCTAGGATTGAGCTAGTTATAAAAGGGAAAATTCCCTAACAAAGTTTAACTTATGGCACCAAAAACATTTAGTAATTCCCCACGACAAATGTCAAGAGTTGAACACTGGACAATTGCCAAGAGATACACAACTACTGATAGTATTATTACTGACCCAAAAATGTAAGCATACTAACGGAACACATCTGAAGGACCAATAAAGAGAGAGAGATGAAAGAAAATGGGGCATGGGATCATCAATTAAGTTATCACGAGCAGCTGTCAGAGAATTAACTTTAAATACAGTGCGAAGTGTGTAAAGTATACATTAGTCTAGGTATTTTCTGAGTAGTTTGAAAGTATCTGTTGGGACGGATAGGCCGCAAATAACCTTGAGGAGCTGAAGAATCCCTTCGTACTTCGTAGGGTCAGAGAGTACGACAAAAACGATAGTACTGTCGAGTGTGTGTGCGTGTATGTGTGTGTGTATGTGTGTGTGTATATATATATACTATATATATATATATATATATATATATATATATATATATATATAAAATCTAATTTGAATGGGTTATTCTAGTTTTCAGCAGTTCCGTTGAGATAAGGTTGCTAGCCCATTGCACGCACACACACGTACTATATATATATATACATACACACACACACACACACACACACACACACACACACACACACACACATATATATATATATATATATATATATATATATATATATATATATATATGAGATAGGGAGAGTGGGAAAGGGGTTAGGCCAGGAAGAATTGTGGAGGAGAGTTGAGAAAAGCCTTCTTCATATATAGCTCAAGAGTTGTATCTAACGAAGGGAACGGAAGACAATAAAAGTTTCAATGCACTTAGAAACAACGAGGGAAAAAGAAGCATCACAGAAGGGACGCATGTAAGTCATGCCGTGTGTATGTGCATCCCACACTGTGACGTACATGGATGTACAACGGTTCTCTCTCTCTCTCTTTCCCACTGGTACAAAACCTCCCCCATCCCCCTCCCTCCCGTCAATATAAAGGGGAGGAGTGGTGATATGGAAGCCGGAGGGAGTCCACTGGCACGCAACCATGTCTGCTTTGTTCGAATGGCTTCCCTCTTCTTTATAAACGGTATTCCGTAGTAAAGAATGACTAGGCTAGCTTTTTCGCTTATATATAGTTCATTATAATATACAACTTTCCAGTCTCAATATGACGGACATTTCGGAAGCCCAAAAATGTATAAGGTGGTCAAGGTTGATTCCACCAAAGTCGTTCTAATTGAAACGAACAAATGTTGTTGCCCAATTCTTGCCTTCCTGTCGATTTTAGCTTCCATTTTGACTTCTTTCATTACACAACAACATACAACGAAATTTCATCAAACAATGATAGTGTTGAAATAGAATAAAGAAAATAATAATTTCAACAAAGATGCAAATACTGTCAAATAACTCTCAAGTCAAGAGGATGTACAAATCGGTAACATGAATGAGAAAAAGATACTTCGGAACCACTGTTGAGTAATGGAGATTTGTCCTTAAAATGGGTCAATATTATATTGCTAAATAATAACACAATTCATTATGGCAAACGATTATACCATTCAGTGTGTTTCATCATAACTATTTTCTAATTCAAGGAAGATGTGCGCTCGTATGTAAGTGTCTCCTCTGTCGTCGGAGTTAGTTTGTGAAGTACCTCCCCTCGGGATAACATCATCCATTCAGTAATGTTGCCAAGTCATTATTATCATTTTAATTTATAAAGGATTATCAGCTGATTTATCGGGCATTTTCTTTCCACAAGAAAAGGCTACCTTAAGCTAAGAACTGCGAAAAACTATGGATCAATTCTTAAGTTGGAGCGTCTGAAAGTGACGAAAAAAAAATTACATAGTCCCCAGATGCACGTTTATGTTTACACGGCGAATCCTTTTTAAAAGCCCACATCCTACGGCAACAAAACAAAATAATGTTGCTCTATCACTCTCAAGGGAATTGGTGGAAGAGTGAATATTGTCTTGGTTGACTTTCTTTTTCTTATCCTTACTGCAGAGCATCATTAAAATTAAACAGGTTTATTGTGCGCTAACATTTGCTTTATTATATCAAGGCTAGAGAGATTGGTTAGTCTGTTATCATATTTTTACCATTATGATTCATTCTTGCTTTGTTATTGTAACAATTAAGAGTTATGTATTTGCTGATATGTAAATAAGTGTGCAACATACGCACACATCTGATCACACGCATGCAGAGGCGGTTGTGTACATAAAAGAGCATGCCTTCCATCTATAAATGAGAGAGTGTTGTTGTTCAGAGTTTGCTCAATCACATAATAGTAAAGAGCAAATAACCATTCGGTATTGCATGTGGAGCTAGAAGCCTTTGGGCAGCATAAATGATTTTCCAAATGGAGCTAATGCAAAGTATATGCTCTATCTCTCTCATGACGAGTGCGTGAGGTTTTTCCTGAAAGTGTGAGCGTCTCTCTCTCTCTCTCTCTCTCTCTCTCTCTCTCTCTCTCTCTCTCTCTCTCCAAACACCTGCGTTAGGAATAATTTTCATAATGGTAACAAAATTACGACCAATTATGTTATATTCAAAATATCTTTTTTTTATTTAAACGTAAGACAAATTTATGTTGCACATGGACGAACAACAAAATAGTTATCCTTCAGTTCACTCGAAAGAGTAACAAAAACTGAATTTCAGGGATGATCTTCATTGTCTTTTGTAGAAGAAATCTCTAGGAGACATTCTGAATGATTTCCTGTGATTCCCAGTTTAGGGTCGTTAGATTCTGGACAGAAGATGCTCAATAGTGTAGCGCTAATGTCTTCAAGACAGCGAGATAACACAAATAAATGAACCCTACACTGATAATAAATGACTCTTGAAGTCCCGATGTGGACATCAGTTTCCAAGCGGGATGGTTTAACCACCACGAGAGAGAGAGAGAGAGAGAGAGAGAGAGAGAGAGAGAGAGAGAGAGAGAGAGAGAGAGATTTCGGTAGGTGCATGGCATCTGTTGCTGCGACATCAGATAAAATAGTTTTGCTTCTTTGGGAAAATTTGTTTTATTAATCGGCCCTCTGAAGTGGCCGTCACTTGTCATTGGTGAGTTAAGATTTTAAAGTCTTCATTTAGCTATTATTATTATTATTATTATTATTATTATTATTATTATTATTATTCAGAAGATGAACCAGACTCATATGAAACAAGCCTACAGGGGCCATTGACTTGAAATTCAACTTCCAAAGGATATGGTGCTCATTTGAAAGAAGCAACAGAATGCAATACGAAATACAGAAAGAATAGATCACTTATTAGAAAAGCAAAACTATCAATAAATAAATAAATAGATAAAAATATTAGTAAAATACAAGGAGAATTGATTTAAGGTAGTAATGCATTGCATCTTCGCTTGCACTTTCGAGGTTCCAACTGCACAACATCCTCAGGGAAACTGTTCCACAGTCCAACGGTGTGAGAAATAAAGGACCTCTGGAACTGAGAAGTTCGACAGCGAGGCACATCTACTGCATACTGGTACTTTTTTTTTTTCTTTTACTTTACATATGGAGAAACACAGCGTTCTGCTCCAATGCGAAAAAGTCAGCGTAGGATGAAAGGCCACTGCTACTCTGGGCTCCTTTAGTCCAAGGAACATAGATAAGCAGGTCGATTTAGTTTTTGGATCATTGACCCTGAATAAAATCTAGACTGCGGAAAATGAATATTCTTGATATCAAATATTTTTGGCTCTGCTTTGAAAAGCCTGAAACCGAAAAGGGGAGCGTCTCGTTTGCGTAGAAAAAATATAAAAAGATTTTTTTGTTGAAAACTCCAAAACCGACATATTTGACTAAAACAAGCCCCAGAATCTTCTCTGTTCCTTATTTATTGCATATTGCAGTCACATAACACAAATTCCTGTGACAATCACTTAATAAGAATCTTGTTAAGTGATTAAGTGATGACCAACCTCACTTTGAATTGAATTGGCCTGACTGATTCGGGGGGTATACAAAGGAATGCAGGAAATTCCACATACTGGGAGCGGATATTGCGAAAGAATAATCAGACTGGTTGACCCTTGAGTTGTGGAGCCTGACAAGAAAGTAGCAAAATCAATGTCCAAAGTTATATCTGTGAACAAACTTTTGGGGATGAATGGATAATAAGTTGTCATGTGTCCTAATCTCTTATACCCATTTATTATTTTATGTTATGATTAAGTTTAAGATCTTCAATATGTATACTTACTTACAACACTTGTAAATCATTATTTTAGGTGGAAAATGGCAACTTGTCTCGTTACTAGTATAACATAAGAACGTATGACTGTATCTGCCATTGGTTGTGTTTCTTCTTAGGTGCATTCTCTCTTCACAGGTAAAATACGTCAAATCGGTCTGTCAGGGAAGGGGCCAAATATTCTTGCAGTGCGTGGGTCTAGTCTCTCTCTCTCTCTCTCTCTCTCTCTCTCTCTCTCTCTCTCTCTCTCTCTCTCTCTCTCTCTCTCTCTCAATTAAGACACACACATATATATAACTATATATAAAAGGCGTACCGTTAAAGAAATATGCATGCATGTATGTATGTATGCGTATATATACTGCGACCCATCACAGTTCACTTTCCACCAAGCAATCATTTTCTGCCGAGGGCCAGAAGAGACACATTGGGATTTAAAGACCCTGTACATTCTGCCTATTATATATATACATATATGTATTTGTGTGTGTCTTAATTGTAAGAGAGAGAGAGAGAGAGAGAGAGAGAGAGAGAGAGAGAGAGAGAGAGAGAGAGACTAGATCCATGCCTGCAAGAATATTTGGCTCCTTCCCTGACAGACCCATTTTTCTAAAAGGAAATGAAAAGGTGAACAACGGTGCAATATCCCCAGATATTGCAAGGGAACTGGAGAGCTTTAGGGTCCACTTGTTCGGCTGTGCATGCGTGAGGGCAAAGCAGAACGAATGCTTCTCCTCACCCTCACCCCCTTCTCTCTCTCTCTCTCTCTCTCTCTCTCTCTCTCTCTCTCTCTCTCATGCAGTACTGGTTCTAGGTGGGTACCACCCAGCTCCTCGTTGAACGAGTCGGTAGAGTTCTGGGCTAGCACTCTGCTAGGCCTAAGTTCGAGTCTCCGGCCGGCCAATGAAGAATTAGAGGAATTTATTTCTGGTGATAGAAATTCATTTCTCGGTATAATGTGGTTCGGATTCCACAATAAGCTGTAGGTCCCGTTGCTAAGTAACCAATTGGTTCTTAGCCACGTAAAATAAGTCTAATCCTTCGGGCCAGCCCTCTCTAGGAGAGCTGTTAATCAGCTCAGTGGTCTGGTTCAACTAAGTTATACGTAACTTAACCAAAATACCCAAATAGCATATGCCTTTCTCGGTACTCACCTCGATGCGACCTCCTTTCGAGAGAGGCTGACAATACGAGACAACGGCCACTGGCATTCACCAATCTTCATCAGCCATAAGCGAACTTCATCATTGTCCTCCTCAGACAAGACATCGTAAGGGAAAGAAGTGTGGATAGATAAACAATGGAGACAACCTTTACAAGTGGATATTTTATCCTTCTGCGCACAAAGCATCTCCTTGGAAGGAGTGTTATTTCCGTATCCTTAAAGGTTGCGAGGTTACTCAGGGCTTTTCCCCAGAGATCTTTTTTCCCGTGGAAGTAAAGTTCCTTTGAAGTGTCCCGTGATCGAACCCGTGCTGAAAGAAAACGATAAATGCCTGTAAAATCCTTTGTGTCCGTGTTTGGCACAAGCAGTGAAATGGGTGCCCGAAAGTTAGTCGATTATGGTAGGTCGCAACCACCCAACATCCTGAGAATCGAAAAGTTAATGCACTCTAAAGCTTCTCCTACAAGGGCAAGGAGGACAGTCCTTGCCCTTGGGCGGCCAGTAAGTACGGAAAGGTGTAGTAAGGAATAAGAGGCCCGGAGTGGACCTCGGGCCCCCTATTAAAGAGAGCACATGCTCCTAAGAATGTGTGTACGCACGCTTTGCATTTGGAGAGCTCTGTGGATGTGAGTAATCAGCAGGAATTCATTCCAAAAGAAATAAGAAACAAGAGGAAAGCCTCAAAATGCTCGCGGGATGAAATATCCCGCCATCATCGGGCGGCTGAAGCTGGAGAGAAAATCTTTGGAAGTTAAATCCTTTGTTTCTCGACTTCATTTGATGGCTCTCGTAAAATGTCGAGACTTTAGACGGCAGATGTGAAGGGAGAGGAAGCATCCAAGAAAGTAATTTTTTCCCTCTTTATTTATTTTCTTCTGGATGCCATATTGGCTGTTTTCTGCTGCGAGTAGGAATGGCCTTATTCATCGGGTGTCAAGTATTTTATCATTATTGGTATTCCAAGTGATTCACGAGAAAGTGGGCCACTGAGAAATATAATAAGAGTCTGTGACAGTGTCCATAACGTGGTTTGAAGATGATGAGGTAATTACCTTGGCGACATTTAAACCCGAAGTAAAACTAAACTAGTTTTTTTTACAGCAAAATTCGATCTAATTATCCAAATGCAAGGCAAGGGCAATCTATAAATCAATATGATGACTTAGGTACCGTCAATCTCTTTATTTATTTTATGCAAGTACATACACATAATCCAAGAGTGCCAACAGCTTCAAGATTTACCATGTATTCTCGCTGTTGACGAAAGAAATAGAAAAAAATAAATACGACAGTTTTTTTTTTTTTTTTTTTTTTCACCGTAAGAGGCTCGTTTGCTCAATGGCTTGGCCCTCTTTGTGCCGGGATTTCGGATGTCCTCCTCATCGGGAAGTTCGGAATTGATGCTCAAATTTTGTTTCCCCGGAACCGGTTGGACGTTAGCACTGGCTGGCGCGCCTCTTTTCTCCCAACATTTAGAGAGAGAGAGAGAGAGAGAGAGAGAGAGAGAGAGAGAGAGAGAGAGAGAGAGAGAGAGAGAGAGGTGGGATGTTAGGCGGGAAGGAAAATGTTTCACCTTGACGGGAGAGGATTTGTGACCTGGTCGTGATCCTCCCAATCTGAACACGTTCGCTATTTTTGTTCTCTTTCATTTAACTTTCCTCATCCAAGGAACGACCCACAATAGCTTACTAACAGCCATTCTGCTTTCCTCGCCCAACTCGGGGATCGAACGTAGAACTCCCGTTTTTGGGTCGAAAGTGGCACAACTGAATGCCGAAGACAAGAGAGAGAGAGGCAGATAAAACCACTTAGATTGGACAATGACAAAAGTTAATACGCCATTTTCCCCATTTGTAAATGAAGCACTGCTGCGCTTTTAAAGGTGTTAATAATGAGATTCTGTCTGGAACCAGTATTGGATTCTTTCTTTGTATTTTTGGGTCTGCCTCTGGGTTTGTTACGTAATAGTTCCTTTGTTAAATGCCACATAAAGGTCATTGTGTAACTGATCGTTGACTGTTATGGGCATTTACCCACTGGCATACTTATAAGGGGCAGTAAATTGCTTTCCTACGGATTTTAATGATGAGGGGTTTCCCAATTCTGACATTCCAGACTGCGATCAGAGCTCTCATTTCTTCATTATTTGTTCCAAATCCTCCCGTGGGATTTCGAATGAGGAATTGAAGCAGGATTGAGAGAGAGAGAGAGAGAGAGAGAGAGAGAGAGAGAGAGAGAGAGAGAGAGAGAGAGATAATATTTATGAACAAACAATAACACTGAGCGTTTTATTTTCGCATTATACCTCTTTCTTCCTTTGTTATTTAATAAAAAAAAATAATGCACAGTTTTGTATCTTCACTGCAAATTCATTAATGAATAATGACTCCAGAGAGCGCTTGAGAACAATAGACTGAATAAATAAAAAAGTTTTACAGAACAATAGCAATGGAAAAATTGATGTTCCTATTTAGAGGTTTTGCATGGCGTGCTAAACATTTAAAAGCATATATAATAATAATAATAATAATAATAATAATAATAATAATAATATTGAATGAAATTTCATTCAACACTTCTTGATTAAAAGAGGGGTTTCTCCCGAAATATAATAGTAATAATAGTAATTTATCAAAAAGCAATGCTGGAAATAATAAAGCTATGTTTACAAAAATGACCGACTTGGCAAGAAAACCCAAACTCGCTCCATCCAATGTTGTTTTTCCACGGACCTGGCCTACTGCCAAAACACGTTATACAATAATTACATAAAACATTACAGAGAATGTTTAAAAGGCGGGGACAGTCCTCTCTCCAAAGTCACGTGTTGATTATGCAACCAAGCAGAGAAAGCAGCTGTTCCTACATTTCCCTAATGTCTACCAATGACGTGTCAGCACTCTCTGGCCACATAATCGATAAATGAGACTGAAAACAATTTGTAAGGTCATTACCATAATGGGGGTAAGTCAACGGAAATGTAGCTGAACTGTATCGTGTCAGTGAAACAAACACTGGAGAACAATTGGACAGGTATCGAAGCACCTGAAATCATAGAAGCAGAGAGAGAGAGAGAGAGAGAGAGAGAGAGAGAGAGAGAGAGAGAGAGAGAGAGATCTGTCTCTAGGAGAGTAAAATTCGTCATAATTCTGTTCACGAGGTTCCATTTTTATTAGTTTTGTGTAAAAGAAAACCATTGAGATGGCTATTTGTCTATCCGTCCGCAATTTTTCTGTTCTCCCGCAGATCTTAAAAAGCATTAAGGCTAGAGGGCTGCAAATTGGTATGTTGATCATCCACCCTCCAATCATCAAACGCACCAAATTGCAGCCCTCTAACCTCAGTAGTTTTTTTTTTTTATTTAAGGTTAAAGTTAGTCATGATCGTGCGTCCGCTATAAGTGCCAACAGCAGGCCACCACCGGGCCGTGGCTGAAAGTTTCATTGGCCGCGGCTGAGAATTTCATTGGCCGCGGCTGAGAGTTTCATGGGCAGTGACTGAGTTTCATACAGCATTGTACGCTGTGCAGAAAACTCGATTGCGCCGAAGAAACTTCGTCACATTTTTTACTTGTTTTAGCTGGGATTAAGAGGAAGCTCTCTCATGACCTGCATTCAGGTTAATGGCGTAGGCCACTTTTCATAAGGATACAAAATACGGAAACATTTAAGATTTTTCTTTTTTACTCTTCATGACATTAAATCGTCCTCCCCTTTAAGATGGCCGTTTTATCTTCTCTCCTTTCTTGAATTTTTCTTATTATTATCAAGCTTGTTGTAGATATTGGCAATAAGTTATTCGAATCATCAGGTTTCGATGTTAACTGTATCTTCAATGAATGGTCACTGGTTTTTGTGACAATTCAATCAA